>NC_092091.1:83553594-83588594 GCF_045679555.1 Salvelinus alpinus | reverse complement strand
GTATTTTATCTAACGGGTGGCATCCCTAAGTCTAAATATTGCTGTTACATTGTACAACCTTCAATGTTATGTCATAATTATGTACAATTCTGGCAAATTAATTACGGTCTTTGTTAGGAAGAAATAGTCTTCACACAGTTCGCAACGAGCCAGGCGGCCCAAACTGCTATATACCCTGACTGCTTGCACGGAACGCAAGAGAAGTGACACAATTTCCCTAATTAAAAGAAATTCATGACAGCAGGCAATAATAGGCTCCTCGTGGAGTGCAATGTAATCGGCCATAATCGGTGTCCAAAAATGCTGATTACCGATTGTTATGAAAACTTGAAATCGTCCCTAATTAATCAGCCGTTCCGATTAATCGGTCGACCTCTAGTCTCAACGTCCAACAGTGAAGAGGCGACTCCGGGATATTGGCCTTCAAGGCAGAGTTGCAAAGATAAAGCCATATCTCAGACTGGCCAATAAATAGAAAAGATTAAGATGGGCAAAAGAACACAGACACTGGACAGAGGAACTCTGCCTAGAAGGCCAGCATCCCGGAGTCCCCTCTTCACTGTTGTTGCTGAGACTGGTGTTTTGCGGGTACCATTTAATGAAGCTGCCAGTTGAGGACTTTGTGAGGTGTCTGTTTCTCAAACTAGACACACTAATGTACTTGTCCTCTTGCTCAGTTGTGCACCGGGGCCTCCCACTCCTCTTTCTATTCTGGTTAGAGCCAGTTTGCGCTGTTCTGTGAAGGGAATAGTACACAGCGTTGTACGAGATCTTCAGTTTCTTGGCAATTTCTCGCATGAATAGCCTTCATTTCTCAGAACAAGAATAGACTGACGAATTTCAGAAGATAGTTCTTTGTTTCTGGCCATTTTGAGCCTGTAATCGAACCCAAAAATGCTGATGCTCCAGATACTCAACTAGTCTAAAGAAGGACAGTTGTATTGCTTCTTTAATCAGACAACAGTTTTCAGCTGTGCTAACATAATTGCAAAAGGGTTTTCTAATGATCAATTAGCCTTTTAAAATGATAAACTTGGATTAGCTAACACAACGTGCCATTGGAACACAGGAGTGATGGTGGCTGATATTGGGCCTCTGTACACCTATGTAGATTTTCCATAAAAAATCTGCCGTTTCCAGCTACAATAGTCATTTACAACTTTAACAATGTCTGCACTGTATTTCTGATCAATTTGATGTGATTTTAATAGACCGAAAATGTGCTTTTTCTTTTATAAAACAAGGACATTTCTAAGTGACCCCAAACTTTTGAACAGTAGTATGTATATATATATATATGTATGTATGTATATATGTGTGTATGTATGTATGTATGTATGTATGTATGTATGTATGTATGTATGTATGTACAGTGGGGAGAACAAGTATTTGATACACTGCCGATTTTGCAGGTTTTCCTACTTACAAAGCATGTAGAGGTCTGTAATTTCTATCATGGGTACACTTCAAAAATCCAGAAAATCACATTGTATGATTTTTAAGTAATTAATTTGCATTTTATTGCATGACATAAGTATTTGATACATCAGAAAAGCAGATCTTAATATTTGGTACAGAAACCTTTGTTTGCAATTACAGAGATCATACGTTTCCTGTAGTTCTTGACCAGGTTTGCACACACTGCAGCAGGGATTTTGGCCCACTCCTCCATACAGATCTTCTCCAGATCCTTCAGGTTTCGGGGCTGTCGCTGGGCAATACGGACTTTCAGCTCCCTCCAAAGATTTTCTATTGGGTTCAGGTCTGGAGACTGGCTAGGCCACTCCAGGACCTTGAGATGCTTCTTACGGCGCCACTCCTTAGTTGCCCTGGCTGTGTGTTTCGGGTCGTTGTCATGCTGGAAGACCCAGCCACGACCCATCTTCAATGCTCTTACTGAGGGAAGGAGGTTGTTGGCCAAGATCTCGCGATACATGGCCCCATCCATCCTCCCCTCAATACGGTGCAGTCATCCTGTACCCTTTGCAGAAAAGCATCCCCAAAGAATGATGTTTCCACCTCCATGCTTCACGGTTGGGATGGTGTTCTTGGGGTTGTACTCATCCTTCTTCTTCCTCCAAACACGGCGAGTGGAGTTTAGACCAAAAAGCTCTATTTTTGTCTCATCAGACCACATGACCTTCTCCCATTCCTCCTCTGGATCATCCAGATGGTCATTGGCAAACTTCAGACGGGCCTGGACATGCGCTGGCTTGAGCAGGTGGACCTTGCGTGCGCTGCAGGATTTTAATCCATGACGGTGTAGTGTGTTACTAATGGTTTTCTTTGAGACTGTGGTCCCAGCTCTCTCCAGGTCATTGACCAGGTCCTGCCGTGTAGTTCTGGGCTGATAACTCACCTTCCTCATGATCATTGATGCCCCACGAGGTGAGATCTTGCATGGAGCCCCAGACCGAGGGTGATTGACCGTCATCTTGAACTTCTTCCATTTTCTAATAATTGCGCCAACAGTTGTTGCCTTCTCACCAAGCTGCTTGCCTATTGTCCTGTAGCCCATCCCAGCCTGTTGCATGTCTACAATTTTATCCCTGATGTCCTTACACAGCTCTCTGGTCTTGGCCATTGTGGAGAGGTTGGAGTCTGTTTGATTGAGTGTGTGGACAGGTGTCTTTTATACAGGTAACGAGTTCAAACAGGTGCAGTTAATACAGGTAATGAGTGGAGAACAGGAGGGCTTCTTAAAGAAAAACTAACAGGTCTGTGAGAGCCGGAATTCTTACTGGTTGGTAGGTAATCAAATACTTATGTCATGCAATAAAATGCAAATTAATTACTTAAAAATCATACAATGTGATTTTCTGGATTTTTGTTTTAGATTCCGTCTCTCACAGTTGAAGTGTACCCATGATAAAAATTACAGACCTCTACATGCTTTGTAAGTAGGAAAACCTGCAAAATCGGCAGTGTATCAAATACTTGTTCTCCCCACTGTATGTATGTATGTATGTATGTATGTATGTATGTATGTATGTATGTATGTATGTATGTATGTATATAAAAAAAAATGTTGACAACAAACAAAAAACATACAAACAAAATCAAACAACTTAATGTTTACATAAATACATTTCCACAGACAGTAATGACATCAGGTTTGACCCCCGTGTTCCCACCTTATCCACAGACAGTAATGACATCAGGTTTGACCCCCATGTTCCCACCTTATCCACAGACAGTAATGACATCAGGTTTGACCCCCGTGTTCCCACCTTATCCACAGACAGTAATGACATCAGGTTTGACCCCCGTGTTCCCACCTTATCCACAGACAGTAATGACATCAGGTTTGACCCCCGTGTTCTCACCTTATCCACAGACAGTAATGACATCATGTTTGACCCCCGTGTTCCCACCTTATCCACAGACAGTAATGACATCAGGTTGGTTCAGAGCCCCATGTTCCCACTGTATCCACAGACAGTAATGACATCAGGTTTGACCCCCGTGTTCCCACCTTATCCACAGACAGTAATGACATCAGGTTTGACCCCCGTTTTCCCACCTTATCCACAGACAGTAATGACATCAGGTTTGACCCCCGTGTTCTCACCTTATCCACAGACAGTAATGACATCAGGTTTGACCCCCATGTTCCCACCTTATCCACAGACAGTAATGACATCAGGTTTGACCCCCGTTTTCCCACCTTATCCACAGACAGTAATGACATCAGGTTTGACCCCCGTGTTCCCACCTTATCCACAGACAGTAATGACATCAGGTTTGACCCCCATGTTCCCACCTTATCCACAGACAGTAATGACATCATGTTTGACCCCCGTGTTCCCACCTTATCCACAGACAGTAATGACATCAGGTTGGTTCAGAGCCCCATGTTCCCACTGTATCCACAGACAGTAATGACATCAGGTTTGACCCCCGTGTTCCCACCTTATCCACAGACAGTAATGACATCAGGTTTGACCCCCGTTTTCCCACCTTATCCACAGACAGTAATGACATCAGGTTTGACCCCCGTGTTCTCACCTTATCCACAGACAGTAATGACATCAGGTTTGACCCCCATGTTCCCACCTTATCCACAGACAGTAATGACATCAGGTTTGACCCCCGTTTTCCCACCTTATCCACAGACAGTAATGACATCAGGTTTGACCCCCGTGTTCCCACCTTATCCACAGACAGTAATGACATCAGGTTTGACCCCCATGTTCCCACCTTATCCACAGACAGTAATGACATCAGGTTTGACCCCCGTTTTCCCACCTTATCCACAGACAGTAATGACATCAGGTTTGACCCCCGTGTTCCCACCTTATCCACAGACAGTAATGACATCAGGTTTGACCCCCGTGTTCCCGCCAACAGAGTTTCTAATGCCCCGTTTAACATCACATTTTGTTTTGTTGTTTTTGTTTGTAGATTGTTCTCAATAGTTAAATAATATAGCATGTGATTGTTCCATTCTCTAAACGTTGCTATTACTTAAATACTGGCTGTCAAATTATACCAATTGTTATTCTTAGATTCTTTAAAAAGAAAAATGTACATGGTCAAATAATTCAAGCATAGAATTATTCTTCTTTTCAAATTTGTCACCCAGAAACTAGAGACCACAGAAACTGAGTAACTGGGTCAAAAATAATGTCCCCTAGTGGCCCGTAGGTGGCGCTGTTATAAGCAGTCTCACTTAAATCATCATATTCGCCGCCCGTTTGAACGTCAGACTTGAAACTTTGTTACGTAGGTGTCTTTCCTCATGCTGAACAAACTTTCCTCAAGGACCCGTAAGTTCCGTCAGAATAGATGTGACAGAGAGAAAGTGATTGTGGTCTTGGTTGAATATGATGTGATTTGAAATGTGATTGTGCCTCTGCTGCCTGTGATTACAGTATGTTGTCCATGTTACTCTGGAATATGAAATGTAGCTGTTTTCTGTCATGTAGCTGATTTCTAAATAACCAAATGAAACGGCCTCTCCTCAGGTCCGGCCGTCGTCTTCGGGCCCTCAGTTTGCCACCGCCGCCAACGGAACACCGCCCCAGCAGCCTTTGCAGCAGTCCCCACAGGTCGCCATGGCCTCAGGCTCCCCTCTCCCCAACTGTGTGGCCCGGTCGCCGCAGACACCCACCCAGGCCCAGACGCAGGCCGGACCCAGACCAGGGAATGGATTTATGATGAACCCAGGCCAAGGTGTGGGCCAGGCGGGTAAAGGATCCAATGGCCCTGGAGTCCCCACTGGAATTCAAGGGCCTGGGCCGGTGACCTCTGAACTGTCGCCTGCTGAGCAACTGAAAGCCATGGCGGCACAGCAGCGTGCTAAGCTAATGCAGCAGCAGAAACAGCAGCAGCAGGCTAACTGGTCGCCTGCCGGCGCTCCAACCAGCCCCTACGCCTCTGGTCCCTTCAACCAGCAGGACAAACCCAGCAGCCCAATGATGTACCCAGCTCAAGCCTTCAACCATCAGGACAAACCCAACAGCCCAATGATGTACCCACCTCAAGCCTTCAACCAGCAGGACAAACCCAACAGTCCAATGATGTACCCAGCTCAAGCCTTCAACCAGCAGGACAAGCCCAACAGCCCAATGATGTACCCCCCTCAAGCCTTCAACCCTGGCCCACAGGGCCCCCTGGTGGCTGGGATGACCTCGAGCAACGGCCCCAAAGCTCCCATGAACAACTACCTCCCTCAGAACCCCCACAACCACATGGGCATGTTAAGTCAACAACAACAACAACAGACAAACAACATGGGCGCCCAACAGAACACCCTCTCTAAACAACAACAACAACAATTACAACAACAACAAACGGCAGCCATGTTGTCCTACAACAACACAAAGCCGCTGAGTCACTTCAGCACCATGGGGGTGGATCACATGGGGCAGAGGATGACCCCGCCCATGGGGTCACAGGTCAAGAACCCCATGATGCCCCCATACATGCAGCAGGGAGGGGTACAGGGGGCGGGGCCGGGTCAGACCCAGGGACCAATCCCGGGCCAGACAGCTCACCTCAGCGAGGAGCAGAAGAGGATGCTGCTGATGAAGCAGAAGGTGCTGAACCAGAGCATGCCCTACAGCGCCATGCAGCCCCACGGACAGGTAGGACGGAGGCCATTTTGGATCTGTTGCAGGCTTTGTCATGTGGATTTGGTGAAACTGGAGCAGAAAACCATTTTGGCTCTGGTTTAGTTTGTGTAGAGCTTTTTACTGTGTGGGATTGGTGATTCTGGAGAATGGCTTACAGGTAGTTGCTTTGTGTAGAGCTTTTTACAGTGTTGAATTGGAGCACCAACCTCTGGTTGTTTTTCTGTATAAACTTTTACAGTGTGAATAGTGGTGATTACTGTGTCGTGCCGAACGGGAGCCATCTTGGCTTCTGGTTGTGCTTTGTACAATGTGGAATTGATGAAACTGGTGTCCATTTTGGTTCTGTTTTTTTTCTTCTGTAATGGTGCATTCTACAGTGTGGATTTAGAAATGGGAGTCCCATTTGCAATGCTCAGACAAGCATCACAGACGGCGGTGTTCTCAGCACAAGGCCTCAACAGTTGTTTCTGGTTATTGTTTGGCCTTGAGAGAGGAGAGCTAGTGTTCTGGTGAAAACTCATCTCTCTATCTCTGTCTACTATAACTGCTTATAGAGCCAAACAGTAGTTTACATTTTTCAGTCAGGAATCCAGTTTTAAAAATGAGTCCAAGGTGAGACGATCCGTCTCTCTCTCTAACTGACAGTTCGTCCTGGAAACATTCTGATTCTAGAACCTTGATTTGTTTTAAACTTCTAGAAGGTGCAGCGGTTGGCGGCGGGGCAAGATAAAATGGCGCCGGACGGGCGGTTGCCCCAGTAACAAGCTACAGTAGTACTGGCAAGATAAAATGGGGCCGGACGGGCGGTTGCCCCAGTAACAAGCTACAGTAGTACTGGCAAGATAAAATGGCGCCGGACGGGCGGTTGCCCCAGTAACAAGCTACAGTAGTACTGGCAAGATAAAATGGTGCCGGACGGGCGGTTGCCCCAGTAACAAGCTACAGTAGTACTGGCAAGATAAAATGTCGCCGGACGTGCGGTTGCCCCAGTAACAAGCTACAGTAGTACTGGCAAGATAAAATGGCGCCGGACGGGCGGTTGCCCCAGTAACAAGCTACAGTAGTACTGGCAAGATAAAATGGTGCCGGACGGGCGGTTGCCCCAGTAACAAGCTACAGTAGTACTGGCAAGATAATATGTCGCCGGACGGGCGGTTGCCCCAGTAACAAGCTACAGTAGTACTGGCAAGATAAAATGGGGCCGGACGGGCGGTTGCCCCAGTAACAAGCTACAGTAGTACTGGCAAGATAATATGTCGCCGGACGTGCGGTTGCCCCAGTAACAAGCTACAGTAGTACTGGCAATAGGAAAAGGGTGAAAGGTATTGATGTCTTTGCACCACAAGCAGCAGCCTCCTTCTCTTCTTCTCCCTCTCTCCTCCCTCCTCTTCCTCTCCTCCCTCCTCTTCCTCTCCTCCCTCCCTGATAGTCTATCGGTTGGTCATTTAGGGCGCTTACGCTAGGCTTAACGAATCCGTACTTCATATCCCCATCCGTCACAGTTGAGCTCAGATTGGAGTACCTCTCTCACTACTAGCATAGCGGCTAGCTGGGGCTATTTGTTTTGCTAACCTAGCCTTGTGGTTAGCGTAGCAGCTGGCTACCCAATAGGGTGGCAATCCATCACAGCTTGATAATGATGAGGCGCTAAACCAACCCTCAGTTATCGAGCTAGCCGTTGAGCTACCGTGTAGTTAGTAGCTAGTGGTTAAGATTAAGGGTTGGTTAGCTTGCTAAATGCTAATGCTAGCTAATACTATGTTGAATGCAAAGTGACTGTGTCTGAGTGGAAGTCTTTGTGTTTGTGTTAGCTAAACGGTGTGTGTGTGTGTGCTTCAGAAGGAGTGTGTGCTTCAGTGTGTTATCGAGTGGAGAGGCGGCGAGCGGCAGTTAAACGTGGCGCTGGCCCTTTAAGAGGAGGGGATAAACCCATTAGCTCATGACCAGTGAATTACTGTCATTAGAGATGGAGGTGTGTGTACACCCTCTGCTTCTCCCTCCCTCTTTCCCTTTAAACAGACACACTCCCAGTCCGTAACCCCTTCTCTCTCTCTTTCCCTTTAAACAGACACACTCTCTCTCTCTCTTTCCCTTTAAACAGACACACTCTCCCTCTCTCTTTCCCTTTAAACAGACACACTCTCCCTCTCTCTTTCCCTTTAAACAGACACACTCTCCCTCTCTCTTTCCCTTTAAACAGACACACTCTCTCTCTCTCTTTCCCTTTAAACAGACACACTCCCAGTCCGTAACCCCTTCTCTCTCTCTCTTGTTCATGATATGCCTACAGTCCCCCGCTCCTCCTCTTCCCCCTCCTTCTCTCTCTTCCCCCTATGCCAGCAGCACTCAGCACCAATAAAGAAGACGATTTATTAAAATGGGGCCTTTGCGGCTGCCGCCCGAGAAAAGAGCGGGAGAGAAACTGAGAGAAAGGAGGAGGAGAGAGGGACTGAGGGAGAGGAGGAGGAGAGAGGGACTGAGGGAGAGGAGGAGGAGAGAGGGACTGAGGGAGAGGAGGAGGAGAGAGGGACTGAGGGAGAAGGAGGAGGAGAGAGGGACTGAGGGAGAGGAGGAGGAGAGAGGGAGAGAAGGAGGAGAGAAGGACTGAGGGAGAAAGAGACAGAGATTTATATGAAGGAAAACAGGAGAATAGGAGAATGAGTGGATGTGGACTAAAGAAGCAAAGAGCAAGAAAGAAAAGGGAACAAAATGGAGAGAGATTTATGAGAGGAGGAGAGAGAGAGAGATTTATGAGAGAAGGAGAGAGAGAGATATTTATGAGAGGAGGAGAGGATGTGAAAGACAGAGGAGAAAGAAAGAGTCAGGAAAAGGAGGATTGGGAGGGAAACAGAAAGGTGTGAATTCTACCTACCTGTTATTCATATTGCTGTGTGTTTTTGTCTCACTTGACCCTTCAGATAAAACAGGGCTTTAAAGATTTCTACTGATCCAGAAGGTGTATCAAACAGCACCGGGCTTATCGGACTGACTCAAATGGAAAATAAATATGTTTGTGTGTCGGGGAGGGGTTGATGTTGCCAGTGTTTATCTCCTCCCACGGCCCCCTGGGTAAAGCCGTGTGTATGCTGTCTTTGATTATGTGTGTGTGTGTTTTTATGTGTGTGTGTGTGTTTGTTTTGTGCAGGAGGGGTAATATTAGCACTGTCATCACACAGGTGGCTGGGATAGAACCCTATCTGTGTGTGTGTGTGTGTGTGTGTGTGTGTGTGTGTGTGTGTGTGTGTGTGTGTGTGTGTGTGTGTGTGTGTGTGTGTGTGTGTGTGTGTGTGTGTGTGTGTGTGTGTGTGTGTGTGTGTGTGTGTGTGTGTGTGTGTGTGTGTGTTGCAGGAGGGGTAATAATAACACTGTTTATCCCCCACAGCGCCACTGTGTATATCCCTGGGTAGACGCTGGTGTGTGTGTGTTGTCGCACAGGTGGCTGGGTTAGATCCCTCTTTCTCCCTGTGTGGTGTGTGTGCAGTGTATCCCAGTGTGTGTGTACGGTGTGTGTGTAAGCTAATCCTGTTAGCAGCTGTTTAGAGAGACTTCAGCCGGGCTCTTCAAAAGCTCGTTAGTCAAGCTTTAATTGTCGTCGGCTCCCTCGCTTTGCATATCACCATGACGCTAATTTATGCTCCGTCGGCGGCACGGTTACCGTCGCGGTGGTGCCTGGCTGGCAGGCTGTCGCCGTGGAAGCGGCTAGGTGGGGGTTAGAGAGAGATATGGTGTGTTTTGGGTTGGGCTGGGCGAAGCCAGCTACATGTGCGTGGGCGGGTCTCTTAGGCTGTGATCTGAATAATGATTGGTGGAAATGAGATTGACAGGTGTGGAGATCTCTGGAGAGCTGGTGTCATCCAATTAAATGGAAGCGAGGTGTGTGTGTGTGTGTGTGTGTGTGTGTGTGTGTGTGTGTGTGTGTGTGTGTGTGTGTGTGTGTGTGTGTGTGTGTGTGTGTGTGTGTTTACATGCCTGAGTTGTGTGTTATTTACGCATTTTTGTTCTTTCGCAGTTGACGCATGGTAGGTGGGTTCGACGACGTATGTGTGTGTGTTTGTGTGTGTGTGTGTGTGTGTGTGTTTGTGTCTGAACCCCACATGGTGACTGCAGGCGGTTCTGCTGCCACTGCTAGTGCTAATAGCCCTGTGAGTCACGGCACACGGCCCCCTCACACACACACACACACACACACACACACACACACACACACACACACACACACACACACACACACACACACACACACACACCACGCACACACACACACACACACACACACACTCACTCACACACACACACTCCCACGCACACACACACACACACACTGCAAACAAACAGACACATACACGGTCACTCAAACACCCACAGGCACACACCAGCCCCCCTTCATGCCCCTCTTTCTCTCTCTGTGGTCTATTTCACCCATCAGTCTCTCCTCCCTCTTCATCCCTTCTCTCCGAGCGCACCTCCTCCTGCCCTCATCCAGAGCCTGAGTCAAACACACACACACACACACACACACACACACACACACACACACACACACACACACACACACACACACACACACACACACACACACACACACACACACACACACACACACACACACACACACACACACACACACACACACACGCCACCTTCACTAGAGAGAGGTGTAAAAAAAGGCAGACTGAAAGAAAGAGATCACCCCATAGCTCTGCTTCTCTCCCCTCCCCCCTACTCTCCTTATCTACAAGAGATGGATATTACTTTCCCTTCCCCTCTCTCTCTCTCTCTCTCTCTCTCTCTCTCTCTCTCTCTCTCTCTCTCTCTCTCTCTCTCTCTCTCTCCCTCTCTCTCTCCCTCGCTCTCTCTCTACCTCCCTCCTCCCTCTCCCTCTCTCTTCCTCCCTCTCTCTCTACCTCCCTCCTCCTCTCTCTCCCTCTCTCTCTACCTCCCTCCTCTTCCCTCTCCCTCTCTCTTCCTCCCTCCCCTTCCCACTCCTTATTATCTCCTTACTCTCCCTCTCTCTCTCTCCATCTCCATTTGCTTCTCTCTGCCCCCCCCCCCCTCCTCGGTGCTCTCTCTCGGTCTCTCTCTCTCTCTCTCCATCTCCGTTTGCCTCTCTCTGCCCCCCCTCCTCGGTGCTCTCTATTTCTCTCTCTCTCTCCCCACACGTGTCAGGGCTTGAGCTGAGCTGCTCTCAGATCCTGTTGAGAGCCTCAGAGGAGAACGAGGGAGGAGGGAGAGGAGGAGGGGGCAGGCAGGGGAAGGCTGTGTTCCGTCATGTTCTCTGCTGCACTGGCTTCCTGCTAACACTGACACCAGACTAACTGTCTCTCTCCTCATTCCTCTCTTCTCTTCCTGCTAACACTGACACCAGACTAACTGTCTCTCTCCTCATTCCTCTCCTCTCTTCCTGCTAACACTGACACCAGACTAACTGTCTCTCTCCTCATTCCTCTCTTCTCTTCCTGCTAACACTGACACCAGACTAACTGTCTCTCTCCTCATTCCTCTCCTCTCTTCCTGCTAACACTGACACCAGACTAACTGTCTCTCTCCTCATTCCTCTCTTCTCTTCCTGCTAACACTGACACCAGACTAACTGTCTCTCTCCTCATTCCTCTCCTCTCTTCCTGCTAACACTGACACCAGATTAACTGTCTCTCTCCTCAATCCTCCCTTCTCTTCCTGCTAACACTGACACCAGACTAACTGTCTCTCTCCTCATTCCTCTCTTCTCTTCCTGCTAACACTGACACCAGACTAACTGTCTCTCTCCTCATTCCTCTCCTCTCTTCCTGCTAACACTGACACCAGACTAATTGTCTCTCTCCTCATTCCTCTCTTCTCTTCCTGCTAACACTGACACCAGACTAACTGTCTCTCTCCTCATTCCTCTCTTCTCTTCCTGCTAACACTGACACCAGACTAACTGTCTCTCTCCTCATTCCTCTCCTCTCTTCCTGCTAACACTGACACCAGACTAACTGTCTCTCTCCTCATTCCTCTCTTCTCTTCCTGCTAACACTGACACCAGACTAACTGTCTCTCTCCTCATTCCTCTCCTCTCTTCCTGCTAACACTGACACCAGACTAACTGTCTCTCTCCTCATTCCTCTCTTCTCTTCCTGCTAACACTGACACCAGACTAACTGTCTCTCTCCTCATTCCTCTCTTCTCTTCCTGCTAACACTGACACCAGACTAACTGTCTCTCTCCTCATTCCTCTCTTCTCTTCCTGCTAACACTGACACCAGACTAACTGTCTCTCTCCTCATTCCTCTCCTCTCTTCCTGCTAACACTGACACCAGACTAACTGTCTCTCTCCTCATTCCTCTCTTCTCTTCCTGCTAACACTGACACCAGACTAACTGTCTCTCTCCTCATTCCTCTCTCTTCCTGCTAACACTGACACCAGACTAACTGTCTCTCTCCTCATTCCTCTCCTCTCTTCCTGCTAACACTGACACCATACTAACTGTCTCTCTCATCATTCCTCTCCTCTCTTCCTGCTAACACTGACACCAGACTAACTGTCTCTCTCCTCATTCCTCTCTTCTCTTCCTGCTAACACTGACACCAGACTAACTGTCTCTCTCCTCATTCCTCTCCTCTCTTCCTGCTAACACTGACACCAGACTAACTGTCTCTCTCCTCATTCCTCTCCTCTCTTCCTGCTAACACTGACACCAGACTAACTGTCTCTCTCCTCATTCCTCTCCTCTCTTCCTGCTAACACTGACACCAGACTAACTGTCTCTCTCCTCATTCCTCTCTCTTCCTGCTAACACTGACACCAGACTAACTGTCTCTCTCCTCATTCCTCTCCTCTCTTCCTGCTAACACTGACACCAGACTAACTGTCTCTCTCCCTATTCCTCTCTTCTTGCGCTCCTTTCTTATCCTTCCTCCTCTTCTCTCTTCTTTTTCCTCCTGTATTAACTCTGCTCCTCTCTTCCCTCCATCTCTTTAACCAGCCCACCTCATCCTGTCTCTCTCTCTCTCTCCTCTCTTCCCTCCATCTCTTTAACCAGCCCACCTCATCCTGTCTCTCTCTCTCTCTCCTCTCTTCCCTCCATCTCTTTAACCAGCCCACCTCCTCCCGTCTCTCTCTCTCTCCTCTCTTCCCTCCATCTCTTTAACCAGCCCACCTCCTCCCGTCTCTCTCTCTCTCCTCTCTTCCCTCCATCTCTTTAACCAGCCCACCTCCTCCTGTCTCTCTCTCTCTCCTCTCTTCCCTCCATCTCTTTAACCAGCCCACCTCCTCCTGTCTCTCTCTCTCTCCTCTCTTCCCTCCATCTCTTTAACCAGCCCTACTCCCCCTCTCTCTCTCTCCTCTCTTCTCTCCATCTCTTTAACCAGCCCTACTCCCCCTGTCTCTCTCTCTGCTCCCCCTGTCTCTCTCTCCTCTCTTCCCTCCATCTCTTTAACCAGCCCTGCTCCCCTGTGCTTAGTGTTAGTTCTACTCCACTAAACCTGATCAATACAAGATCAACACACACCAACAAATCACACTGCATCAGCAGAGAGCAGTGGGAGGGAAAGTGATTGCTGGGCTCCCCCCCCCCGCAACTCCCCCGTTAAATGTGTTTGGTTTGCTCCGGCGGTGCCAGAGAAAACACACTGAGACAAACCATCTCCACACACCTCTGGGGGTGTTAATGGAGGGTCGATACTCAGCTCAACAATAGGCTGTTATTATATAGTAGTAGGAGGCTGTTATTATATAGTAGTAGTGAGGCTGTTATTATATAGTAGTAGGGAGGCTGTTATTATATAGTAGTAGGGAGGCTGTTATTATATAGTAGTAGGGAGGCTGTTATTATATAGTAGTAGGGAGGCTGTTATTATATAGTAGTAGGGAGGCTGTTATTATATAGTAGTAGGGAGGCTGTTATTATATAGTAGTAGGGAGGCTGTTATTATATAGTAGTAGGGAGGCTGTTATTATATAGTAGTAGGAGGCTGTTATTATATAGTAGTAGTGAGGCTGTTATTATATAGTAGTAGGAGGCTGTTATTATATAGTAGTAGGGAGGCTGTTATTATATAGTAGTAGGGAGGCTGTTATTATATAGTAGTAGGGAGGCTGGTATTATATAGTAGTAGGAGGCTGTTATTATATAGTAGTAGGAGGCTGTTATTATATAGTAGTAGGGAGGCTGTTATTATATAGTAGTAGGGAGGCTGTTATTATATAGTAGGAGGCTGTTATTATATAGTAGTAGGGAGGCTGTTATTATATAGTAGTAGGGAGGCTGTTATTATATAGTAGTAGGGAGGCTGTTATTATATAGTAGTAGGAGGCTGTTATTATATAGTAGTAGGGAGGCTGTTATTATATAGTAGTAGGGAGGCTGTTATTATATAGTAGTAGGAGGCTGTTATTATATAGTAGTAGGAGGCTGTTATTATATAGTAGTAGGGAGGCTGTTATTATATAGTAGTAGGAGGCTGTTATTATATAGTAGTAGGGAGGCTGTTATTATATAGTAGTAGGAGGCTGTTATTATATAGTAGTAGGAGGCAGTTATTATATAGTAGTAGGGAGGCTGTTATTATATAGTAGTAGGAGGCTGTTATTATATAGTAGTATGGAGGCTGTTATTATATAGTAGTAGGAGGCTGTTATTATATAGTAGTAGGAGGCTGTTATTATATAGTAGTAGGGAGGCTGTTATTATATAGTAGTAGGAGGCTGTTATTATATAGTAGTAGGGAGGCTGTTATTATATAGTAGTAGGGAGGCTGTTATTATATAGTAGTAGGGAGGCTGTTATTATATAGTAGTAGGAGGCTGTGATTATATAGTAGTAGGAGGCTGTTATTATATAGTAGTAGGGAGGCTGTTATTATATAGTAGTAGGGAGGCTGTTATTATATAGTAGTAGGGAGGCTGTTATTATATAGTAGTAGGAGGCTGTTATTATATAGTAGTAGGGAGGCTGTTATTATATAGTAGTAGGAGGCTGTTATTATATAGTAGTAGGGAGGCTGTTATTATATAGTAGTAGGGAGGCTGTTATTATATAGTAGTAGGGAGGCTGTTATTATATAGTAGTAGGGAGGCTGTTATTATATAGTAGTAGGAGGCTGTTATTATATAGTAGTAGGAGGCTGTTATTATATAGTAGTAGGAGGCTGTTATTATATAGTAGTAGGGAGGCTGTTATTATATAGTAGTAGGGAGGCTGTTATTATATAGTAGTAGGGAGGCTGTTATTATATAGTAGTAGGAGGCTGTTATTATATAGTAGTAGGGGGGCTGTTATTATATAGTAGTAGGAGGCTGTTATTATATAGTAGTAGGAGGCTGTTATTATATAGTAGTAGGGCGGCTGTTATTATATAGTAGGAGGAGGCTGTTATTATATAGTAGTAGGAGGATGTTATTATATAGTAGTAGGAGGCTGTTATTATATAGTAGTAGGAGGATGTTATTATATAGTAGTAGGGAGGCTGTTATTATATAGTAGTAGGGAGGCTGTTATTATATAGTAGTAGGGAGGCTGTTATTATATAGTAGTAGGAGGCTGTTATTATATAGTAGTAGGGAGGCTGTTATTATATAGTAGTAGGAGGCTGTTATTATATAGTAGTAGGGAGGCTGTTATTATATAGTAGTAGGAGGCTGTTATTATATAGTAGTAGGAGGCTGTTATTATATAGTAGTAGGAGGCTGTTATTATATAGTAGTAGGGAGGCTGTTATTATATAGTAGTAGGAGGCTGTTATTATATAGTAGTAGGAGGCTGTTATTATATAGTAGTAGGGAGGCTGTTATTATATAGTAGTAGGGAGGCTGTTATTATATAGTAGTAGGGAGGCTGTTATTATATAGTAGTAGGAGGCTGTTATTATATAGTAGTAGGAGGCTGTTATTATATAGTAGTAGGTGGCTGTTATTATATAGTAGTAGGGAGGCTGTTATTATATAGTAGTAGGAGGCTGTTATTATATAGTAGTAGGAGGCTGTTATTATATAGTAGTAGGGAGGCTGTTATTATATAGTAGTAGGGAGGCTGTTATTATATAGTAGTAGGAGGCTGTTATTATATAGTAGTAGGAGGCTGTTATTATATAGTAGTAGGAGGCTGTTATTATATAGTAGTAGGGAGGCTGTTATTATATAGTAGTAGGAGGCTGTTATTATATAGTAGTAGGGAGGCTGTTATTATATAGTAGTAGGGAGGCTGTTATTATATAGTAGTAGGAGGCTGTTATTATATAGTAGTAGGAGGCTGTTATTATATAGTAGTAGGGAGGCTTTTATTATATAGTAGTAGGGAGGCTTTTATTATATAGTAGTAGGGAGGCTGTTATTATATAGTAGTAGGGAGGCTGTTATTATATAGTAGTAGGGAGGCTGTTATTGTATAGTAGTAGGAGGCTGTTATATATAGTAGTAGGATGCTATTATTATATAGTAGTAGGAGGCTGTTATTATATAGTAGTAGGGAGGCTGTTATTATATAGTAGTAGGGAGGCTGTTATATAGTAGTAGGGAGGCTGTTATTATATAGTAGTAGGGAGGCTGTTATTATATAGTAGTAGGAGGCTGTTATTATATAGTAGTAGGGAGGCTGTTATTATATAGTAGTAGGGAGGCTGTTATTATATAGTAGTAGGGAGGCTGTTATTATATAGTAGTAGGGAGGCTGTTATTATATAGTAGTAGGGAGGCTGTTATTATATAGTAGTAGGGAGGCTGTTATTATATAGTAGTAGGGAGGCTGTTATTATATAGTAGTAGGGAGGCTGTTATTATATAGTAGTAGGAGGCTGTTATTATATAGTAGTAGGGAGGCTGTTATTATATAGTAGTAGGGAGGCTGTTATTATATAGTAGTAGGAGGCTGTTATTATATAGTAGTAGGAGGCTGTTATTATATAGTAGTAGGGAGGCTGTTATTATATAGTAGTAGGAGGCTGTTATTATATAGTAGTAGGGAGGCTGTTATTATATAGTAGTAGGAGGCTGTTATTATATAGTAGTAGGAGGCAGTTATTATATAGTAGTAGGGAGGCGGTTATTATATAGTAGTAGGAGGCTGTTATTATATAGTAGTAGGGAGGCGGTTATTATATAGTAGTAGGAGGCTGTTATTATATAGTAGTAGGAGGCTGTTATTATATAGTAGTAGGGAGGCTGTTATTATATAGTAGTAGGAGGCTGTTATTATATAGTAGTAGGGAGGCTGTTATTATATAGTAGTAGGGAGGCTGTTATTATATAGTAGTAGGGAGGCTGTTATTATATAGTAGTAGGAGGCTGTGATTATATAGTAGTAGGAGGCTGTTATTATATAGTAGTAGGGAGGCTGTTATTATATAGTAGTAGGGAGGCTGTTATTATATAGTAGTAGGGAGGCTGTTATTATATAGTAGTAGGAGGCTGTTATTATATAGTAGTAGGGAGGCTGTTATTATATAGTAGTAGGAGGCTGTTATTATATAGTAGTAGGAGGCTGTTATTATATAGTAGTAGGGAGGCTGTTATTATATAGTAGTAGGAGGCTGTTATTATATAGTAGTAGGGAGGCTGTTATTATATAGTAGTAGGGAGGCTGTTATTATATAGTAGTAGGGAGGCTGTTATTATATAATAGTAGGAGGCTGTTATTATATAGTAGTAGGAGGCTGTTATTATATAGTAGTAGGAGGCTGTTATTATATAGTAGTAGGAGGCTGTTATTATATAGTAGTAGGGAGGCTGTTATTATATAGTAGTAGGGAGGCTGTTATTATATAGTAGTAGGGAGGCTGTTATTATATAGTAGTAGGAGGCTGTTATTATATAGTAGTAGGGGGGCTGTTATTATATAGTAGTAGGAGGCTGTTATTATATAGTAGTAGGAGGCTGTTATTATATAGTAGTAGGGCGGCTGTTATTATATAGTAGGAGGAGGCTGTTATTATATAGTAGTAGGAGGATGTTATTATATAGTAGTAGGAGGCTGTTATTATATAGTAGTAGGAGGATGTTATTATATAGTAGTAGGAGGCTGTTATTATATAGTAGTAGGGGGCTGTTATTATATAGTAGTAGGGAGGCTGTTATTATATAGTAGTAGGAGGCTGTTATTATATAGTAGTAGGAGGCTGTTATTATATAGTAGTAGGGAGGCTGTTATTATATAGTAGTAGGGAGGCTGTTATTATATAGTAGTAGGAGGCTGTTATTATATAGTAGTAGGAGGCTGTTATTATATAGTAGTAGGGAGGCTGTTATTATATAGTAGTAGGAGGCTGTTATTATATAGTAGTAGGAGGCTGTTATTATATAGTAGTAGGGAGGCTGTTATTATATAGTAGTAGGGAGGCTGTTATTATATAGTAGTAGGGAGGCTGTTATTATATAGTAGTAGGGAGGCTGTTATTACAGATGACATGGTGGCTGTTATTATATAGTAGTAGGGAGGCTGTTATTATATAGTAGTAGGAGGCTGTTATTATATAGTAGTAGGAGGCTGTTATTATATAGTAGTAGGGAGGCTGTTATTATATAGTAGTAGGGAGGCTGTTATTATATAGTAGTAGGAGGCTGTTATTATATAGTAGTAGGGAGGCTGTTATTATATAGTAGTAGGGAGGCTGTTATTATATAGTAGTAGGAGGCTGTTATTATATAGTAGTAGGGAGGCTGTTATTATATAGTAGTAGGGAGGCTGTTATTATATAGTAGTAGGAGGCTGTTATTATATAGTAGTAGGAAGGCTGTTATTATATAGTAGTAGGGAGGCTGTTATTATATAGTAGTAGGGAGGCTGTTATTATATAGTAGTAGGGAGGCTGTTATTATATAGTAGTAGGGAGGCTGTTATTATATAGTAGTAGGAGGCTGTTATTATATAGTAGTAGGAGGCTGTTATTATATAGTAGTAGGAGGCTGTTATTATATAGTAGTAGGGAGGCTGTTATTATATAGTAGTAGGGAGGCTGTTATATAGTAGTAGGAGGCTGTTATTATATAGTAGTAGGAGGCTGTTATTATATAGTAGTAGGGAGGCTGTTATTATATAGTAGTAGGGAGGCTGTTATTATATAGTAGTAGGGAGGCTGTTATTATATAGTAGTAGGAGGCTGTTATTATATAGTAGTAGGGAGGCTGTTATTATATAGTAGTAGGGAGGCTGTTATTATATAGTAGTAGGGAGGCTGTTATTATATAGTAGTAGGAGGCTGTTATTATATAGTAGTAGGAGGCTGTTATTATATAGTAGTAGGTGGCTGTTATTATATAGTAGTAGGGAGGCTGTTATTATATAGTAGTAGGAGGCTGTTATTATATAGTAGTAGGGAGGCTGTTATTATATAGTAGTAGGGAGGCTGTTATTATATAGTAGTAGGAGGCTGTTATTATATAGTTATAGGAGGCTGTTATTATATAGTAGTAGGGAGGCTGTTATTATATAGTAGTAGGAGGCTGTTATTATATAGTAGTAGGGAGGCTGTTATTATATAGTAGTAGGGAGGCTGTTATTATATAGTAGTAGGAGGCTGTTATTATATAGTAGTAGGAGGCTGTTATTATATAGTAGTAGGGAGGCTTTTATTATATAGTAGTAGGGAGGCTGTTATTATATAGTAGTAGGGAGGCTGTTATTATATAGTAGTAGGGAGGCTGTTATTATATAGTAGTAGGAGGCTGTTATTATATAGTAGTAGGAGGCTGTTATTATATAGTAGTAGGAGGCTGTTATTATATAGTAGTAGGGAGGCTGTTATTATATAGTAGTAGGGAGGCTGTTATTATATAGTAGTAGGGAGGCTGTTATTATATAGTAGTAGGGAGGCTGTTATTATATAGTAGTAGGAGGCTGTTATTATATAGTAGTAGGGAGGCTGTTATTATATAGTAGTAGGAGGCTGTTATTATATAGTAGGAGGGAGGCTGTTATTATATAGTAGTAGGGAGGCTGTTATTATATAGTAGTAGGAGGCTGTTATTATATAGTAGTAGGGAGGCTGTTATTATATAGTAGTAGGGAGGCTGTTATTATATAGTAGTAGGAGGCTGTTATTATATAGTAGCAGGGAGGCTGTCATTATATAGTAGGAGGGAGGCTGTTATTATATAGTAGGAGGATGTTATTATATAGTAGTAGGAAGGCTGCTATTATATAGTAGTAGGGAGGCTGTTATATATAGTAGTAGGAGGCTGTTATTATATAGTAGTAGGGAGGCTGTCATTATATAGTAGGAGGGAGGCTGTTATTATATAGTAGTAGGAGGCTGTTATTATATAGTAGGAGGATGTTATTATATAGTAGTAGGAAGGCTGCTATTATATAGTAGTAGGGAGGCTGTTATACATAGTAGTAGGAGGCTGTTATTATATAGTAGTAGGAGGCTGTTATTATATAGTAGTAGGGAGGCTGTTATTATATAGTAGTAGGGAGGCTGTTATTACATAGTAGTAGGAGGCTGTTATTATATAGTAGTAGGAGGCTGTTATTATATAGTAGTAGGGAGGCTGTTATTACATAGTAGTAGGAGGCTGTTATTATATAGTAGTAGGAGGCTGTTATTATATAGTAGTAGGGAGGCTGTTATTATATAGTAGTAGGAGGCTGTTATTATATAGTAGTAGGGAGGCTGTTATTACATAGTAGTAGGAGGCTGTTATTATATAGTAGTAGGAGGCTGTTATTATATAGTAGTAGGAGGCTGTTATTATATAGTAGTAGGGAGGCTGTTACTATATAGTAGTAGGAGGCTGTTATTATATAGTAGTAGGGAGGCTGTTATTACATAGTAGTAGGAGGCTGTTATTATATAGTAGTAGGAGGCTGTTATTATATAGTAGTAGGGAGGCTGTTATATAGTAGTAGGGAGGCTGTTATTACATAGTAGTAGGAGGCTGTTATTATATAGTAGTAGGAGGCTGTTATTATATAGTAGTAGGAGGCTGTTATTATATAGTAGTAGGGAGGCTGTTATTATATAGTAGTAGGAGGCTGTTATTATATAGTAGTAGGAGGCTGTTATTATATAGTAGTAGGAGGCTGTTATTATATAGTAGTAGGAGGCTGTTATTATATAGTAGTAGGGAGGCTGTTATTATATAGTAGGAGGGAGGCTGTTATTATATAGTAGTAGGAGGCTGTTATTATATAGTAGTAGGAGGCTGTTATTATATAGTAGTAGGGAGGCTGTTATTATATAGTAGTAGGGAGGCTGTTATTATATAGTAGTAGGGAGGCTGTTATTATATAGTAGTAGGGAGGCTGTTATTATATAGTAGTAGGGTGGCTGTTATTATATAGTAGTAGGGAGGCTGTTATTATATAGTAGTAGGGAGGCTGTTATTATATAGTAGTAGGGAGGCTGTTATTATATAGTAGTAGGAGGCTGTTATTATATAGTAGTAGGGAGGCTGTTATTACAGATGACATGGTGGCTGTTATTATAGTAGTAGGGAGGCTGTTATTATATAGTAGTAGGGAGGCTGTTATTACAGATGACATGGTGGCTGTTATTATATAGTAGTAGGGAGGCTGTTATTATATAGTAGTAGGGAGGCTGTTATTATATAGTAGTAGGGAGGCTGTTATTATATAGTAGTAGGAGGCTGTTATTATATAGTAGTAGGAGGCTGTTATTATATAGTAGTAGGGAGGCTGTTATTACAGATGACATGGTGGCTGTATTGTCACATTGTATCCATATTACACCCTTTATATTTAGTCATTTAGCCATTTAGTCATTTAGCCATTTAGTCATTTAGTCATTTAGTCATTTAGCCATTTAGTCATTTAGTCATTTAGTCACTTAGTCATTTAGTCACTCTTAGTGAGCGCATCCATTTTCATTGGTACTGTTCCGCCGTGGGAATCGAACCCACAACCCTGGCGTTGTGAGCTCTACTAGCAGGACTCATTATATTCTAGATGAAATACACTGAGTGGACAAAACATTAGGAACACCTTCTTAATATTGAGTTGCACCCCCTTCTGTCCTCAGAACAGCCTCAATACGTCAGGGACATGGATTCTACAAGGTGTTGAAAGCGTTCCACAGGGATGCTGGCCCATGTTGACTTGCTTCCCACAGTTGTGTCAAGTTGGCTGGATGTCCTTTGGGTGATGAACCATTCTAGATACCCACAGGAAACTGTTGAGCGTGAAAAACCCAGCAGCGTTGCAGTTCTTGACACACTCAAACTGGTGCGCCTGACACCTACTACCATACCCCCGTTCAAAGGCACTTCAATCTGTTGACTGGTCCTTTCACCCTCTGAATGACACACATACACAATCCATGTCTCTATTGTCTCAAGGCTTAAAAGTCCTTCTTTAACCTGTCTCCTCCCCTTCATCTGCACTGACTGAAGTGGATTTAACAAGTGACATCCATAAGGGATCATAGTTTCACCTGGATTCACCTGGTCAGTCTGTGTCATGGACAGAGCAGGTGTTCTTAATGTTTTGTTCACTCAGTGTATTCCGGTATACAATACAACTGGGGATTCGAACCGGCTACAGGTCCAACTCCTTACAATACAACTGGGGATTCGAACCGGCTACAGGTCCAACTCCTTACAATACAACTGGGGATTCGAACCGGCTACAGGTCCAACTCCTTACAATACAACTGGGGATTCGAACCGGCTACAGGTCCAACTCCTTACAATACAACTGGGGATTCGAACCGGCTACAGGTCCAACTCCTTACAATACAACTGGGGATTCGAACCGGCTACAGGTCCAACTCCTTAGCCATTGGGCGACCTGCCGGTATTAACTGACTTCAGCTGATACATGGTGGGAATGAGCTCCATTCTCCTGTCTGTGAGACGACATGCTAAAATACTGCTTTTGTGAGTGTGTGCAAGGGTGTTTCACAACAGTTGTGTGTGTGTCTGTGTGCGGGAGTGTTTGTGTCTGCGTGCGGTAGTGTGTGTGTCTGTGCGATGGTGTGTCTGCATGCGATGGTGGTTGTGTCTGGAGGGCAAATCATTCTTATTCTGTGTCTGGGCCAGACAGGAGGGTAGTGGAGAGGGGGGATAGAGGAGAGAAGAGAAGGAGAGAAGAGAAGAGAAGAGAAGGAGGGGAGAGGAGAGAAGGAGGAGAGAGGGGAGAAGAGAAGGAGGGGAGAAGAGAAGGAGAGAAGAGAAGGAGGGGAGAGGAGAGGAGAGAAGAGAAGGAGGGGAGAGGAGAGAAGAGAAGGAGGGGAGAGGAGAGAAGAGAAGAGAAGGAGGGGAGAGGAAAGGAGAGAAGGTGGGGAGAGGAGAGAAGGAGGGGAGAAGAGGTGAGAGGAGAGGAGAGAAGGAGGAGAGAGGAGAGCCACAGCACAGTGAGATCCCTGCATACTAAATAGACTGGTGTCGCCCCAGCCAGCACCTGCCAGGCTACAAACACACACACACACACACACACACACACACACACACACACACACACACACACACACACACACACACACACACACACACACACACACACACACACACACACACACACACACACACACATTCCTCTGCCACTCACACCTCATGCCAGCTCAAAGTTTGGCCGCCTCAGCCTGCTCCAGGTTGCCATGGACACCATGGCCCACAGCACCTAGCAGCCAGAATCAATGGGAAGCTTCCAGACCAGAGAGGCAGGGGGTAGAGGGAGAGGGAGAGGGTGTGTGTGTGTCTTGGTCGAGGATGTGAAGGCACAGATGTGACCTCACCCCTGTCCCCAAAGTGCCCCCTCTCTCCCCATCTGCTCTGACACTCTGAGTCCACTGACTAGATGGATTTCTGGTGCACTCCTATTCCTGTTCAGGATAACATGTTGTTCTCTTTTCCTATAATTATATGAGGCAAATAGCTGACAACAGGAACACATGGCTCTGTCTTAAATAGACAGTAGTAATAGTGGTCTGATCACATGACTGGGGTGGTCTGATCATATGACTGGGGTGGTCTGATCATATGACTGGGGTGGTCTGATCATATGACTGGGGTGGTCTGATCATATGACTGGGGTGGTCTGATCATATGACTGGGGTGGTCTGATCATATGACTGGGGTGATAGTGGTCTGATAATATGACTGGGGTGATAGTGGTCTGATCATATGACTGGGGTGATAGTGGTCTGATCATATGACTGGGGTGGTAGTGGTCTGATCATATGACTGGGGTGATAGTGGTCTGATCATATGACTGGGGTGGTAGTGGTCTGATCATATGACTGGGGTGATAGTGGTCTGATCATATGACTGAGGTGATAGTGGTCTGATAATATGACTGGGGTGATCTGATAATAAGACTGGGGTGATAGTGGTCTGATCATATGACTGGGGTGTTAGTGGTCTGATCATATGACTGGGGTGGTAGTGGTCTGATCATATGACTGGGGTGATAGTGGTCTGATCATATGACTGGGGTGATAGTGGTCTGATCATATGACTCGGGTGTTAGTGGTCTGATCATATGACTGGGGTGATAGTGGTCTGATCATATGACTGGGGTGATAGTGGTCTGATCATATGACTGGGGTGGTCTGATCATATGACTGGGGTGATAGTGGTCTGATCATATGACTGGGGTGATAGTGGTCTGATCATATGACTGGGGTGGTCTGATCATATGACTGGGGTGATAGTGGTCTGATCATATGACTGGGGTGATAGTGGTCTGATAATATGACTGGGGTGATAGTGGTCTGATCATATGACTGGGGTGATAGTGGTCTGATCATATGACTGGGGTGATAGTGGTCTGATAATATGACTGGGGTGATAGTGGTCTGATAATATGACTGGGGTGGTAGTGGTCTGATCATATGACTGGGGTGATAGTGGTCTGATCATATGACTGGGGTGATAGTGGTCTGATAATATGACTGGGGTGATCTGATAATATGACTGGGGTGATAGTGGTCTGATCATATGACTGGGGTGTTAGTGGTCTGATCATATGACTGGGGTGATAGTGGTCTGATCATATGACTGGGGTGATAGTGGTCTGATCATATGACTGGGGTGATAGTGGTCTGATCATATGACTCGGGTGTTAGTGGTCTGATCATATGACTGGGGTGATAGTGGTCTGATCATATGACTGGGGTGATAGTGGTCTGATCATATGACTGGGGTGGTCTGATCATATGACTGGGGTGATAGTGGTCTGATCATATGACTGGGGTGATAGTGGTCTGATCATATGACTGGGGTGGTCTGATCATATGACTGGGGTGGTCTGATAATATGACTGGGGTGATAGTGGTCTGATAATATGACTGGGGTGGTCTGATAATATGACTGGGGTGATAGTGGTCTGATAATATGACTGGGGTGGTCTGATCATATGACTGGGGTGATAGTGGTCTGATAATATGACTGGGGTGGTAGTGGTCTGATCATATGACTGGGGTGATAGTGGTCTGATCATATGACTGGGGTGATAGTGGTCTGATCATATGACTGGGGTGATAGTGGTCTGATCATATGACTGGGGTGGTAGTGGTCTGATCATATGACTGGGGTGGTAGTGGTCTGATCGGATGACTGGGGTGATAGTGGTCTGATCATATGACTGGGGTGATAGTGGTCTGATCATATGACTGGGGTGATAGTGGTCTGATCATATGACTTGGGTGGTCTGATAATATGACTGGGGCGATAGTGGTCTGATAACATGACTGGGGCGATAGTGGTCTGATAATATGACTGGGGTGATAGTGGTCTGATAATATGACTGGGGTGATAGTGGTCTGATCATATGACTGGGGTGATAGTGGTCTGATCATATGACTGGGGTGATAGTGGTCTGATCATATGACTGGCTTGTTAGTGAAGTTTATAATATGTTTGTGTTAATCCACTGTCAGTACTGACACCATTAATACTCATGTAGTGTCTGACAGTTAGACACACTCTAGTTCCTGTTATCTACACTGAACTACACACACGGACGGACAGGAAGTCAGGAGAGCCACACTCTAGTTCCTGTTATCTACACTGAACTACACGGACGGTGTCTGACAGTTAGACACACTCTAGTTCCTCTCATCTACACGGACGGACAGGAAGTCAGGAGAGCCACGTGCGCGGCATCACACACACCGGGAGAAAGAGAAGGGGGAGGGAGAGAGACGCACACTCTCCAATGATCGAGAGAGAGAGAGAGAGAGAGAGAGAGAGAGAGAGAGAGAGAGAGAGAGAGAGAGAGAGAGAGAGAGAGAGAGAGAGAGAGAGAGAGAGAGAGAGAGAGAGAGAGAGAGAGAGAGAGAGAGGAAAGGAGAGAGAGAAGGAGGGAGAGGCAGAGAGAGAGAATGGAAAGGAGAGACAAAGAGGGAGAGACAGAGACAGAAGAGAGAGAGAGGAAAGGAGAGACAGAGAGAGCTACAGAGCTTTGAGGATTAGAATTTGACTTTTTTGTAGCGCGTTTCTTTTTCTCTGAGCAATTTGCCTCCAACGCCTTGAACACGGTTAATCCACTCTTTAAGAAACCTAATCCTGCTAGCATGTACCTGATACTGAGGGAATGGAGGGAAGTAGGGATAGAGAGAGGGATGGTTAGAGAGACCCAAAATTAAGGAAAGCTTTGATACAGACTCAGTGAACATAGCCTTGCTATTGAGAGAGGCCGCGGTAGGCAGACCTGGCTCTCAAGAGAAGACAGGCTATGTGCACACTGCCCACAACATGAGGTGGAAACTGAGCTGCACTTCCTAACCTCCTGCCAAATGTATGACCATATTAGAGACACATATTTCACTCAGATTACACAGATCCACAAATAATTTGAAAACAAATCTAATTTTGATAAACTCCCATATCTACTGGGTGAAATACCACAGTGTGCATCACAGCAGCAAGATGTGTGACCTGTTGCCACAAGAAAAGGTCAACCAGTGAAGAACAAACACCATTGTAAATACAACCCATATTTATGTTTATGTATTTTCCCTTTTGTACTTTAACCATTTGCAAATCATTATAACACTGTATATATACATAATATGACATTTGAAATGTCTTTATTCCTTTGGATATTTGGTGAGTTTATTATCTATTTCACTTGTTTTGGCAATGTGAGCGTATGTTTCCCATGCCAATAAAGGTATTTGAATTCAGTTCCGAGGGACACAGGAGACGGAGACGGACTTATGTCATTTAGTCTATAAAGGACTTGAGGTTCAGTGCATTCAGAATGTATTCAGACCCCTTGCACTTTTCCACATTTTGCTCCGTTATTTCTAAAATGGATCAAATTGTTATTTTCCCTCATCAGTCTACACACAATACCCCATAATGACATCACAATACCCCAGAATGACATCACAATACCCCATAATGATAATAAGCAGGTTGGATTTTTTGTTTGTTGCAAATGTATAAAAAAAATAAACAACTTACATTTCACATTTACATAAGTATTCAAAGTCTTCACTCAGTACTTTGTTGAAGCACCTTTGGCAGTGATCACAGCATTGAGTCTTCTTGAGTGTGACACTACAAGCTTGGCACACCTGTATTTGGGGAGTTTCTCCCATTCTTCTCTGCAGATCATCTCAAGCTCTGTCAGGTTGAATGGGGAGTGTCACTGCACAGCTATTTTCAGGTCTCCAGAGATGTTCGATCAGGTTCATGTCCGGGCTCTGGCTGGGCCACTCAAGGACATTCAGAGACTTGTCCCGAAGTTAACCTTTGCCCCAGTCTGAGGTCCTGAGCTCTCTGGAGCAGGTTTTCATCAAGGATCTCTCTGTACTTTTCTCTGTTCATCTTTCCCTCGATACTGACTAGTCTCCCAGTCCTTGCCGCTGATAAACATCCCCACAGCATGATGCTGCCACCACCATGCTTCACTGTAGTGATGGTGCCAGGTTTCCTCCAGACGTGGCGCTTGGCATTCAGGCCAAAGAATACAATCTTGGTTTCATAAGACCAGAGAATCTTGTTTCTCATGGTCTAAGAGTCTTTTAGGTGCCTTTTGGCAAACTCCAAGCGGGCTGTCATGTGTCATGTACTGAGGAGTGCCTTCCGTCTGGCCACTCTACCATGTAGGCCTGATTGGTGCAGAGATGGTTATCCATCTGGAAGGTTCTCCCAACCCCACAGAGGAACTCTGGAGCTCTGTCAGAGTGACCATCGGGTTCTTATTCACCTCCCTGACCAAGGCCCTTCTCACCCGATTGCTCAAGTTGGCCGGGCAGCCAGTTCTAGGGAGAGTCTTGGTGGTTCCAAACTTCTTCCATTTAAGAATGATGGAGGCCACCATGTTCTTCGGGACCTTCAATGCTGCAGAAATGTTTTGATACCCTCCCCCAGATCTGTGCCTCGACACAATCCTGTCTCTGAGCTCTACAGACAATTCCTTCGACCTCATGGCTTGGTTTTTGCTCTGACATGCACTTTCAACTGTGGGACCTTGTGTAGACAGGTGTGTACCTTTCCAAATCACGTCCAATCAATTGAATTTACCACAGGTGGACTCCAATCAAGTTGTATAATCATCTGAGTTCAATTTCGAGTCTCAGAGCAAAGGGTCTGAATACTTATGTAAATTAGTTGTTTCTGTTTTTTTATTTTTAATACATATGCAAAACTTTCTAAAACCCTGTTTTCAATTTGTCATTATGGGGTTTTGTGATGTCATTAGGGGGTTTTGTGATGTCATAATGCGGTATTGTGTGCTGAGGAAAGACATTAATTTAATCCATTTTAGAATAAAGCTGGAAGGTAACAAAGTGTGGAAAAGGTCAAAGGGTCTGAATACTTTCCGAATGCACTGTATCTACAGCCAGTACATAGACCATAATGCACTGTATATACAGCCAGTACATAGACCATAATGCACTGTATCTACAGCCAGTACATAGACCATAATGCACTGTATATACAGCCAGTACATAGACCATAATGCACTGTATCTACAGCCAGTACATAGACCATAATGCACTGTATCTACAGCCAGTACATAGACCATAATGCACTGTATCTACAGCCAGTACATAGACCATAATGCACTGTATATACAGCCAGTACATAGACCATAATGCACTGTATCTACAGCCAGTACATAGACCATAATGCACTGTATCTACAGCCAATACATAGACCATAATGCACTGTATATACAGCCAGTACATAGACCATAATGCACTGTATATACAGCCAGTACATAGACCATAATGCACTGTATATACAGCCAGTACATAGACCATAATGCACTGTATATACAGCCAGTACATAGACCATAATGCACTGTATATACAGCCAGTACATAGACCATAATGCACTGTATATACAGCCAGTACATAGACCATAATCCACTGTATATACAGCCAGTACATAGACCATAATGCACTGTATATACAGCCAGTACATAGACCATAATGCACTGTATCTACAGCCAGTACATAGCCCATAATGCACTGTATCTACAGCCAGTACATAGACCATAATGCACTGTATCTACAGCCAGTACATAGACCATAATGCACTGTATCTACAGCCAGTACATAGACCATAATGCACTGTATCTACAGCCAGTACATAGACCATAATGCACTGTATATACAGCCAGTACATAGACCATAATGCACTGTATATACAGCCAGTACATAGACCATAATGCACTGTATATACAGCCAGTACATAGACCATAATGCACTGTATCTACAGCCAGTACATAGACCATAATGCACTGTATATACAGCCAGTACATAGACCATAATGCACTGTATCTACAGCCAGTACATAGACCATAATGCACTGTATCTACAGCCAGTACATAGACCATACTGCACTGTATCTACAGCCAGTACATAGACCATAATGCACTGTATATACAGCCAGTACATAGACCATAATGCACTGTATCTACAGCCAATACATAGACCATAATGCACTGTAAATACAGCCAGTACATAGACCATAATGCACTGTATCTACAGCCAATACATAGACCATAATGCACTGTATCTACAGCCAGTACATAGACCATAATAAGGCATAAGGCAGGGAGGGAGGCAGGAAGGAAGGAAGGAAGGAAGGCAGGGAGGGAGGAAGGAAGGCAGGGAGGGAAGGAGGAAGGCAGGGAGGGAGGGAGGAAGGCAGGGAGGGAGGGAGGGAGGGAGGCAGGGAGGGAGGGAGGCAGGCAGGGAGGAAGGGAGTGAGGAAGGCAGGGAGGGAGGGAGGGGTAGTAGTTATTGAGGAGGTGGAGGCTCTGAATGGCTCTAGTCTCTCATTAGAGCTGTGAGACCCAGAGACACTCCTTCACCAGGAGAATTCCTCTCTCTCTCTCATTTGATTAAGGGATTTATTCTGGTCTGTGTTGATGGAGGCTGTTCTGTTCTTCCTGGGTCACAACCAGGCTCTACTGATCTAATGGTCTACAAACACTGATCTAGACTGACTAACTAATGTCCTGTTTGTTCCTGCTCTCTCGCTGTCTCTCTCTCTCTCTCTCTGTCTCTTTCTGTCTCTCTCTCTGTCTCTCTCTCTCTCTGTCTCTCTCTCTCTCTGTCTCTCTCTGTCTCTCTCTCTCTCTGTCTCTCTCTCCCTCTTTCTCTCTCTGTCTCTCTCTCTGTCTCTCTCTCTCTCTGTCTCTCTCTCTCTCTGTCTCTCTGTCTCTCTCTCTCTCTCTCTCTGTCTCTCTGTCTCTCTCTCTGTCTCTCTCTCTCTCTGTCTCTCTCTCTCTGTCTCTCAATTCAATTCAATTCAATTCAAGGGGCTTTATTGGCATGGGAAACATGTGTTAACATTGCCAAAGCAAGTGAGGTAGGTCATATACAAAAGTCAAATAAACAATAAAAATGAACAGTAAACATTACACATACAGAAGTTTCAAAACAATAAAGACATTACAAATGTCATATTATATATATGCAGTGTTGTAACAATGTACAAATGGTTAAAGCACACAAGTTAAAATAAATAAACATAAATATGGGTTGTATTTACAGTGGTGTTTGTTCTTCACTGGTTGCCCTTTTCTTGTGGCAACAGGTCACAAATCTTGCTGCTGTGATGGCACACTGTGGAATTTCACCCAGTAGATATGGGAGTTTATCAAAATTGGATTTGTTTTCGAATTCTTTGTGGATCTGTGTAATCTGAGGGAAATATGTCTCTCTAATATGGTCATACATTGGGCAGGAGGTTAGGAAGTGCAGCTCAGTTTCCACCTCATTTTGTGGGCAGTGTGCACATAGCCTGTCTTCTCTTGAGAGCCATGTCTGCCTACGGCGGCCTTTCTCAATAGCAAGGCTATGCTCACTGAGTCTGTACATAGTCAAAGCTTTCCTTAAGTTTGGGTCAGTCACAGTGGTCAGGTATTCTGCCACTGTGTACTCTCTGTTTAGGGCCAAATAGCATTCTAGTTTGCTCTGTTTTTTTGTTAATTCTTTCCAATGTGTCAAGTAATTATCTTTTTGTTTTCTCATGATTTGGTTGGGTCTAATTGTGCTGTTGTCCTGGGGCTCTGTGGGGTGTGTTTGTGTTTGTGAACAGAGCTCTCTCTCTGTCTCTCTCTGTCTCTCTCTCTCTCTCTCTCTCTCTGTCTCTCTCTCTCTCTGTCTCTCTGTCTCTCTCTCTCTCTGTCTGTCTCTCTGTCTCTCTCTCTCTCTGTCTCTGTCTCTGTCTCTCTCTCTCTCCCCCCCCCCTCCAGGCCCCCTCCCTCCAGGCCCCTCCCCCCTCCCTGTTCTCTTTGTTGACTTTCAGAGAAAAATGAAGCCAAATAAAGTTGAACCCAGAGAAGATGATTGATGGTTGTGCAGAGCTCCCTATCCATCTCTCTCTCTCTCTCTCTCTCTGTCCCCTCTCTCTCTGTCCCCTCTCCCCTCCCTATCCATCTCTCTCTCTGTCCCCTCTCTCTCTCTCCCTCTCTCTCTCTCTCTGTCCCCTCTCTCTCTCTCTCTCTCCCTCTCCCCTCCCTATCCATCTCTCTCTCTGTCCCCTCTCCCCTCCCTATCCATCTCTCTCTGTTCTCTCTCTCCTTCCTCCAGCCCCAGTGTGGTAGTTACCTTTTTCCCCAAACACACTGGGGCTTGATTTAGCTGTTGTTTTTCTCTCCTTGTTCGTACCTCTGGACACACACACACACACACACACACACACACACACACACACACACACACACACACACACACACACACACACACACACACACACACACACAACCCACACACACACACACCCACACACACACACACACACACACACACACACACCCACCCACCCACCCACCCACCCACCCGTGGACTCTGCTGGTAGATGCTTTACCCTAAGAAGTCTATGGACAAAGTGTTTTGAGGTAAATGTATAAATAACGCTTGGCTACCAGTTGAATCCTATGAGCTAGCCTGGTTAGTAGCCTGGTTAGTAGCCTGGTTAGTAGCCTGGTTAGTAGCCTGGTTAGTAGCCTGGTTAGTAGCCTGGTTAGTAGTCTGGTTAGTATCCTGGTTAGTAGTCTGGTTAGTATCCTGGTTAGTAGCCTGGTTAGTAGCCTGGTTAGTAGTCTGGTTAGTAGCCTGGTTAGTAGCCTGGTTAGTAGCCTGGTTAGTAGCCTGGTTAGTAGCCTGGTTAGTAGTCTGGTTAGTAGCCTGGTTAGTAGTCTGGTTAGTAGCCTGGTTAGTAGCCTGGTTAGTAGCCTGGTTAGTAGCCTGGTTAGTAGTCTGGTTAGTAGCCTGGTTAGTAGCCTGGTTAGTAGCCTGGTTAGTAGCCTGGTTAGTAGTCTGGTTAGTATCCTGGTTAGTAGCCTGGTTAGTAGCCTGGTTAGTAGCCTGGTTAGTAGCCTGGTTAGTAGCCTGGTTAGTAGCCTGGTTAGTAGCCTGGTTAGTAGTCTGGTTAGTATCCTGGTTAGTAGTCTGGTTAGGAGCCTGGTTAGTAGTCTGGTTAGGAGCCTGGTTAGTAGTCTGGTTAGTATCCTGGTTAGGAGTCTGGTTAGTAGCCTGGTTAGTAGCCTGGTTAGTAGCCTGGTTAGTAGCCTGGTTAGTAGCCTGGTTAGTAGTCTGGTTAGTAGCCTGGTTAGTAGCCTGGTTAGTAGCCTGGTTAGTAGCCTGGTTAGTAGTCTGGTTAGTATCCTGGTTAGTAGCCTGGTTAGTAGCCTGGTTAGTAGCCTGGTTAGTAGCCTGGTTAGTAGCCTGGTTAGTAGTCTGGTTAGTATCCTGGTTAGTAGTCTGGTTAAGAGCCTGGTTAGTAGTCTGGTTAGTATCCTGGTTAGTAGTCTGGTTAGTATCCTGGTTAGTAGTCTGGTTAGGAGCCTGGTTAGTAGTCTGGTTAGTATCCTGGTTAGTAGCCTGGTTAGTAGCCTGGTTAGTAGCCTGGTTAGTAGCCTGGTTAGTAGTCTGGTTAGTAGCCTGGTTAGTAGCCTGGTTAGGAGCCTGGTTAGTAGCCTGGTTAGTAGCCTGGTTAGTAGCCTGGTTAGTAGCCTGGTTAGTAGCCTGGTTAGTAGCCTGGTTAGTAGCCTGGTTAGTAGCCTGGTTAGTAGCCTGGTTAGTAGCCTGGTTAGTAGCCTGGTTAGTAGTCTGGTTAGTAGTCTGGTTAGTAGCCTGGTTAGTAGCCTGGTTAGTAGCCTGGTTAGTAGCCTGGTTAGTAGTCTGGTTAGTATCCTGGTTAGTAGTCTGGTTAGGAGCCTGGTTAGTAGTCTGGTTAGTATCCTGGTTAGTAGTCTGGTTAGGAGCCTGGTTAGTAGCCTGGTTAGTAGCCTGGTTAGTAGCCTGGTTAGTAGCCTGGTTAGTAGTCTGGTTAGTAGCCTGGTTAGTAGCCTGGTTAGTAGCCTGGTTAGTAGCCTGGTTAGTAGTCTGGTTAGTATCCTGGTTAGTAGCCTGGTTAGTAGCCTGGTTAGTAGCCTGGTTAGTAGCCTGGTTAGTAGCCTGGTTAGTAGTCTGGTTAGGAGCCTGGTTAGTAGTCTGGTTAGTATCCTGGTTAGTAGTCTGGTTAGGAGCCTGGTTAGTAGCCTGGTTAGTAGCCTGGTTAGTAGCCTGGTTAGTAGCCTGGTTAGTAGCCTGGTTAGTAGCCTGGTTAGTAGCCTGGTTAGTAGTCTGGTTAGTAGTCTGGTTAGTAGCCTGGTTAGTAGTCTGGTTAGTAGCCTGGTTAGTAGCCTGGTTAGTAGCCTGGTTAGTAGCCTGGTTAGTAGCCTGGTTAGTAGCCTGGTTAGTAGTCTGGTTAGTATCCTGGTTAGTAGTCTGGTTAGGAGCCTGGTTAGTAGCCTGGTTAGTAGCCTGGTTAGTAGCCTGGTTAGTAGCCTGGTTAGTAGTCTGGTTAGTAGCCTGGTTAGTAGTCTGGTTAGTAGCCTGGTTAGTAGCCTGGTTAGTAGCCTGGTTAGTAGCCTGGTTAGTAGCCTGGTTAGTAGTCTGGCTAGGAGCCTGGTTAGTAGCCTGGTTAGTAGCCTGGTTAGTAGCCTGGTTAGTAGTCTGGTTAGTAGCCTGGTTAGTATAATGGTTAGTAGTCTGGTTAGGAGCCTGATTAGTAGCCTGATTATTAGCCTGGTTAGTAGCCTGATTAGTAGCCTGGTTAGTAGCCTGGTTAGTACAGGAGCCACCCTCATCACTCTCTGCTGGTCTGTGTCGATGGAGGCTGTTAGCAGCCTGGTTAGTAGCCTGGTTAGTACAGGAGCCACCCTCATCACTCTCTGCTGGTCTGTGTCGATGGAGGCTGTTAGCAGCCTGGTTAGTAGCCTGGTTAGTACAGGAGCCACCCTCATCACTCTCTGCTGGTCTGTGTCGATGGAGGCTGTTAGCAGCCTGGTTAGTAGCCTGGTTAGTACAGGAGCCACCCTCATCACTCTCTGCTGGTCTGTGTCGATGGAGGCTGGTTAGTAGCCTGGTGAGTAGTCTGGTTAGTATCCTGGTTAGTAGCCTGGTTAGTAGCCTGGTTAGTAGCCTGGTTAGTAGCCTGGTTAGTAGCCTGGTTAGTAGTCTGGTTAGGAGCCTGGTTAGTAGTCTGGTTAGTATCCTGGTTAGTAGTCTGGTTAGGAGCCTGGTTAGTAGTC
>NC_092091.1:83496094-83546094 GCF_045679555.1 Salvelinus alpinus | reverse complement strand
GAGGAAAAGGAAAAAGGGTGTGGACAAAGGCACCATGGAAATGTTGCCTGTTGCTGTGGGTGAGGCCCTAACCAGAGAGAAAGGGCAGGTGGTCAGGGTGGGAGATAGAGAAGAGGAGGAAAGTGAGTCTGAGGAAGAGGATGAGGAGTTATTTTTTTCAGACTCCTCTTCAATTGGCCCGGAGCTGACAGCCAGTCAACCAGAGGGGTCTAAGTACACGTTGAGAGAACTGACAAGGTTCCTGAATGAGACTAAGGGGAAAAAAGTTAATCTTGAGGCTTTTTTTCCTGATTCTAGAAAGTTTGTAAGATCAGTACAACATGCTATGAGAAATGAGGGGCATGGTGTCCTCTCACCCAAGAAACGGTTTAGGTTGAGGAAGTGGGTCACAACAGTGCGTAAAGGTTTACCTTCAGACACTGTTTAAATGTTTAATTTCTTACTGACACTGGGGCTTTTTGAGCTTTCCTATTGGTCTATTTCTCTGCTGGCTTTTCTCCCACTTCTTATGGAGACTCTTTGGGTAGGCTCGCTTAATATAAATGGTGCCAGAGATGCGGGAAAGAGGAGTGTGTTGGGTGAATATGTAAAACAAAAGAAAGTACAGGTGTTGTTTCTGCAGGAGACGCATAGTGATGTGGTGAATGAAGTTGATTGGGGGCTCTGGTGGAAAGGGGCAAGTGTGTTGAGCCATGGGACAAATCTTAGTGCAGGGGTGGCAGTCCTTTTTGCACCGGGTCTGGCTGTAAAAATTTGCTCCTCAAAGGAGGTGTGTAGGGGCAGGTTGCTTGTTGTTAAAGCAGAGATTAACAACATGGGTTTTGTCTTTATAAATGTGTATGCGCCTAACACAGGGAGAGAAAGAGGGGTTCTATTTGGGAGTCTTAGACAGGAACTCTCACAAGTAGCGCCTGAGGAGACGCTGGTGATCGGAGGTGACTGGAACTGTACAATGGATTTTACAAAAGACAGAAATGGGGAAGAGCCTCATTCAGTGTCAGTGGGAGTGTTAAGGGACATCTTTAATCAGTTTGACCTAGTGGATGTTTGGAGAACTAAACATCCAAACACAAGACAGTATACGTGGGTGAAGGTTTTTGGGGCTAGGGTGAGTGCAGCTCGACTTGATCGTTTTTACATGTCCAGGAATCAGAGCAATAGGCTGTTGGGTGCTACCATTCTCCCAGTGGGGTTTTCGGATCACCACATAACCATGGCTCGGCTGTCTATTTCACCAGGGCCCCGGCAGGCATCTTATTGGAAGTTCAATGTAAAGCTCTTACAAGATGCCACTTTTTGCTCAGGTTTCCAGACTTTTTGGGAAAGATGGGGGCAGCGAAGAGAGGAGTATGAGTCTCTGAGTCAATGGTGGGATGTGGGGAAAGTGCAAATTCGGCTTTTCTGTCAACAGTACACAGCTCTCTCATCCTCAGAGGCTAGGAGAGTATTGGGGGAACTAGAGCGGTGTATTAGTGAGATGGAGGTAGAGATGGTGGGGCAAGGCAATGTAGGCCTCCAGGCTAACTTAGCCGAATTACGTAGGGACCTGGGTAGTTTTTTCCAGGTTAAAGCAAAGGGAGCACTTGTAAGAGCTAGGTTCTCCATGCTAAAGGAGATGGATGCTCCCAGCTCCTTCTTCTTTGGTTTGGAAAGACAGAGCAGTGAAGCCAAGGGTATGCATTGTCTACGGCTGTCTGATGGGCGGGTGACCTCTGTGGTGGGGGAGATGCGGGAGCGGACTGTGGAGTTTTATACTGAATTGTATAGGGCAGAAATGTGTGATCCTATGTGTGCTCAGGTCTTGTTCGCAGGACTCCCTAAGCTCTCTCGGGCACAGAGCGATGAAATGGACATTCCTCTGTTGTCACATGAACTGGCAGAGGCCGTAACCCAGATGTCCCCCGGTCGTGCACCCGGGGTCGATGGACTTCCAGTGGAGTTTTACAAAAAATTCTGGGGAACTATTGGACAGGATTTCTTTTGCGTGTTGCGTGAATGCGTCGAGGTAGGAGAGTTGCCGATGAGCTGCCGTCGGGCGGCACTGACTCTCCTGCCCAAAAAAGGGGACTTGTGTGAACTTAAGAACTGGAGGCCTGTGGCATTACTCTGTGCGGACTATAAGATATTTGCCAAGGTCCTCTCTAACAGACTGAAGTCCCATCTGGACTCTATAATACACAAGGACCAGACATATTGTGTACCGGGACGCTCAATCACGGACAACTTGTTCTTGATTAGGGACATGTTGGACTTGTCGAGAGGTTCTAATGTGAACTTTGGACTGGTCTCTTTAGATCAAGAGAAGGCTTTTGATAGAGTGGATCATGAGTATCTGTTTAATGTGATGTCTGTGTTTGGGTTTGGGAAGAGCTTTGTGAACTGTGTGAAGCTGTTGTATGCTGGGGCGTCATGTATGGTTAAGGTGGGAGGGGCGCTCAGTAGGCCTGTCTGGGTGAGACGGGGCATTAGACAAGGATGCCCTCTATCTGGGCAGCTGTACACACTAGCCATTGAGCCTTTTTTAGGACTGCTACGCAGGAAACTGCGGGGAGTGTGCTGGACAGGCATGGAGGTGGTGACAGGAATAGCAGTCTCAGCATATGCAGATGATGTTTCTGTGATGGTCAGGGATGGGCAAGATATGCAGGAGCTAGAGACCAGTCTGAAGGTGTACGAGGGAGCTTCATCAGCTAAGGTAAACTGGGGAAAGAGCAAAGCTCTGTTATGTGGGGCATGGGGGGATAGGGCTCCTCCTCTGCTTCCAGGGGGTTTGCAGTGGGGTTGTGAAGGGCTTAAAGTGTTGGGGGTGTACCTGGGCTCGGAGAGGTGGGTCAGCAAGAACTGGGAGGGGCTGTCACAGGCAGTGGTGTCAAGACTGGCCAGGTGGAGGTGGCTCCTGTCCCAAGTGTCATATAGAGGGAGGGTGCTGATAATCAACAACCTGGTGGCATCTTCCTTGTGGCATAAACTGGCTGTCCTCAACCCCCCCGCCGGTCTGCTTGCAGACCTGCAACGCAAGCTGGTGGACTTCTTTTGGTCGGGCCATCACTGGCTGAAGGCAGCAGTGTTGTACATGACCGTCCACGAAGGAGGACAGGGCCTGGTGGAACTGGAGAGCAGGATGGCTGCTTTCCGGCTAAAGGCGGTGCAGAGACTGCTGTACCATACTGATGTTGGCTGGAGGGAACCAGCATGCGCGCTGCTGAGGAGAGCTGGCGGATTAGGGTTGGACCGGCAGCTGTTCCTCATGAAGCTGGAGAGGCTGAGTACAGCAGGTCTCTCAGAGTTTTACTCTGCGGTGCTGAGGGCCTGGCAGCTGCTAAGGCCCACACGAGAAGGGGGTGTGGAGCCTGGGCAGTGGGTGTGGGAGGAGCCTATTTTCCACAACCCAGCCATCCCTTTGAGATCGGTTCAGTCGGCCACCCTGCAGAGGCAACTGATGGCAGGGGGTTTACAAAGGCTAGGTGACCTGAGACTGCTGGGAGAGGAGGGGTGGAAAACCCCGGAGGTCTTGGCGCAACAAACAGGAATAACGTCTCTTAGGCTGCTGGAGAGATTCCTGGAGGAGGTCCAGGAGGCACTGTCTGAGCCGGTAAGGGGGGTGTTTGAGAGGCCAAAGGGAGAGGGGCCACCAATGTTTCCGCCACTGCAGGTGACGGCAGAGACTGGAGACTGGCAAGGGGGTCTGGAGGACTTGTTAGATTTTAACACTCCGAGCCTGGGGGAGTTTGAGGGGGTGGGAGGTAAAGCCCTCTACAACCTCTGCGTTAAGGTTAGGAACATTAGAAGCCTAACAGGAGTGAAGGCACATCAGTGGCAGGGGGTATGTGGGGCGGAGAGTATGGTGGGTTTTAGATGGAGGGCGCTCTACAAACCCCCAGTACCAAAGAGGTCAGGGGACCTCCAGTGGAGGGTTCTTCATGGAGCCCTGGCCACTAACAGCTGGTTGGCACGGGTTGATCCGGGAATTGGGCAGGGGTGTCCTTTCTGTCAAATGAAAGAAACTGTGATTCATGTGTTTTCTGTGTGCACCAGGTTAATGCCATTAATGTCTCTGTTGGAATGTCTGTGTGAGAGGTTGGGGGTGGTTTTTGCTGTTGGGATGTTTATAATGGGATACAGGTATTCGAGTAAGGAGAAAGAAAAATGTGTTTTGTTGAATTTTCTGTTTGCTCAGGCAAAATTAGCTATTTGGCTAACAAGGAGAAACAGGGTCAAAGGTGGGGGGATAACAGACCCTTTACTACTGTTTAATGGGATGGTCTCTGCGCGCCTTAGGGTTGAGTTTGAGTTCTATAAACTGATTAAATATGTGGAGATGTTTGAGGAGATATGGTGTGTTGGGGGGGCTGTCTGTATTGCTGGGGAAGATGTTTTGGATATACGGTTGTAGGAGAGGGTATTGTTTTTGTGTATGGTGATGGTGGTTTGTATCATGTGGTAGATGGAAAGGTGAGTATGGTACATGTATGCAGTACAGGATATATTTTTGTTTTTTTATTTTAGGGGGGGTGAGTTTTAAATGAAATGAGAATGTTTCAATAAAGAAAGACAAAAAGTCAAAAGTCTCTCTCTCTCTCTCTCTCTCTCGCTCTCTCTCGCTCTCTCGCTCTCTCGCTCTCTCGCTCTCTCGCTCGCTCGCTCGCTCTCTCTCTCTCTCTCTCTCTCTCTCTCTCTCTCTCTCTCTCTCTCTCTCTCTCTCTCTCTCTCTCTCTCTCTCTCTCTCTCTCTGTCTCTCTCTCTGTCTCTCTTTCTATCTCTCTCTCTCTCTCTCTCTCTCTCTCGCTCTCTCTCTCTCTCTCTCTCTCTCTCTCTCTCTCTCTCTCTCTCTCTCTCTCTCTCTCTCTCTCTCTCTCTCTCTCTCTCTCTCTCGCTCTCTCGCTCTTTCTCTGACTGTCTGTCTGTCTGTCTGTCTGTCTGTCTGTCTGTCTGTCTGTCCGTCCGTCCGTCCGTCCGTCCGTCCGTCCGTCCGTCCGTCCGTCCGTCCGTCCGTCCGTCTCTGTCTGTCTGTCTGTCTCTCTCAGTCTCTGTCTGTCTGTCTCTGTCTGTCTCTGTCTGTCTCTCTCAGTCTCTCTCAGTCTCTGTCTGTCTCTCTGTCTCTGTCTCTGTCTCTCTCTCAGTCTCTGTCTCTCTGTCTCTGTCTCTGTTTCTCTCAGTCTCTGTCTCTCACTCACTCACTCACTCACTCACTCACTCACTCACTCACTCACTCACTCACTCACTCACTCACTCACTCACTCACTCACTCACTCACTCACTCACTCACTCACTCACTAGTAGGGTCTAAATCATTGTGTGTGAGCAGAGCCATCGAGCAGGTAGACCACAGAAAGCGAGAAAGAGGCCTGTCCCCCTGTAGACTCCTCAATGGAGAAACCCAATACCTTGGCCTGTTGATACTATGCGTTTGTTACTGTGTGTGTGTGTGTGTGTGTGTTTATGTATGTGTGTTTGTGTGTGTGTGTCTTTGTGTGTGTGTGTATTTGAGTTACTATGCGTTTGTTAGTGTGTGTGTGTGTGTGTGTGTCTTTGAGTTACTATGCGTTTGTTACTGTGTGTGTGTGTGTGTGTGTGTATTTTGTTACTGTGTGTATTTGAGTTACTATGCGTTTGTTACTGTGTGTGTCTGTGTATTTGAGTTACTATAAGTTTGTTACTGTGTGTGTGTCTTTGTGTGTGTGTATTTGGTTACTATGTTTGTTACTGTGTGTGTGTGTGTATTTGAGTCACTATGCGTTTGTTACTGTGTGTGTGTGTGTGTGTGTGTGTGTGTGTGTGTGTGTGTGTGTGTGTGTGTGTGTGTGTGTGTGTGTGTGTGTGTGTGTGTGTGTGTGTGTGTGTGTGTGTGTGTGTGTGTGTGTGTGTGTGTGTGTGTGTGTGTGTGTGTGTGTGTGTGTGTGTGTGAGAGAGAGAGAGAGAGAGAGACATCTCCCCAACACGTCCAGTCAGCCAGTTAGAACAGAACCTCTCCAGCCACCTCAGCATTCTACTGTTCCTATTCTAGAATGTCCCTCTGTCATTGTGGCGTCATCGTGACTGCTGAGAGCTCTCCTCTGCCTGGACCCGTATGGCACCCTATTCCCTATGTAGTGCACTACTTCTGACCAGAGCCCTGTGTAGGGAATAGGGTGCCATTTGAGATGCTGCCCAGAAGTGTCAATGTGTTGAAGAAGACGGATGGTTGACGCTTTGTGAACCCTGAGATCTGTTGCTAAACAGGATAGATGCCACCTCAACCTATAACACTGTACAGGAATATATATAACATAGTGGCTATAAGGCTGGTCGACCTCAACCTATAACACTGTACAGGAATATATATAACATAGTGGCTATAAGGCTGGTCGACCTCAACCTATAACACTGTACAGGAATATATATAACATAGTGGCTATAAGGCTGGTCGACCTCAACCTATAACACTGTACAGGAATATATATAACATAGTGGCTATAAGGCTGGTCGACCTCAACCTATAACACTGTACAGGAATATATATAACATAGTGGCTATAAGGCTGGTCGACCTCAACCTATAACACTGTACAGGAATATATATAACATAGTGACTATAAGGCTGGTCGACCTCAACCTATAACACTGTACAGGAATATATATAACATAGTGGCTATAAGGCTGGTCGACCTCAACCTATAACACTGTACAGGAACATATATAACATAGTGACTATAAGGCTGGTCGACCTCAACCTATAACACTGTACAGGAATATATATAACATAGTGGCTATAAGGCTGGTCGACCTCAACCTATAACACTGTACAGGAATATATATAACATAGTGGCTATAAGGCTGGTCGACCTCAACCTATAACACTGTACAGGAATATATATAACATAGTGGCTATAAGGCTGGTCGACCTCAACCTATAACACTGTACAGGAATATATATAACATAGTGGCTATAAGGCTGGTCGACCTCAACCTATAACACTGTACAGGAATATATATAACGTAGTGGCTATAAGGCTGGTCGACCTCAACCTATAACACTGTACAGGAATATATATAACATAGTGGCTATAAGGCTGGTCGACCACAACCTATAACACTGTACAGGAATATATATAACGTAGTGACTATAAGGCTGGTCGACCTCAACCTATAACACTGTACAGGAATATATATAACATAGTGGCTATAAGGCTGGTCGACCTCAACTTATAACACTGTACAGGAATATATATAACGTAGTGACTATAAGGCTGGTCGACCTCAACCTATAACACTGTACAGGAATATATATAACATAGTGGCTATAAGGCTGGTCGACCTCAACCTATAACACTGTACAGGAATATATATAACATAGTGACTATAAGGCTGGTCGACCTCAACTTATAACACTGTACAGGAATATATATAACGTAGTGACTATAAGGCTGGTCGACCTCAACCTATAACACTGTACAGGAATATATATAACGTAGTGACTATAAGGCTGGTCGACCTCAACCTATAACACTGTACAGGAATATATATAACATAGTGACTATAAGGCTGGTCGACCTCAACTTATAACACTGTACAGGAATATATATAACGTAGTGACTATAAGGCTGGTCGACCTCAACCTATAACACTGTACAGGAATATATATAACGTAGTGACTATAAGGCTGGTCGACCTCAACCTATAACACTGTACAGGAATATATATAACATAGTGGCTATAAGGCTGGTCGACCTCAACCTATAACACTGTACAGGAATATATATAACATAGTGGCTATAAGGCTGGTCGACCTCAACCTATAACACTGTACAGGAACATATATAACATAGTGACTATAAGGCTGGTCGACCTCAACCTATAACACTGTACAGGAACATATATAACATAGTGACTATAAGGCTGGTCGACCTCAACCTATAACACTGTACAGGAATATATATAACATAGTGACTATAAGGCTGGTGGACCTCAACCTATAACACTGTACAGGAATATATATAACATAGTGACTATAAGGCTGGTCGACCTCAACCTATAACACTGTACAGGAACATATATAACATAGTGACTATAAGGCTGGTGGACCTCAACCTATAACACTGTACAGGAACATATACAGTGGGGAGAACAAGTATTTGATACACTGCCGATTTTGCAGGTTTTCCTACTTACAAAGCATGTAGAGGTCTGTAATTTTTATCATAGGTACACTTCAACTGTGAGAGACGGAATCTAAAACAAAAATCCAGAAAATCACATTGTATGATTTTTAAGTAATTCCTTTGCATTTTATTGCATGACATAAGTATTTGATACATCAGAAAAGCAGAACTTAATATTTGGTACAGAAACCTTTGTTTGCAATTACAGAGATCATACGTTTCCTGTAGTTCTTGACCAGGTTTCCACACACTGCAGCAGGGATTTTGGCCCACTCCTCCATACAGACCTTCTCCAGATCCTTCAGGTTTCGGGGCTGTCGCTGGGCAATACGGAATTTCAGCTCCCTCCAAAGATTTTCTATTGGGTTCAGGTCTGGAGACTGGCTAGGCCACTCCAGGACCTTGAGATGCTTCTTACGGAGCCACTCCTTAGTTGCCTTGGCTGTGTCTTTCGTGTCGTTGTCATGCTGGAAGACCCAGCCACGACCCATCTTCAATGCTCTTACCGAGGGAAGGAGGTTGTTGGCCAAGATCTCGCGATACATGGCCCCATCCATCCTCCCCTCAATACGGTGCAGTCGTCCTGTCCCCTTTGCAGAAAAGCATCCCCAAAGAATGATGTTTCCACCTCCATGCTTCACGTTTGGGATGGGTTCTTGGGGTTGTACTCATCCTTCTTCTTCCTCCAAACACAGCGAGTGGAGTTTAGACCAAAAAAGTTATATTTTTGTCTCATCAGACCACATGACCTTCTCCCATTCCTCCTCTGGATCATCCAGATGGTCATTGGCAAACTTCAGACGGGCCTGGACATGCGCTGGCTTGAGCAGGGGGACCTTGCGTGCGCTGCAGGATTTTAATCCATGACGGCGTAGTGTGTTACTAATGGTTTTCTTTGAGACTGTGGTCCCAGCTCTCTTCAGGTCATTGACCAGGTCCTGCCGTGTAGTTCTGGGCTGATCCCTCACCTTCCTCATGATCATTGATGCCCCACGAGGTGATATCTTGCATGGAGCCCCAGACCGAGGGTGATTGACCGTCATCTTGAACTTCTTCCATTTTCTAATAATTGCGCCAACAGTTGTTGCCTTCTCACCAAGCTGCTTGCCTATTGTCCCGTAGCCCATCCCAGCCTTGTGCAGGTCTACAATTTTATCCCTGATGTCCTTACACAGCTCTCTGGTCTTGGCCATTGTGGAGAGGTTGGAGTCTGTTTGATTGAGCGTGTGGACAGGTGTCTTTTATACAGGTAACGAGTTCAAACAGGTGCAGTTAATACAGGTAATGAGTGGAGAACAGGAGGGCTTCTTAAAGAAAAACTAACAGGTCTGTGAGAGCCGGAATTCTTACTGGTTGGTAGGTGATCAAATACTTATGTCATGCAATAAAATGCAAATTAATTACTTAAAAATCATACAATGTGATTTTCTGGATTTTTGTTTTAGATTCCGTCTCTCACAGTTGAAGTGTACCTATGATAAAAATTACAGACCTCTACATGCTTTGTAAGTAGGAAAACCTGCAAAATCGGCAGTGTATCAAATACTTGTTCTCCCCACTGTATAACATAGTGACTATAAGGCTGGTGGACCTCAACCTATAACACTGTACAGGAACATATATAACATAGTGACTATAAGGCTGGTGGACCTCAACCTATAACACTGTACAGGAATATACATAACATAGTGACTATAAGGCTGGTGGACCTCAACCTATAACACTGTACAGGAATATATATAACATAGTGACTATAAGGCTGGTCGACCTCAACCTATAACACTGTACAGGAATATATATAACATAGTGACTATAAGGCTGGTCGATCTCAACTTATAACACTGTACAGGAATATATATAACATAGTGACTTTAAGGCTGGTCGACCTCAACCTATAACACTGTACAGGAATATATATAACATAGTGACTATAAGGCTGGTCAACCTCAACCTATAACACTGTACAGGAATATATATAACATAGTGACTATAAGGCTGGTCGACCTCAACCTATAACACTGTACAGGAATATATATAACATAGTGACTTTAAGGCTGGTCGACCTCAACCTATAACACTGTACAGGAATATATATAACATAGTGACTATAAGGCTGGTCGACCTCAACCTATAACACTGTACAGGAATATATATAACATAGTGACTATAAGGCTGGTCGACCTCAACTTATAACACTGTACAGGAATATATATAACATAGTGGCTATAAGGCTGGTCGACCTCAACCTATAACACTGTACAGGAATATATATAACATAGTGACTATAAGGCTGGTCGACCTCAACCTATAACACTGTACAGGAATATATATAACATAGTGACTATAAGGCTGGTCGACCTCAACCTATAACACTGTACAGGAATATATATAACATAGTGACTATAAGGCTGGTCGACCTCAACCTATAACACTGTACAGGAATATATATAACATAGTGACTATAAGGCTGGTCAACCTCAACCTATAACACTGTACAGGAATATATATAACATAGTGACTATAAGGCTGGTCAACCTCAACCTATAACACTGTACAGGAATATATATAACGTAGTGACTATAAGGCTGGTCGACCTCAACCTATAACACTGTACAGGAATATATATAACATAGTGGCTATAAGGCTGGTCGACCTCAACCTATAACACTGTACAGGAATATATATAACGTAGTGGCTATAAGGCTGGTCGACCTCAACCTATAACACTGTACAGGAATATATATAACATAGTGGCTATAAGGCTGGTCGACCTCAACCTATAACACTGTACAGGAATATATATAACGTAGTGGCTATAAGGCTGGTCGACCTCAACCTATAACACTGTACAGGAATATATATAACATAGTGGCTATAAGGCTGGTCGACCTCAACCTATAACACTGTACAGGAATATATATAACATAGTGGCTATAAGGCTGGTCGACCACAACCTATAACACTGTACAGGAATATATATAACGTAGTGACTATAAGGCTGGTCAACCTCAACCTATAACACTGTACAGGAATATATATAACATAGTGGCTATAAGGCTGGTCGACCTCAACCTATAACACTGTACAGGAATATATATAACATAGTGACTATAAGGCTGGTCAACCTCAACCTATAACACTGTACAGGAATATATATAACATAGTGGCTATAAGGCTGGTCGACCTCAACCTATAACACTGTACAGGAATATATATAACATAGTGGCTATAAGGCTGGTCGACCTGAACCTATAACACTGTACAGGAATATATATAACATAGTGGCTATAAGGCTGGTCGACCTCAACCTATAACACTGTACAGGAATATATATAACATAGTGGCTATAAGGCTGGTCGACCTCAACCTATAACACTGTACAGGAATATATATAACATAGTGACTATAAGGCTGGTCGACCTCAACCTATAACACTGTACAGGAATATATATAACATAGTGGCTATAAGGCTGGTCGACCTCAACCTATAACACTGTACAGGAATATATATAACATAGTGGCTATAAGGCTGGTCGACCTCAACTTATAACACTGTACAGGAATATATATAACATAGTGGCTATAAGGCTGGTCGACCTCAACCTATAACACTGTACAGGAATATATATAACATAGTGACTATAAGGCTGGTCGACCTCAACCTATAACACTGTACAGGAATATATATAACGTAGTGGCTATAAGGCTGGTCGACCTCAACTTATAACACTGTACAGGAATATATATAACATAGTGGCTATAAGGCTGGTCGACCTCAACTTATAACACTGTACAGGAATATATATAACATAGTGGCTATAAGGCTGGTCGACCTCAACCTATAACACTGTACAGGAATATATATAACATAGTGACTATAAGGCTGGTCGACCTCAACTTATAACACTGTACAGGAATATATATAACATAGTGACTATAAGGCTGGTCGACCTCAACCTATAACACTGTACAGGAATATATATAACGTAGTGGCTATAAGGCTGGTCGACCTCAACTTATAACACTGTACAGGAATATATATAACATAGTGGCTATAAGGCTGGTCGACCTCAACTTATAACACTGTACAGGAATATATATAACATAGTGGCTATAAGGCTGGTCGACCTCAACTTATAACACTGTACAGGAATATATATAACATAGTGGCTATAAGGCTGGTCGACCTCAACCTATAACACTGTACAGGAATATATATAACATAGTGACTATAAGGCTGGTCGACCTCAACCTATAACACTGTACAGGAATATATATAACATAGTGGCTATAAGGCTGGTCAACCTCAACCTATAACACTGTACAGGAATATATATAACATAGTGACTATAAGGCTGGTCAACCTCAACCTATAACACTGTACAGGAATATATATAACATAGTGACTATAAGGCTGGTCAACCTCAACCTATAACACTGTACAGGAATATATATAACATAGTGACTATAAGGCTGGTCAACCTCAACCTATAACACTGTACAGGAATATATATAACATAGTGGCTATAAGGCTGGTCGACCTCAACCTATAACACTGTACAGGAATATATATAACATAGTGGCTATAAGGCTGGTCGACCTCAACCTATAACACTGTACAGGAATATATATAACATAGTGGCTATAAGGCTGGTCGACCTCAACCTATAACACTGTACAGGAATATATATAACATAGTGGCTATAAGGCTGGTCGACCTCAACCTATAACACTGTACAGGAATATATATAACATAGTGACTATAAGGCTGGTCGACCTCAACCTATAACACTGTACAGGAATATATATAACATAGTGGCTATAAGGCTGGTCGACCTCAACTTATAACACTGTACAGGAATATATATAACATAGTGGCTATAAGGCTGGTCGACCTCAACCTATAACACTGTACAGGAATATATATAACATAGTGACTATAAGGCTGGTCGACCTCAACCTATAACACTGTACAGGAATATATATAACATAGTGGCTATAAGGCTGGTCAACCTCAACCTATAACACTGTACAGGAATATATATAACATAGTGACTATAAGGCTGGTCAACCTCAACCTATAACACTGTACAGGAATATATATAACATAGTGACTATAAGGCTGGTCGACCTCAACCTATAACACTGTACAGGAATATATATAACGTAGTGGCTATAAGGCTGGTCGACCTCAACCTATAACACTGTACAGGAATATATATAACGTAGTGGCTATAAGGCTGGTCGACCTCAACTTATAACACTGTACAGGAATATATATAACGTAGTGGCTATAAGGCTGGTCGACCTCAACTTATAACACTGTACAGGAATATATATAACGTAGTGGCTATAAGGCTGGTCGACCTCAACCTATAACACTGTACAGGAATATATATAACGTAGTGGCTATAAGGCTGGTCGACCTCAACCTATAACACTGTACAGGAATATATATAACGTAGTGGCTATAAGGCTGGTCGACCTCAACCTATAACACTGTACAGGAATATATATAACGTAGTGGCTATAAGGCTGGTCGACCTCAACCTATAACACTGTACAGGAATATATATAACATAGTGACTATAAGGCTGGTCGACCACAACCTATAACACTGTACAGGAATATATATAACATAGTGGCTATAAGGCTGGTCGACCACAACCTATAACACTGTACAGGAATATATATAACATAGTGGCTATAAGGCTGGTTGACCTCAACCTATAACACTGTACAGGAATATATATAACATAGTGACTATAAGGCTGGTCGACCTCAACCTATAACACTGTACAGGAATATATATAACATAGTGGCTATAAGGCTGGTCGACCTCAACCTATAACACTGTACAGGAATATATATAACATAGTGACTATAAGGCTGGTCGACCTCAACCTATAACACTGTACAGGAATATATATAACATAGTGGCTATAAGGCTGGTCGACCACAACCTATAACACTGTACAGGAATATATATAACGTAGTGGCTATAAGGCTGGTCGACCTCAACCTATAACACTGTACAGGAATATATATAACATAGTGACTATAAGGCTGGTCGACCACAACCTATAACACTGTACAGGAATATATATAACATAGTGACTATAAGGCTGGTCGACCACAACCTATAACACTGTACAGGAATATATATAACATAGTGGCTATAAGGCTGGTCGACCACAACCTATAACACTGTACAGGAATATATATAACATAGTGGCTATAAGGCTGGTCGACCTCAATTTATAACACTGTACAGGAATATATATAACACAGTGACTATAAGGCTGGTCGACCTCAATTTATAACACTGTACAGGAATATATATAACATAGTGGCTATAAGGCTGGTCGACCTCAACCTATAACACTGTACAGGAATATATATAACATAGTGGCTATAAGGCTGGTCGACCTCAACCTATAACACTGTACAGGAATATATATAACATAGTGACTATAAGGCTGGTCGACCTCAATTTATAACACTGTACAGGAATATATATAACATAGTGGCTATAAGGATGGTCGACCTCAACTTATAACACTGTACAGGAATATATATAACATAGTGACTATAAGGCTGGTCGACCTCAACCTATAACACTGTACAGGAATATATATAACATAGTGACTATAAGGCTGGTCGACCTCAACCTATAACACTGTACAGGAATATATATAACATAGTGGCTATAAGGCTGGTCGACCTCAACCTATAACACTGTACAGGAATATATATAACATAGTGACTATAAGGCTGGTCGACCTCAACCTATAACACTGTACAGGAATATATATAACATAGTGACTATAAGGCTGGTCGACCTCAACCTATAACACTGTACAGGAATATATATAACATAGTGACTATAAGGCTGGTCGACCTCAACTTATAACACTGTACAGGAATATATATAACATAGTGACTATAAGGCTGGTCGACCTCAACTTATAACACTGTACAGGAATATATATAACGTAGTGACTATAAGGCTGGTCGACCTCAACCTATAACACTGTACAGGAATATATATAACATAGTGGCTATAAGGCTGGTCGACCTCAACTTATAACACTGTACAGGAATATATATAACATAGTGACTATAAGGCTGGTCGACCTCAACCTATAACACTGTACAGGAATATATATAACATAGTGACTATAAGGCTGGTCGACCTCAACCTATAACACTGTACAGGAATATATATAACATAGTGACTATAAGGCTGGTCGACCTCAATTTATAACACTGTACAGGAATATATATAACATAGTGACTATAAGGCTGGTCGACCTCAACCTATAACACTGTACAGGAATATATATAACATAGTGACTATAAGGATGGTCGACCTCAACCTATAACACTGTACAGGAATATACATAACATAGTGACTATAAGACTGGTCGACCTCAACCTATAACACTGTACAGGAATATATATAACATAGTGACTATAAGGCTGGTCGACCTCAACCTATAACACTGTACAGGAATATATATAACATAGTGACTATAAGGCTGATCGACCTCAACCTATAACACTGTACAGGAATATATATGACATAGTGACTATAAGGCTGGTCGACCTCAACCTATAACACTGTACAGGAATATATATAACATAGTGACTATAAGGCTGGTCGACCTCAACCTATAACACTGTACAGGAATATATATAACATAGTGACTATAAGGCTGGTCGACCTCAACCTATAACACTGTACAGGAATATATATGACATAGTGACTATAAGGCTGGTCGACCTCAACTTATAACACTGTACAGGAATATATATAACATAGTGGCTATAAGGCTGGTCGACCTCAACTTATAACACTGTACAGGAATATATATAACATAGTGACTATAAGGCTGGTCGACCTCAACCTATAACACTGTACAGGAATATATATAACATAGTGCCTATAAGGCTGGTCGACCTCAACCTATAACACTGTACAGGAATATATATAACATAGTGACTATAAGGCTGGTCGACCTCAACCTATAACACTGTACAGGAACATATATAACATAGTGACTATAAGGCTGGTCGACCTCAACCTATAACACTGTACAGGAATATATATAACATAGTGACTATAAGGCTGGTCGACCTCAACCTATAACACTGTACAGGAACATATATAACATAGTGACTATAAGGCTGGTGGACCTCAACCTATAACACTGTACAGGAACATATATAACATAGTGACTATAAGGCTGGTCGACCTCAACCTATAACACTGTACAGGAATATATATAACATAGTGACTATAAGGCTGGTGGACCTCAACCTATAACACTGTACAGGAACATATATAACATAGTGACTATAAGGCTGGTCGACCTCAACCTATAACACTGTACAGGAATATATATAACATAGTGACTATAAGGCTGGTGGACCTCAACCTATAACACTGTACAGGAATATACATAACATAGTGACTATAAGGCTGGTCGACCTCAACCTATAACACTGTACAGGAACATATATAACATAGTGACTATAAGGCTGGTCGACCTCAACCTATAACACTGTACAGGAATATATATAACATAGTGACTATAAGGCTGGTGGACCTCAACCTATAACACTGTACAGGAACATATATAACATAGTGACTATAAGGCTGGTCGACCTCAACCTATAACACTGTACAGGAATATATATAACATAGTGACTATAAGGCTGGTGGACCTCAACCTATAACACTGTACAGGAACATATATAACATAGTGACTATAAGGCTGGTGGACCTCAACCTATAACACTGTACAGGAATATATATAACATAGTGACTATAAGGCTGGTGGACCTCAACCTATAACACTGTACAGGAACATATATAACATAGTGACTATAAGGCTGGTCGACCTCAACCTATAACACTGTACAGGAATATATATAACATAGTGACTATAAGGCTGGTCGACCTCAACCTATAACACTGTACAGGAATATATATAACATAGTGACTATAAGGCTGGTGGACCTCAACCTATAACACTGTACAGGAATATATATAACATAGTGACTATAAGGCTGGTGGACCTCAACCTATAACACTGTACAGGAATATATATAACATAGTGACTATAAGGCTGGTGGACCTCAACCTATAACACTGTACAGGAATATATATAACATAGTGACTATAAGGCTGGTCGACCTCAACCTATAACACTGTACAGGAATATATATAACATAGTGACTATAAGGCTGGTGGACCTCAACCTATAACACTGTACAGGAATATATATAACATAGTGACTATAAGGCTGGTGGACCTCAACCTATAACACTGTACAGGAACATATATAACATAGTGACTATAAGGCTGGTCGACCTCAACCTATAACACTGTACAGGAATATATATAACATAGTGACTATAAGGCTGGTGGACCTCAACCTATAACACTGTACAGGAATATATATAACGTAGTGGCTATAAGGCTGGTCGACCTCAACCTATAACACTGTACAGGAACATATATAACATAGTGACTATAAGGCTGGTCGACCTCAACCTATAACACTGTACAGGAATATACATAACATAGTGACTATAAGGCTGGTCGACCTCAACCTATAACACTGTACAGGAATATATATAACATAGTGACTATAAGGCTGGTCGACCTCAACCTATAACACTGTACAGGAATATATATAACATAGTGGCTATAAGGCTGGTCGACCTCAACCTATAACACTGTACAGGAATATATATAACATAGTGGCTATAAGGCTGGTCGACCTCAACCTATAACACTGTACAGGAATATATATAACATAGTGGCTATAAGGCTGGTCAACCTCAACCTATAACACTGTACAGGAATATATATAACGTAGTGGCTATAAGGCTGGTCGACCTCAACCTATAACACTGTACAGGAATATATATAACGTAGTGGCTATAAGGCTGGTCGACCTCAACCTATAACACTGTACAGGAATATATATAACATAGTGACTATAAGGCTGGTCGACCTCAACCTATAACACTGTACAGGAATATATATAACGTAGTGACTATAAGGCTGGTCGACCTCAACCTATAACACTGTACAGGAATATATATAACATAGTGACTATAAGGCTGGTCGACCTCAACCTATAACACTGTACAGGAATATATATAACGTAGTGGCTATAAGGCTGGTCGACCTCAACCTATAACACTGTACAGGAATATATATAACATAGTGACTATAAGGCTGGTCGACCTCAACCTATAACACTGTACAGGAATATATATAACGTAGTGGCTATAAGGCTGGTCGACCTCAACCTATAACACTGTACAGGAATATATATAACGTAGTGGCTATAAGGCTGGTCGACCTCAACCTATAACACTGTACAGGAATATATATAACATAGTGACTATAAGGCTGGTCGACCTCAACCTATAACACTGTACAGGAATATATATAACATAGTGGCTATAAGGCTGGTCGACCTCAACCTATAACACTGTACAGGAATATATATAACGTAGTGGCTATAAGGCTGGTCGACCTCAACCTATAACACTGTACAGGAATATATATAACATAGTGACTATAAGGCTGGTCAACCTCAACCTATAACACTGTACAGGAATATATATAACATAGTGACTATAAGGCTGGTCAACCTCAACCTATAACACTGTACAGGAATATATATAACGTAGTGACTATAAGGCTGGTCGACCTCAACCTATAACACTGTACAGGAATATATATAACATAGTGGCTATAAGGCTGGTCGACCTCAACCTATAACACTGTACAGGAATATATATAACGTAGTGGCTATAAGGCTGGTCGACCTCAACCTATAACACTGTACAGGAATATATATAACATAGTGGCTATAAGGCTGGTCGACCTCAACCTATAACACTGTACAGGAATATATATAACATAGTGACTATAAGGCTGGTCGACCTCAACCTATAACACTGTACAGGAATATATATAACGTAGTGGCTATAAGGCTGGTCGACCTCAACCTATAACACTGTACAGGAATATATATAACATAGTGGCTATAAGGCTGGTCGACCACAACCTATAACACTGTACAGGAATATATATAACGTAGTGACTATAAGGCTGGTCAACCTCAACCTATAACACTGTACAGGAATATATATAACATAGTGGCTATAAGGCTGGTCGACCTCAACCTATAACACTGTACAGGAATATATATAACATAGTGACTATAAGGCTGGTCAACCTCAACCTATAACACTGTACAGGAATATATATAACATAGTGGCTATAAGGCTGGTCGACCTCAACCTATAACACTGTACAGGAATATATATAACATAGTGGCTATAAGGCTGGTCGACCTCAACCTATAACACTGTACAGGAATATATATAACATAGTGGCTATAAGGCTGGTCGACCTCAACCTATAACACTGTACAGGAATATATATAACATAGTGGCTATAAGGCTGGTCGACCTCAACCTATAACACTGTACAGGAATATATATAACATAGTGACTATAAGGCTGGTCGACCTCAACCTATAACACTGTACAGGAATATATATAACATAGTGGCTATAAGGCTGGTCGACCTCAACCTATAACACTGTACAGGAATATATATAACATAGTGACTATAAGGCTGGTCGACCTCAACTTATAACACTGTACAGGAATATATATAACATAGTGGCTATAAGGCTGGTCGACCTCAACCTATAACACTGTACAGGAATATATATAACATAGTGACTATAAGGCTGGTCGACCTCAACCTATAACACTGTACAGGAATATATATAACATAGTGGCTATAAGGCTGGTTGACCTCAACTTATAACACTGTACAGGAATATATATAACATAGTGGCTATAAGGCTGGTCGACCTCAACTTATAACACTGTACAGGAATATATATAACATAGTGGCTATAAGGCTGGTCGACCTCAACCTATAACACTGTACAGGAATATATATAACATAGTGGCTATAAGGCTGGTCGACCTCAACTTATAACACTGTACAGGAATATATATAACATAGTGGCTATAAGGCTGGTCGACCTCAACCTATAACACTGTACAGGAATATATATAACATAGTGACTATAAGGCTGGTCGACCTCAACCTATAACACTGTACAGGAATATATATAACATAGTGGCTATAAGGCTGGTCGACCTCAACCTATAACACTGTACAGGAATATATATAACATAGTGACTATAAGGCTGGTCAACCTCAACCTATAACACTGTACAGGAATATATATAACATAGTGACTATAAGGCTGGTCAACCTCAACCTATAACACTGTACAGGAATATATATAACATAGTGACTATAAGGCTGGTCAACCTCAACCTATAACACTGTACAGGAATATATATAACATAGTGGCTATAAGGCTGGTCAACCTCAACCTATAACACTGTACAGGAATATATATAACATAGTGGCTATAAGGCTGGTCGACCTCAACCTATAACACTGTACAGGAATATATATAACGTAGTGGCTATAAGGCTGGTCGACCTCAACCTATAACACTGTACAGGAATATATATAACATAGTGGCTATAAGGCTGGTCGACCTCAACCTATAACACTGTACAGGAATATATATAACATAGTGGCTATAAGGCTGGTCGACCTCAACCTATAACACTGTACAGGAATATATATAACGTAGTGGCTATAAGGCTGGTCGACCTCAACCTATAACACTGTACAGGAATATATATAACATAGTGGCTATAAGGCTGGTCGACCTCAACCTATAACACTGTACAGGAATATATATAACGTAGTGGCTATAAGGCTGGTCGACCTCAACTTATAACACTGTACAGGAATATATATAACGTAGTGGCTATAAGGCTGGTCGACCTCAACTTATAACACTGTACAGGAATATATATAACGTAGTGGCTATAAGGCTGGTCGACCTCAACCTATAACACTGTACAGGAATATATATAACGTAGTGGCTATAAGGCTGGTCGACCTCAACTTATAACACTGTACAGGAATATATATAACGTAGTGGCTATAAGGCTGGTCGACCTCAACCTATAACACTGTACAGGAATATATATAACGTAGTGGCTATAAGGCTGGTCAACCTCAACCTATAACACTGTACAGGAATATATATAACATAGTGACTATAAGGCTGGTCGACCTGAACCTATAACACTGTACAGGAACATATATAACATAGTGGCTATAAGGCTGGTCGACCTCAACCTATAACACTGTACAGGAATATATATAACATAGTGGCTATAAGGCTGGTCGACCTCAACCTATAACACTGTACAGGAATATATATAACATAGTGGCTATAAGGCTGGTCGACCTCAACCTATAACACTGTACAGGAATATATATAACATAGTGGCTATAAGGCTGGTCGACCTCAACCTATAACACTGTACAGGAATATATATAACATAGTGGCTATAAGGCTGGTCGACCTCAACCTATAACACTGTACAGGAATATATATAACATAGTGACTATAAGGCTGGTCGACCTCAATTTATAACACTGTACAGGAATATATATAACATAGTGGCTATAAGGCTGGTCGACCTGAACCTATAACACTGTACAGGAATATATATAACATAGTGGCTATAAGGCTGGTCGACCTCAACCTATAACACTGTACAGGAATATATATAACATAGTGGCTATAAGGCTGGTCGACCTCAACCTATAACACTGTACAGGAATATATATAACATAGTGACTATAAGGCTGGTCGACCTCAATTTATAACACTGTACAGGAATATATATAACATAGTGGCTATAAGGATGGTCGACCTCAACTTATAACACTGTACAGGAATATATATAACATAGTGACTATAAGGCTGGTCGACCTCAACCTATAACACTGTACAGGAATATATATAACATAGTGACTATAAGGCTGGTCGACCTCAACCTATAACACTGTACAGGAATATATATAACATAGTGGCTATAAGGCTGGTCGACCTCAACCTATAACACTGTACAGGAATATATATAACATAGTGACTATAAGGCTGGTCGACCTCAACCTATAACACTGTACAGGAATATATATAACATAGTGACTATAAGGCTGGTCGACCTCAACCTATAACACTGTACAGGAATATATATAACATAGTGACTATAAGGCTGGTCGACCTCAACTTATAACACTGTACAGGAATATATATAACATAGTGACTATAAGGCTGGTCGACCTCAACTTATAACACTGTACAGGAATATATATAACGTAGTGACTATAAGGCTGGTCGACCTCAACCTATAACACTGTACAGGAATATATATAACATAGTGGCTATAAGGCTGGTCGACCTCAACTTATAACACTGTACAGGAATATATATAACATAGTGACTATAAGGCTGGTCGACCTCAACCTATAACACTGTACAGGAATATATATAACATAGTGACTATAAGGCTGGTCGACCTCAACCTATAACACTGTACAGGAATATATATAACATAGTGACTATAAGGCTGGTCGACCTCAATTTATAACACTGTACAGGAATATATATAACATAGTGACTATAAGGCTGGTCGACCTCAACCTATAACACTGTACAGGAATATATATAACATAGTGACTATAAGGATGGTCGACCTCAACCTATAACACTGTACAGGAATATACATAACATAGTGACTATAAGACTGGTCGACCTCAACCTATAACACTGTACAGGAATATATATAACATAGTGACTATAAGGCTGGTCGACCTCAACCTATAACACTGTACAGGAATATATATAACATAGTGACTATAAGGCTGATCGACCTCAACCTATAACACTGTACAGGAATATATATGACATAGTGACTATAAGGCTGGTCGACCTCAACCTATAACACTGTACAGGAATATATATAACATAGTGACTATAAGGCTGGTCGACCTCAACCTATAACACTGTACAGGAATATATATAACATAGTGACTATAAGGCTGGTCGACCTCAACCTATAACACTGTACAGGAATATATATGACATAGTGACTATAAGGCTGGTCGACCTCAACTTATAACACTGTACAGGAATATATATAACATAGTGGCTATAAGGCTGGTCGACCTCAACTTATAACACTGTACAGGAATATATATAACATAGTGACTATAAGGCTGGTCGACCTCAACCTATAACACTGTACAGGAATATATATAACATAGTGCCTATAAGGCTGGTCGACCTCAACCTATAACACTGTACAGGAATATATATAACATAGTGACTATAAGGCTGGTCGACCTCAACCTATAACACTGTACAGGAACATATATAACATAGTGACTATAAGGCTGGTCGACCTCAACCTATAACACTGTACAGGAATATATATAACATAGTGACTATAAGGCTGGTCGACCTCAACCTATAACACTGTACAGGAACATATATAACATAGTGACTATAAGGCTGGTGGACCTCAACCTATAACACTGTACAGGAACATATATAACATAGTGACTATAAGGCTGGTCGACCTCAACCTATAACACTGTACAGGAATATATATAACATAGTGACTATAAGGCTGGTGGACCTCAACCTATAACACTGTACAGGAACATATATAACATAGTGACTATAAGGCTGGTCGACCTCAACCTATAACACTGTACAGGAATATATATAACATAGTGACTATAAGGCTGGTGGACCTCAACCTATAACACTGTACAGGAACATATATAACATAGTGACTATAAGGCTGGTGGACCTCAACCTATAACACTGTACAGGAATATATATAACATAGTGACTATAAGGCTGGTGGACCTCAACCTATAACACTGTACAGGAACATATATAACATAGTGACTATAAGGCTGGTCGACCTCAACCTATAACACTGTACAGGAATATATATAACATAGTGACTATAAGGCTGGTCGACCTCAACCTATAACACTGTACAGGAATATATATAACATAGTGACTATAAGGCTGGTGGACCTCAACCTATAACACTGTACAGGAATATATATAACATAGTGACTATAAGGCTGGTGGACCTCAACCTATAACACTGTACAGGAACATATATAACATAGTGACTATAAGGCTGGTCGACCTCAACCTATAACACTGTACAGGAATATATATAACATAGTGACTATAAGGCTGGTCGACCTCAACCTATAACACTGTACAGGAATATACATAACATAGTGACTATAAGGCTGGTGGACCTCAACCTATAACACTGTACAGGAATATATATAACATAGTGACTATAAGGCTGGTCGACCTCAACCTATAACACTGTACAGGAATATACATAACATAGTGACTATAAGGCTGGTGGACCTCAACCTATAACACTGTACAGGAACATATATAACATAGTGACTATAAGGCTGGTCGACCTCAACCTATAACACTGTACAGGAATATACAGACAGGAGAATGGAGCTCATTCCCACCATGTATCAGCTGAAGTCAGTTAATACCGGCAGGTCGCCCAATGGCTAAGGAGTTGGACCTGTAGCCGGTTCGAAACTGTGGGAAGCATTGTTGTCAACATGGGCCAGCATCCCTGTGGAACGGTATTGATACCTTGTAGAGTCCATGCCCTGAAGCATTAGAGTCAACATGGGCCAGCATCCCTGTGGAACGGTATTGATACCTTGTAGAGTCCATGCCCTGAAGCATTAGAGTCAACATGGGCCAGCATCCCTGTGGAACGGTATTGATACCTTGTAGAGTCCATGCCCTGAAGCATTAGAGTCAACATGGGCCAGCATCCCTGTGGAACGGTATTGATACCTTGTAGAGTCCATGCCCTGAAGCATTGGAGTCAACATGGGCCAGCATCCCTGTGGAACGGTATTGATACCTTGTAGAGTCCATGCCCTGAAGCATTGGAGTCAACATGGGCCAGCATCCCTGTGGAACGGTATTGATACCTTGTAGAGTCCATGCCCTGAAGCATTAGAGTCAACATGGGCCAGCATCCCTGTGGAACGGTATTGATACCTTGTAGAGTCCATATCCTTACGAACTGAGTCTGTTCTGAGGGCAGAAGGGGGTGCAACTCAGTACTAAGAAGGTGTTCCTCATGCTTGGTACATACTGTAGTACTCTCATTTCCTCTGTGATCTCCAGCAGACCTCCATAGTGGCTCATCAGTGGGGTTAGACCTCAGGGCGCCCCATCAGGGATGAACAGTGATTTAGCAAACAAATGATCCGTAATGGCCGCTTGTACTGTCTGTGGGCCGCGGTAATATGGTTACAGATACACCACCCACCGTATAGAGAGAGGAAACCATTACCCGGTTCCTTCCTTTCTCCCTCCCTCTGTCTGTCTGTCTCTGTCTCTCTCTCTCTCTCTCTCTCTCTCTCTCTCTCTCTCTCTCTCTCTCTCTCTCTCTCTCTCTCTCTCTCTCTCTCTCTCTCTCTCTCTCTCTCTCTCTCTCTCTCTCTCTCTCTCTCTCTCTCTCTCTCTCTCTGCCTCTCTCTCTGTCTTTCTCTGTCTCTCTCTCTCTGCCTCTCTCTCTGTCTTTCAATTCAATTCAATTCAATTCAAGGGGCTTTATTGGCATGGGAAACATGTGTTAACATTGCCAAAGCAAGTGAGGTAGATATTATACAAAAGTGAAATAAACACTAAAAATTAACAGTAAACATTACACATACAGAAGTTTCAAAACAATAAAGACATGACAAATGTCATATTATATATATACAGTGTTGTAACAATGTACAAATGGTTAAAGCACACAAGTTAAAATAAATAAACATAAATATGGGTTGTATTTTCAATGGTGTTTGTTCTTCACTGGTTGCCCTTTTCTTGTGGCAACAGGTCACAAATCTTGCTGCTGTGATGGCACACTGTGGAATTTCACCCAGTAGATATGGGAGTTTATCAAAATTGGATTTGTTTTCGAATTCTTTGTGGATCTGTGTAATCTGAGGGAAATATGTCTCTCTAATATGGTCATACATTGGGCAGGAGGTTAGGAAGTGCAGCTCAGTTTCCACCTCATTTTGTGGGCAGTGTGCACATAGCCTGTCTTCTCTTGAGAGCCATGTCTGCCTACGGCGGCCTTTCTCAATAGCAAGGCTATGCTCACTGAGTCTGTACATAGTCAAAGCTTTCCTTAAGTTTGGGTCAGTCACAGTGGTCAGGTATTCTGCCACTGTATACTCTCTGTTTAGGGCCAAATAGCATTCTAGTTTGCTCTGTTTTTTTGTTAATTCTTTCCAATGTGTCAAGTAATTATCTTTTTGTTTTCTCATGATTTGGTTGGGTCTAATTGTGCTGTTGTCCTGGGGCTCTGTGGGGTGTGTTTGTGTTTGTGAACAGAGCCCTAGGACCAGCTTGCTTAGGGGACTCTTCTCCAGGTTCATCTCTCTGTAGGTGATGGCTTTGTTATGGAAGGTTTGGGAATCGCTTCCTTTTAGGTGGTTGTAGAATTTAACGGCTCTTTTCTGGATTTTGATAATTAGTGGGTATCGGCCTAATTCTGCTCTGCATGCATTATTTGGTGTTCTACGTTGTACACGGAGGATATTTTTGCAGAATTCTGCATGCAGAGTCTCAATTTGGTGTTTGTCCCATTTTGTGAAATCTTGGTTGGTGAGCGGACCCCAGACCTCACAACCATAAAGGGCAATGGGCTCTATGACTGATTCAAGTATTTTTAGCCAGATCCTAATTGGTATGTTGAAATTTATGTTCCTTTTGATGGCATAGAATGCCCTTCTTGCCTTGTCTCTCAGATCGTTCACAGCTCTGTGGAAGCTACCTGTGGTGCTGATGTTTAGGCCGAGGTATGTATAGTTTTTTGTGTGCTCTAGGGCAACGGTGTCTAGATGGAATTTGTGGTCCTGGCGACTGGACCTTTTTTGGAACACCATTATTTTGGTCTTACTGAGATTTACTGTCAGGGCCCAGGTCTGACAGAATCTGTGCAGAAGATCTAGGTGCTGCTGTAGGCCCTCCTTGGTTGGTGACAGAAGCACCAGATCATCAGCAAACAGTAGACATTTGACTTCGGATTCTAGTAGGGTGAGACCGGGTGCTGCAGACTGTTCTAGTGCCCGCGCCAATTCGTTGATATATATGTTGAAGAGGGTGGGGCTTAAGCTGCATCCCTGTCTCACCCCACGACCCTGTGTGAAGAAATGTGTGTGTTTTTTGCCAATTTTAACCGCACACTTGTTGTTTGTGTACATGGATTTTATGATGTCGTATGTTTTACCCCCAACACCACTTTCCATCAATTTGTATAGCAGACCCTCATGCCAAATTGAGTCGAAGGCTTTTTTGAAATCAACAAAGCATGAGAAGACTTTGCCTTTGTTTTGGTTTGTTTGGTTGTCAATTAGGGTGTGTAGGGTGAATACATGGTCTGTTGTACGGTAATTTGGTAAAAAGCCAATTTGACATTTGCTCAGTACATTGTTTTCATTGAGGAAATGTACGAGTCTGCTGTTAATGATAATGCAGAGTATTTTCCCAAGGTTACTGTTGACGCATATTCCACAGTAGTTATTGGGGTCAAATTTGTCTCCACTTTTGTGGATTGGGGTGATCAGTCCTTGGTTCCAAATATTGGGGAAGATGCCAGAGCTAAGGACGATGTTAAAGAGTTTTAATATAGCCAATTGGAATTTGTTGTCTGTATATTTGATCATTTCATTAAGGATACCATCAACACCACAGGCCTTTTTGGGTTGGAGGGTTTTTATTTTGTCCTGTAACTCATTCAAGGTAATTGGAGAATCCAGTGGGTTCTGGTAGTCTTTAATGGTTGATTCTAGGATTTGTATTTGATCATGTATATGTTTTTGCTCTTTGTTCTTTGTTATAGAGCCAAAAAGATTGGAGAAGTGGTTTACCCATACATCTCCATTTTGGATAGATAATTCTTCGTGTTGTTGTTTGTTTAGTGTTTTCCAATTTTCCCAGAATTGGTTAGAGTCTATGGATTCTTCAATTACATTGAGCTGATTTCTGACGTGCTGTTCCTTCTTTTTCCGTAGTGTATTTCTGTATTGTTTTAGTGATTCACCATAGTGAAGGCGTAGACTCAGGTTTTCCGGGTCTCTATGTTTTTGGTTGGACAGGTTTCTCAATTTATTTCTTAGATTTTTGCATTCTTTATCAAACCATTTGTCATTGTTGTTCATTTTCTTCGGTTTTCTATTTGAGATTTTTAGATTTGATAGGGAAGCTGAGAGGTCAAATATACTGTTAAGATTTTCTACTGCCAAGTTTACACCTTCACTATTGCAGTGGAACGTTTTACCCAGGAAGTTGTCTAAAAGGGATTGAATTTGCTGTTGCCTAATTGTTTTTTGGTAGGTTTCCAAACTGCATTCCTTCCATCTATAGCATTTCTTAATGTTACTCAGTTCCTTTGGCTTTGATGCCTCATGATTGAGTATTGCTCTGTTCAAGTAGACTGTGATTTTGCTGTGGTCTGATAGGGGTGTCAGTGGGCTGACTGTGAACGCTCTGAGAGACTCTGGGTTGAGGTCAGTGATAAAGTAGTCTACAGTGCTACTGCCAAGAGATGAGCTATAGGTGTACCTACCATAGGAGTCCCCTCGAAGCCTACCATTGACTATGTACAAACCCAGCGTGCGACAGAGCTGCAGGAGTTGTGCCCCGTTTTTGTTGGTTATGTTGTCATAGTTGTGCCTAGGTGGGCATATGGGGGAGGGAATGCTGTCACCTCCAGGTAGGTGTTTGTCCCCCTGTGTGCTGAGGGTGTCAGGTTCCTGTCCAGTTCTGGCATTTAGGTCGCCACAGACTAATACATGTCCCTGGGCCTGGAAATGATTGATTTCCCCCTCCAGGATGGAGAAGCTGTCTTCATTAAAGTATGGGGATTCTAGTGGGGGGATATAGGTAGCACACAGGAGGACATTTTTCTCTGTTAAGATAATTTCCTTTTGAATTTCTAGCCAAATGTAAAATGTTCCTGTTTTGATTAATTTAATGGAGTGAGTTAGGTCTGCTCTATACCAAATTAGCATTCCCCCTGAGTCCCTTCCCTGTTTCACACCTGGTAGTTTGGTGGATGGGACTACCAGCTCTCTGTAACCTAGAGGGCAACCAGTGGGTCCGTCTCCTCTATACCATGTTTCTTGCAGGATGACAATGTCTGCATTACCGATTTCTTTGGTGAAGTCCGGGTTCCTGCTCTTTAGGCCAAAGGCAGATGACCTCAGACCTTGGATATTCCAGGATGATATAGTGAAGGCTTTTTGTTCCATAAAGTGTCCAATGTTGTTGGTCGGGGTTTGGCCTCAGGCCAGTAAGTGTGAGCAGAGCCTGCTGAGCATCTGGTACATGCCGTTGGCTTGGGCGAGTGTAAGAGTGGGGGTTGGGCCTGTTTGCCCGCTCACTACCTGGGCGTATGTGTGACTTCCATGTTGATGCCCTCTTTGCGGGGGTGGGGTGCATTCTCTGTCTCTGTCTCTCTCTCTCTGTCTTTCTCTCTCTCTCTGTCTCTCTGTCTCTCTCTCTCTCTCGCTCTCTAATTCAAAGGGGCTTTATTGGCATGGGGAACTTGTTTACTTTGCGAAAGCATGTGAAATAAACAACAAAAAAACTAAAGTGAGAAGACACAAAACAACACCAACAAAAAACTATTAGAATTGAACGGTAAATAATAAATATCGCACTCAAAGGTTTAAAATTATATACATTTCAAGTGTTACATCAGCTGTGTACTGCTTTAGTACGGTTAGTAGGGGAAGATAAATAAACAGATGAATATAGGTGGTATTTACAATGGTGTTTGTTCTTCACTGGTTGCCCTTTTCTCATGGCAACGGGTCACACATCTTGCTGCTGTGATGGAACACGGTGGTATTTCACCCAATAGATATGGGAGTTTATCTACATTTGGATTTGTTTTCAAATTCTTTGTTGTTCTGTGTAATCTGAGGGAAATACACTTCAAGTATGTGGACACCTGCTCATCTAACATCTCAGTCCAAAATCATGGGTATTAATATGGAGTTGGTTCCCCCTTTGCTGCTATAACAGCCTCCAGTCTTCTGGGAAGGCTTTCCACTAGATGTTGGAACATTGCTGTGGGAACTTGCTTCCATTCAGCCACAAGAGCATTAGTGAGGTCGGGCGATTAGGCCTGGCTCACAGTCGGCGTTTCAATTCATCCCTAAAGGTATTCAATAGGGTTTAGGTCAGGGCTCTGTGCAGGCCAGTCAAGTTCTTCCACACCGATCTCGACAAACCATTTCTGTATGGATCTCGCTTTGTGCACGGGGGCATTATCATGCTGAAACAGGAAAGGGCCTTCCCCAAACTGTAGCCACAAAGAATCGTCTAGAATGTCGTTGTATGCTGTAGCGTTAAGATTTCCCTTCACTGGAACTAAGGGGCCTAGCCAAACCATGAAAAACAACCCCAGACCATTATTCCTCCTCTACCAAACTTTACTCGGAACAAAGCAGTATCTCATCAGTATTGTTTGACTGGTAAATAATCTAAGTGGCTGTTGGACCAAAAAGTAAATTTCAGGCCCTGAGTTTTGTCAATTTATTTGTTTTTTAATTTAACCTTTATTTAACCTTTATTTAACCTTTATTTAACTAGGCAAGTCAGTTAAGAACATTTTCTTATTTACAATGACGGACTAGGAACAGTGGGTTAACTACCTTGTACAGGGACAGAACGACATATTTTTACCTTGTCAGCTCAGGGATTTGATCTAGCAACCTTTCGGTTACTAGTCCAAGTAGTCCAAGTCTCCTTGTTTTCTCCTCCTCTCCTTGTTTCCTCCTCCTCTCCTTGTTTCCTCCTCCTCTCCTTGTTTCCTCCTCCTCTCCTTGTTTTCTCCTCCTCTCCTTGTTTTCTCCTCCTCTCCTTGTTTCCTCCTCCTCTCCTTGTTTCCTCCTCCTCTCCTTGTTTCCTCCTCCTCTCCTTGTTTCCTCCTCCTCTCCTTGTTTTCTCCTCCTCTCCTTGTTTTCTCCTCCTCTCCTTGTTTTCTCCTCCTCTCCTTGTTTCCTCCTCCTCTCCTTGTTTTCTCCTCCTCTCCTTGTTTCCTCCTCCTCTCCTTGTTTCCTCCTCCTCTCCTTGTTTTCTCCTCCTCTCCTTGTTTTCTCCTCCTCTCCTTGTTTTCTCCTCCTCTCCTTGTTTCCTCCTCCTCTCCTTGTTTCCTCCTCCTCTCCTTGTTTCCTCCTCCTCTCCTTGTTTCCTCCTCCTCTCCTTGTTTCCTCCTCCTCTCCTTGTTTCCTCCTCCTCTCCTTGTTTCCTCCTTCTCTCCTTGTTTCCTCCTCCTCTCCTTGTTTCCTCCTTCTCTTCTCTTCGTTCATTGTGTGTCCTGGTTAATACTGTGATGTTCATTGTGTGTCCTGGTTAATGATGTGATGTTCATTGTGTGTCCTGGTTAATGATGTGATGTTCATTGTGTGTCCTGGTTAATACTGTGATGTTCATTGTGTGTCCTGGTTAATACTGTGATGTTCATTGTGTGTCCTGGTTAATGATGTGATGTTCATTGTGTGTCCTGGTTAATACTGTGATGTTCATTGTGTGTCCTGGTTAATGATGTGATGTTCATTGTGTGTCCTGGTTAATACTGTGATGTTCATTGTGTGTCCTGGTTAATGATGTGATGTTCATTGTGTGTCCTGGTTAATACTCTGATGTTCATTGGTAGATTATGGTTAGCAGGTTGTACATATGAAATCCATTGAAGAGGACTTGGACTATTTGTGGTTGTGATTTCTGCTGTTTCTGTACCTGGTATGTCTCATTATTACAGATCAGGGTCTAACAGAATGTCTTCTACTGTAACGTATAATGTAACGTAAGCTATTGTTGTCTGTCTTGTCGTTTGTTGGTGGGTCTTAAGGGAACAGCTATCTCTGACGTAGGACTGAGATAATGGGTGTGTGCACGTACGTGCGCTACGTCTGTGTGTGTTAAAGTGATACATTCCTGGAGTGAAACGGAGGTTGGAGGACTCTAGTTAAAGGCTCCTTCACACCCCTCTCTCTCTCTCTCTCTCTCTCTCTCTCTCTCTCTCTCTCTCTCTCTCTCTCTCTCTCTCTCTCTCTCTCTCTCCTCTCTGTCTCTCTCTCTCTCTCTTCTCCTCTCTCTCTCTCTCTCTCTCTTCTCCTCTCTCCATATCTCCTCTCTCTCTCTCTCTCTCTCTCTCCTCTCTGTCTCTCTCTCTCTCTCTTCTCCTCTCTCTCTATCTCTCTCTTCTCCTCTCTCTCTCTCTCTTCTCCTCTCTCTCTCTCTCTCTTCTCCCCTCTCTCTCTCCATCTCCTCTCTCTCTCTCTCTCTCTCTCTCTCTCTCTCCTCTCTCTCTCTCTCTTCTCCTCTCTCTCTCTCTCTCTTCTCCTCTCTCTCTCTCTCTTCTCCTCTCTCTCTCTCTCTCTTCTCCCCTCTCTCTCTCCATCTCCTCTCTCTCTCTCTCTCTCTCTCTCTCTCTCTCTCTCTCTCTCTCTTCTCCTCTCTCTCTCTCTCTCTTCTCCTCTCTCTCTCTCTCTCTTCTCCTCTCTCTCTCTCTCTTTCTCTCTTCTCCTCTCTCTCTCTATCTCCTCTCTCTCCCCTCTCTTTCTGTCTCTCCTCTCTCTTCTCTCCCCTCTCCTCTCTGTCATGTGGTCTTCCTGGTATGTCTGGTATTTCACAAAGCCTTAGATCTTAGAGCCTTGCCACGAGTGGGGGAGGGGTGTGAGTGTGTGTGACACTGGTTAACACACACACACACACACACACACACACACACACACACACACACACACACACACACACACACACACACACACACACACACTGCAGGACCTCTAAGTGTTACTCTCAGCCTCATATCCTCCTACTGAGGATTTGGTGAGTGTGTGGGGGAGGGGTTGTGTGGTTAACACACATACACACACACACACACACACACACACACACACACACACACACACACACACACACACACATGCTCCGAGGCTGTGTTGCTGCCTCTGCTCTCGTTGGTTGCAGAGCGTGGCAGGGATTTCATGGTTGACTGGGGAGAGAGAGGTTTCAGTGTGTGTGTCTGCCTGTCTGTCTTTTCTTGTATATTCTGTGTCCATAGTTTGACTGTCTTCTGTCTGAGTGTGTGTGTGTGTGTGTGTGTGTGTGTGTGTGTGTGTGTGTGTGTGTGTGTGTGTGTGTGTGTGTGTGTGTGTGTGTGTGTGTGTGTGTCTGCTGTGTGTGTGTGTGTGTGTGTCGTCTCGCTGTGTGTGTGTGTGTGTCGTCTCGCTGTGTGTGTGTGTCAGTGAGGGGACTACAAGATGTAATTAGACACAATGGTTAGAGCTGATGGAACAGATGCCTCTTTGTAAACGTTGCTCGTCTCACCATACGCTCTCTCTCTTTCTGACCCCACCGCCCTGCTCCAAGCTACACACTCTCTCTCTCTCTCTGTCTGTCTGTCTGTCTCTCTCTCTCTGTCTCTCTGTCTGTCTGTCTGTCTCTCTCTCTGTCTGTCTGTCTGTCTGTCTGTCTGTCTGTCTGTCTGTCTGTCTGTCTGTCTGTCTGTCTGTCTGTCTGTCTGTCTGTCTGTCTGACCCCCAACGCTCTGCTCCAAGCTACACCCTCCTCTTCTCCCTCCTTTCTGTCTCTCTCAATTCAATTTCAATTGAAGGGCTTGATTGGCATGGGAAACATATGTTGTGTATATCCAGTGTTGTAATGATGTGCAAACTAGTTTAAGTACAACGGGTTTTTCACTGGTTGTCCTTTTCTTGATGTCGACCCTCCCTTCTCTTCTTCTCTTTCCTTTTTCTCTCTTTTGATCCTCTCTTTCACCCCACTTCTGCTGTTCCCTCCCTCCCCCTCTCCCTCCCTCCCCCTCTCACTTCACTCTCTGTCTCTCTTTCACCCCACTTCTGCTGTTCCCTCCCTCCCTCTCTCCCTCCCTCCCCCTCTCACTTCACTCTCTGTCTCCCTTTCACTCTCTGTCTCCCTTTCACTCTCTGTTTCTCTTTCACCCCACTTCTGCTGTTCCCTCCCTCCCTCTCTCCCTCCCTCCCCCTCTCACTTCACTCTCTGTCTCCCTTTCACTCTCTGTCTCCCTTTCACTCTCTGTCTCTCTTTCACCCCACTTCTGCTGTTCCCTCCCTCCCTCTCTCCCTCCCTCCCCCTCTCACTTCACTCTCTGTCTCCCTTTCACTCTCTGTCTCTCTTTCACTCTCTGTCTCTCTTTCACCCCACTTCTGCTGTTCCCTCCCTCCCTCTCTCCCTCCCTCCCCCTCTCACTTCACTCTCTGTCTCCCTTTCACTCTCTGTCTCTCTTTCACTCTCTGTCTCTCTGTCTCTCTGTCTCCCTTTCACTCTCTGTCTCCCTTTCACTCTCTGTCTCTCTTTCACCCCACTTCTGCTGTTCTCTCCCTCCCTCCCCCTCTCACTTCACTCTCTGTCTCCCTTTCACTCTCTGTCTCCCTTTCACTCTCTTTCACTCTCTGTCTCTCTGTCTCTCTTTCACTCTCTGTCTCTCTTTCACTCTCTGTCTCCCTTTCACTCTTTGTCTCTCTTTCACTCTCTGTCTCCCTTTCACTCTCTGTCTCTCTGTCTCCTGTTCACTCTCTGTCTCTCTTTCACTCTCTGTCTCTCTGTCTCTCTTTCACTCTCTGTCTCTCTTTCACTCTCTGTCTCCCTTTCACTCTTTGTCTCTCTTTCACTCTCTGTCTCCCTTTCACTCTCTGTCTCCCTTTCATTATCTGTCTCCCTTTCACTCTCTGTCTCCCTTTCACTCTCTGTCTCCCTTTCACTCTCTGTCTCTCTTTCACTCTCTGTCTCTCTGTCTCTCTTTCACTCTCTGTCTCCCTTTCACTCTTTGTCTCTCTTTCACTCTCTGTCTCCCTTTCACTCTTTGTCTCTCTTTCACTCTCTGTCTCCCTTTCACTCTCTGTCTCTCTTTCACTCTCTGTCTCTCTGTCTCTCTTTCACTCTCTGTCTCCCTTTCACTCTTTGTCTCTCTTTCACTCTCTGTCTCCCTTTCACTCTCTGTCTCTCTTTCACTCTCTGTCTCTCTTTCACTCTCTGTCTCTCTTTCACTCTTTGTCTCTCTTTCACTCTCTGTCTCCCTTTCACTCTCTGTCTCCCTTTCACTCTTTGTCTCCCTTTCATTCTCTGTCTCCCTTTCACTCTCTGTCTCCCTTTCATTCTCTGTCTCCCTTTCATTCTCTGTCTCCCTTTCACTCTCTGTCTCCCTTTCACTCTCTGTCTCCCTTTCACTCTCTGTCTCTCTGTCTCCTGTTCACTCTCTGTCTCTCTTTCACTCTCTGTCTCCCTTTCACTCTTTGTCTCCCTTTCACTCTTTGTCTCTCTTTCACTCTCTGTCTCCCTTTCACTCTTTGTCTCCCTTTCACTCTTTGTCTCTCTTTCACTCTCTGTCTCTCTTTCACTCTTTGTCTCTCTTTCACTCTCTGTCTCCCTTTCACTCTCTGTCTCCCTTTCACTCTTTGTCTCCCTTTCATTCTCTGTCTCCCTTTCACTCTCTGTCTCCCTTTCACTCTCTGTCTCCCTTTCACTCTTTGTCTCTCTTTCACTCTCTGTCTCTCTGTCTCTCTTTCACTCTCTGTCTCTCTGTCTCTCTTTCACTCTCTGTCTCCCTTTCATTCTCTGTCTCCCTTTCACTCTCTGTCTCTCTTTCATTCTCTGTCTCCCTTTCACTCTCTGTCTCCCTTTCACTCTCTGTCTCTCTTTCATTCTCTGTCTCCCTTTCACTCTCTGTCTCCCTTTCACTCTCTGTCTCCCTTTCACTCTCTGTCTCTCTGTCTCCTGTTCACTCTCTGTCTCTCTTTCACTCTCTGTCTCCCTTTCACTCTCTGTCTCCCTTTCACTCTTTGTCTCTCTTTCACTCTTTGTCTCTCTTTCACTCTCTGTCTCTCTGTCTCTCTTTCACTCTCTGTCTCCCTTTCACTCTCTGTCTCCCTTTCACTCTCTGTCTCCCTTTCATTCTCTGTCTCCCTTTCACTCTCTGTCTCCCTTTCACTCTCTGTCTCTCTGTCTCTCTTTCACTCTCTGTCTCTCTTTCACTCTCTGTCTCCCTTTCACTCTCTGTCTCCCTTTCACTCTCTGTCTCCCTTTCACTCTTTGTCTCTCTTTCACTCTCTGTCTCCCTTTCACTCTCTGTCTCCCTTTCACTCTCTGTCTCCCTTTCACTCTCTGTCTCCCTTTCACTCTCTGTCTCCCTTTCACTCTCTGTCTCTCTTTCACTCTCTGTCTCTCTGTCTCTCTTTCACTCTCTGTCTCCCTTTCACTCTCTGTCTCCCTTTCACTCTCTGTCTCTCACTCTCTGTCTCCCTTTCACTCTCTGTCTCCCTTTCACTCTCTGTCTCCCTTTCACTCTCTGTCTCCCTTTCACTCTCTGTCTCTCTTTCACTCTCTGTCTCTCTGTCTCTCTGTCTCTCTTTCACTCTCTGTCTCCCTTTCACTCTCTGTCTCCCTTTCACTCTCTGTCTCCCTTTCACTCTCTGTCTCCCTTTCACTCTCTGTCTCTCTGTCTCTCTGTCTCTCTTTCACTCTCTGTCTCCCTTTCACTCTCTGTCTCTCTGTCTCTCTTTCACTCTCTGTCTCTCTGTCTCCCTTTCACTCTCTGTCTCCCTTTCACTCTCTGTCTCTCTTTCACTCTCTGTCTCTCTGTCTCTCTGTCTCTCTTTCACTCTCTGTCTCCCTTTCACTCTCTGTCTCCCTTTCACTCTCTGTCTCCCTTTCACTCTCTGTCTCCCTTTCACTCTCTGTCTCTCTGTCTCTCTGTCTCTCTTTCACTCTCTGTCTCCCTTTCACTCTCTGTCTCTCTGTCTCTCTTTCACTCTCTGTCTCTCTGTCTCTCTTTCACTCTCTGTCTCTCTTTCACTCTCTGTCTCCCTTTCACTCTCTGTCTGTCTTTCACTCTCTGTCTGTCTTTCACTCTCTGTCTCCCTTTCACTCTCTGTCTCTCTTTCTCTCTGTCTCCCTTTCACTCTCTGTCTCCCTTTCACTCTCTGTCTCCCTTTCACTCTCTGTCTCCCTTTCACTCTCTGTCTCTCTTTCACTCTCTGTCTCTCTGTCTCTCTGTCTCTCTTTCACTCTCTGTCTCCCTTTCACTCTCTGTCTCCCTTTCACTCTCTGTCTCCCTTTCACTCTCTGTCTCTCTGTCTCTCTGTCTCTCTTTCACTCTCTGTCTCCCTTTCACTCTCTGTCTCTCTTTCACTCTCTGTCTCCCTTTCACTCTCTGTCTCGCTTTCACTCTCTGTCTCTCTGTCTCTCTTTCACTCTCTGTCTCCCTTTCACTCTCTGTCTCCCTTTCACTCTCTGTCTCGCTTTCACTCTCTGTCTCTCTGTCTCTCTGTCTCTCTTTCACTCTCTGTCTCCCTTTCACTCTCTGTCTCCCTTTCACTCTCTGTCTCCCTTTCACTCTCTGTCTCCCCTTCACTCTCTGTCTCCCTTTCACTCTCTGTCTCTCTTTCACTCTCTGTCTCCCTTTCACTCTCTGTCTCTCTTTCACTCTCTGTCTCTCTTTCACTCTCTGTCTCCCTTTCACTCTCTGTCTCCCTTTCACTCTCTGTCTCCCTTTCACTCTCTGTCTCCCTTTCACTCTCTGTCTCTCTTTCACTCTCTGTCTCCCTTTCACTCTCTGTCTCTCTTCTCCCCGCCTCCCTTCTCTGTGTTTTTCTTTGTGTGGCGTCTCGATCTCTATATCTCCTCCTGTCTCTTTCTTTATTCTCTCTCCATTTTCTTGGCTGTAGGACCTTTTTTCCATCAGTGTGACCCTCCTTCCAGCAGTGAGACCCTCCTCCCTCCCTCCTCTCTCCTCTCCATTGGCTGTCCTGCTCGGTCTCTCGTCCTATCAGAATGGGGATAATAACGCTACGTCACCAGCTAATCTGGCAGTGGGGACTGCAGCAGACACGCTATCTCTCTCACACACACACACACACACACACACACACACACACACACACACACACACACACACACACACACGGTCTGTCCAGCAGCATCTCTGTCACCTGTCCTTTTAATGGTCTTATTCATCTTTGTAAGTCGCTCTGGATAAGAGCGTCTGCTAAATGACTTAAATGTAATGTAAATGTTTGTAAAACAGTTTATTTCATTCAGGTTGAAACGTTTATCTGCCCCTGAATGAAATAAATACTAAAAACAAACCTTCATTCTCCTTTTGTTCACACAAACTGATTCACCTGTTCTGAGCACAGTGTTCACACAAACTGATTGACCTGTTCTGAGCTCAGTGTTCACACAAACTGATTGACCTGTTCTGAGCTCAGTGTTCACAGAAACTGATTCACCTGTTCTGAGCACAGTGTTCACAGAAACTGATTCACCTGTTCTGAGCACAGTGTTCACAGAAACTGATTCACCTGTTCTGAGCACAGTGTTCACACAAACTGATTCACCTGTTCTGAGCACAGTGTTCACACAAACTGATTCACCTGTTCTGAGCACAGTGTTCACACAAACTGATTCACCTGTTCTGAGCACAGTGTTCACACAAACTGATTCACCTGTTCTGAGCACAGTGTTCACACAAACTGATTCACCTGTTCTGAGCACAGTGTTCACACAAACTGATTCACCTGTTCTGAGCACAGTGTTCACACAAACTGATTCACCTGTTCTGAGCACAGTGTTCACACAAACTGATTCACCTGTTCTGAGCACAGTGTTCACACAAACTGATTCACCTGTTCTGAGCACAGTGTTCACACAAACTGATTCATCATTCTTCCTCCATATTAACAGCTTCCCTAAATCATGACAAGTTGATCATTCCAAAGGGTTGTGAATGATTAGGCCTTTGAATAGCCACTAAGCTGGGTTATAATGTCTTACTATGTATGAGGACTTTGTGTTATTTACACCAGTCTGTCTGTCTGTTACCCTCTGACCCTGTCTGTCTGTCTGTTACCCTCTGACCCTGTCTGTCTGTCTCTCTCTGTTACCGTCTGACCCTGTCTATCTGTCTCTCTCTGTTACCCTCTGACCCTGTCTGTCTGTCTCTCTCTGTTACCGTCTGACCCTGTCTGTCTGTCTCTTTCTCTTACCCTCTGACCCTGTCTGTCTGTCTCTCTCTTTTACCCTCTGAACCTTGTCTGTCTAATTGTCTGTCTCTCTCTTTTACCCTCTGACCGTGTCTGTCTGTCTCTCTCTTTTACCCTCTGACCTTGTCTGTCTGTCTGTCTGTCTCTCTCTTTTACCCTCTGACCTTGTCTGTCTATTTGTCTGTCTCTCTCTTTTACCCTCTGACCATCTGTCTGTCCGGCCATCCTGTTGCCTGTCTATCTGCCATCCTCTCTCCGTCTGTTTCTCTGTCTGTTTCTCTGTCTGTTTCTCTGTCTGTCTGTCTGTCTGTCTGTCTGTCTGTCTGTCTGTCTGTCTGTCTGTCTGTCTGTCTGTCTGTCTGTCTTGCCCTCTTGTCTCCTCGTCTCTATGATGTTTGTCTTTCATGTCTTTGTGTCTGTCCTTCACTCTTCCTCCTCTGTCTATCCATCTCTCCCTGCATCCACCCGTCCATCTCTCTCTCTCTCTCTGAGACCTTGACACAGTGTTATCTCCCTCGTGTGTGAGTGTGTGTGTGTGTGTGTGTGTGTAGACAGACAGACGGTGGTAATGGTCATCTTAAGGACCTCGTCCAACCACGTCACCGACTCTAAATCACTATGGAGACACGACCTTGAACACTTCAGACCCCACCACCATCTCTCTCTCTCGCGCCCCCTCCGTCTATCCCAGTCTCTTTCTGATATCTGTATCTCTCTCTCTTTATTGTCATGGAAACATATGTTTACATTGTGGTCATGTTTACATTCTCATGGCAACAGGTCACACATCTTGCTGCTGTGATGTCACACTGTGGTATTTCACCCAATATACAGTTGAAGTCAAAAGTTCACATACACCTTAGCCAAATACATTTAAACTCAGTTTTTCACAATTCCTGACATGTAATCCTCGTAAAAATTCCCTGTCTTAGGTCAGTTAGGATCACCACTTTATTTTAAGAATGTGAAATTTCAGAATAATAGTAGAGAGAATGATTTATTTCAGCTTTTATTTCTTTCATCACATTCCCAGTGGGTCAGAAGTTTACATACACCCAATTAGTATTTGGTAGCATTGCCTTTAAATTGTTTAACTTGGGTCAAACGTTTCAGGTAGCCTTCCACAAGCTTCCCACAATAAGTTGGGTGAATTTTGGCCCATTCCTCCTGACAGAGCTGGTGTGACTGAGTCAGGTTTGTAGGCCTCCTTGCTCGCACACACTTTTTCAGTTCTGCCCACAAATCTTCTATAGGATTGAGGTCAGGTCTTTGTGATTGCCGCTCCAATACCTTGACCTTGTTGTCCTTAAGCTATTTTCCCACAACTTTGGAAGTATGCTTGGAGTCATTGTCCATTTGGAAGACCCATTTGCAACCAAGCTTTAACTTCCTGACTGATGTCTTGAGATGTTGCTTCAATATATCCACATAATTTTCCTACCTCATGATGCCATCTATTTTGTAAAGTGCACCAGTCCTTCCTGCAGCAAAGCACCCCCACAACATGATGCTGCCACCCCCGTGCTCCACGGTTGGGATGGTGTTCTTCGGCTTGCAAGCCTCCCCCTTTTTCCTCCAAACACAAAAACAGTTCTATTTTTGTTTCATCAGACCACAGGACATTTCTCCAAAAAGTACAATCTTTGTCCCCATGTGCAGTTGCAAACCGCAGTCAGGCTTTTTTATGACAGTTTTGGAGCAGTGGCTTCTCCTTGCTGAGCGGCCTTTCAGGTTATGTCGATACAGGACTCATTTTACTGTGGATATAGATACTTTTGTACCTGTTTCCTCCAGCATCTTCACAAGGTCCTTTGCTGTTGTTCTGGGATTGATTTGTACTTTTTGCACCAAAGTACGTTTATCTCTAGGAGACAGAACACGTCTCCTTCCTGAGCGGTATGACGGCTGCGTGGTCTAGTGGTGTTTATACTTGCGTACTATTGTTTGTACAGATGAACGTGGTACCTTCAGGCGTTTGGAAATTGCTCCCAAGGATGAACCAGACTCGTGGAAGTCTACAATTATTTTGGCTGATTTCTTTTGATTTTCCAATGATGTCAAGCAAAGAGGCACTGAGTTTGAAGGTAGGCCTTGAAATACATCCACAGGTACACCTCCAATTGACTCAAATTATGTCAATTAGCCTATCAGAAGCTTCTAAAGCCATGACATAATTTTCTGGAATTTTCCAAGCTGTTTAAAGGCACAGTCAACTTAGTGTATGTAAACTTCTGACCCACTGGAATTGTGATACTGTGAATTGTAAGTGAAATGATCTGTCTGTAAACAATTGTTGGAAAAATGACTTGTTGGAAAAATGAAACTATAGTTTGTTAACAAGACATTTGTGGAGTGGTTGAAAAACGAGTTTTAATGACTCCAACCTAAGTGCATGTAAACTTCCGACTTCAACTGTATATATATGGGAGTTTATCAAAATCGGTTTGTTTTCGAATTCTTTGTGGGTCTGTGGAATCTGAGGGAAATATGTCTCTCTAATATGGTCATACATTGGGCAGGAGGTTAGGAAGTACAGCTCAGTTTCCACCTCATTTTGTGGGCAGTGAGCACATAGCCTGTCTTCTCTTGAGAGCCAGGCCTGCCTACGGTGGCCTTTCTCAATAGCAAGGCTATGCACACTGAGTCTGTACATAGTCAAAGATTTCCTTAATGTCTCTCATCTTTCTGATGTCCTCCTCGTCTCTCTCTCTCTCTCTCTCTCTCTCTATCTCTCTATCTCTTTATGGTGGATGTATCTCAGCCAGTTAATAAGGACCTCAAACTCTGTCTGACCTCCAGATATAAGTAGTGGGGAGTACTGTGGGCTGTTTCACCTCTAAGAGAAGTGGGGAGTACTGTGGGCTGTTTCACCTCTAAGAGAAGTGGGGAGTACTGTGGGCTGTTTCACCTCTAGTAAGAGAAGTGGGGAGTACTGTGGGCTGTTTCACCTCTAAGAGAAGTGGGGAGTACTGTGGGCTGTTTCACCTCTAGTAGGAGAAGTGGGGAGTACTGTGGGCTGTTTCACCTCTAGTAAGAGAAGTGGGGAGTACTGTGGGCTGTTTCACCTCTAAGAGAAGTGGGGAGTACTGTGGGCTGTTTCACCTCTAAGAGAAGTGGGGAGTACTGTGGGCTGTTTCACCTCTAGTAAGAGTAGTGGGGAGTACTGTGGGCTGTTTCACCTCTAGTAAGAGTAGTGGGGAGTACTGTGGGCTGTTTCACCTCTAAGAGAAGTGGGGAGTACTGTGGGCTGTTTCACCTCTAGTAAGAGAAGTGGGGAGTACTGTGGGCTGTTTCACCTCTAGTAAGAGAAGTGGGGAGTACTGTGGGCTGTTTCACCTCTAAGAGAAGTGGGGAGTACTGTGGGCTGTTTCACCTCTAGTAAGAGTAGTGGGGAGTACTGTGGGCTGTTTCACCTCTAGTAAGAGAAGTGGGGAGTACTGTGGGCTGTTTCACCTCTAAGATAAGTGGGGAGTACTGTGGGCTGTTTCACCTCTAAGAGAAGTGGGGAGTACTGTGGGCTGTTTCACCTCTAAGAGAAGTGGGGAGAGGGTGTGGAGGAGAAAGGAAAGGTAGGAGGAGAGACGAGGCAGGATGGGCAGTAATGGTGAGATATGACAAGTCAACGGATAGATAGAGAGGAAGGACAGAGGTGTAAGAGACTGTGTACTAGTGAGAGAGTTAGAGGACAGAGAGCAGGGCCAGAATTGCTGTCTCATCGATCCAGTAGGAACCGTACTACTGCTGACCAGACAAGTCTTTAGTGCCAGTCTGCTACACACACACACACACACACACACACACACACACACACACACACACACACACACACACACACACACACACACACACACACACACACACACACACACACACACACACACACACACACACACACACACACACACAGACACCTCATAAACAGGACACCGCTACTACCCAAACTTTAATTATTCCTCCCTGTGTCATCGTCTCAGACAAACTGACTTTTTCAACGTTCCCAGAGTGGCTCTGAATCAGCCTTTAATTATTCTCTGCTGTGATCGGGGTGTTCTGCTGCTGGTAATCGTTTGATTATGGCTGCTGCCTCTCCGTGACACCTCTGTCTGGAACAGAACACACTGTTCCTGCTTTACTAACACAAACTCTTCCTCCTCTCTCTCTCTCTCTCTCTCTCTCTCTCTCTCTCTCTCTCTGTCTTTCTGTCACTATCTTTGCTTTCCATTCACTCCCTACCTCTGTCCTTCCCTTCCTCTCTCTCTCTCTCTCTCTCTCTCTCTCTCTCTCTCTCTCTCTCTCTCTCTCTGTCTTTCTGTCACTATCTTTGCTTTCCATTCACTCCCTACCTCTGTCCTTCCCTTCCTCTCTCTCTCTCTCTCTCTCCATCTCCATCTCTTCCCCTCTCTCTCTCTCTCTCTCCATCTCCATCTCTTCCTCTCTCTCTCTCCATCTCTCGCTCTCTTTCTCTCTCTCTCTAAAGGTCATGTCTAACATCTCTCCATGTAGCAGAGTGAACACTGTAATTAGCTTCTAGGCTATATACACACCTCTGTTTTATCATGTTGGACAACTATACACACCTCTGTTTTATCATGTTGGACAACTATACACACACCTCTGTTTTATCATGTTGGACAACTATACACACACCTCTGTTTTATCATGTTGGACAACTATACACACACCTCTGTTTTATCATGTTGGACAACTACACACACCTCTGTTTTATCATGTTGGACAACTACACACACCTCTGTTTTATCATGTTGGACAACTACACACACCTCTGTTTTATCATGTTGGACAACTACACACACCTCTGTTTTATCATGTTGGACAACTACACACACCTCTGTTTTATCATGTTGGACAACTATACACACACCTCTGTTTTATCATGTTGGACAACTACACACACCTCTGTTTTATCATGTTGGACAACTATACACACACCTCTGTTTTATCATGTTGGACAACTATACACACACCTCTGTTTTATCATGTTGGACAACTATACACACCTCTGTTTTATCATGTTGGACAACTACACACACCTCTGTTTTATCATGTTGGACAACTACACACACCTCTGTTTTATCATGTTGGACAACTACACACACCTCTGTTTTATCATGTTGGACAACTATACACACACCTCTGTTTTATCATGTTGGACAACTACACACACCTCTGTTTTATCATGTTGGACAACTATACACACCTCTGTTTTATCATGTTGGACAACTACACACACCTCTGTTTTATCATGTTGGACAATTATACACACCTCTGTTTTATCATGTTGGACAACTATACACACCTCTGTTTTATCATGTTGGACAACTATACACACCTCTGTTTTATCATGTTGGACAACTATACACACCTCTGTTTTATCATGTTGGACAACTATACACACCTCTGTTTTATCATGTTGGACAACTACACACACCTCTGTTTTATCATGTTGGACAACTATACACACCTCTGTTTTATCATGTTGGACAACTATACACACCTCTGTTTTATCATGTTGGACAACTATACACACACCTCTGTTTTATCATGTTGGACAACTACACACACCTCTGTTTTATCATGTTGGACAACTATACACACCTCTGTTTTATCATGTTGGACAACTATACACACCTCTGTTTTATCATGTTGGACAACTACACACACACCTCTGTTTTATCATGTTGGACAACTATACACACTTCTGTTTTATCATGTTGGACAACTACACACACACCTCTGTTTTATCATGTTGGACAACTATACACACCTCTGTTTTATCATGTTGGACAACTACACACACACCTCTGTTTTATCATGTTGGACAACTATACACACCTCTGTTTTATCATGTTGGACAACTATACACACACCTCTGTTTTATCATGTTGGACAACTACACACACCTCTGTTTTATCATGTTGGACAACTATACACACCTCTGTTTTATCATGTTGGACAACTATACACACCTCTGTTTTATCATGTTGGACAACTACACACACACCTCTGTTTTATCATGTTGGACAACTATACACACCTCTGTTTTATCATGTTGGACAACTACACACACCTCTGTTTTATCATGTTGGACAACTATACACACACCTCTGTTTTATCATGTTGGACAACTATACACACACCTCTGTTTTATCATGTTGGACAACTACACACACCTCTGTTTTATCATGTTGGACAACTATACACACACCTCTGTTTTATCATGTTGGACAACTATACACACACCTCTGTTTTATCATGTTGGACAACTATACACACACCTCTGTTTTATCATGTTGGACAACTACACACACCTCTGTTTTATCATGTTGGACAACTATACACACACCTCTGTTTTATCATGTTGGACAACTATACACACACCTCTGTTTTATCATGTTGGACAACTACACACACCTTTGTTTTATCATGTTGGACAACTATACACACCTCTGTTTTATCATGTTGGACAACTACACACACACCTCTGTTTTATCATGTTGGACAACTATACACACACCTCTGTTTTATCATGTTGGACAACTACACACACCTCTGTTTTATCATGTTGGACAACTACACACACACCTCTGTTTTATCATGTTGGACAACTATACACACACCTCTGTTTTATCATGTTGGACAACTATACACACACCTCTGTTTTATCATGTTGGACAACTACACACACCTCTGTTTTATCATGTTGGACAACTACACACACCTCTGTTTTATCATGTTGGACAACTATACACACACCTCTGTTTTATCATGTTGGACAACTATACACACCTCTGTTTTATCATGTTGGACAACTACACACACCTCTGTTTTATCATGTTGGACAACTATACACACCTCTGTTTTATCATGTTGGACAACTATACACACCTCTGTTTTATCATGTTGGACAACTATACACACCTCTGTTTTATCATGTTGGACAACTATACACACCTCTGTTTTATCATGTTGGACAACTACACACACCTCTGTTTTATCATGTTGGACAACTACACACACCTCTGTTTTATCATGTTGGACAACTATACACACACCTCTGTTTTATCATGTTGGACAACTACACACACCTCTGTTTTATCATGTTGGACAACTATACACACACCTCTGTTTTATCATGTTGGACAACTACACACACCTCTGTTTTATCATGTTGGACAACTACACACACCTCTGTTTTATCATGTTGGACAACTATACACACACCTCTGTTTTATCATGTTGGACAACTACACACACCTCTGTTTTATCATGTTGGACAACTATACACACCTCTGTTTTATCATGTTGGACAACTACACACACCTCTGTTTTATCATGTTGGACAACTACACACACCTCTGTTTTATCATGTTGGACAACTATACACACCTCTGTTTTATCATGTTGGACAACTATACACACCTCTGTTTTATCATGTTGGACAACTATACACACCTCTGTTTTATCATGTTGGACAACTATACACACACCTCTGTTTTATCATGTTGGACAACTATACACACACCTCTGTTTTATCATGTTGGACAACTACACACACCTCTGTTTTATCATGTTGGACAACTACACACACACCTCTGTTTTATCATGTTGGACAACTACACACACCTCTGTTTTATCATGTTGGACAACTACACACACACCTCTGTTTTATCATGTTGGACAACTACACACACCTCTGTTTTATCATGTTGGACAACTACACACACCTCTGTTTTATCATGTTGGACAACTACACACACCTCTGTTTTATCATGTTGGACAACTACACACACCTCTGTTTTATCATGTTGGACAACTATACACACACCTCTGTTTTATCATGTTGGACAACTACACACACCTCTGTTTTATCATGTTGGACAACTACACACACACCTCTGTTTTATCATGTTGGACAACTACACACACCTCTGTTTTATCATGTTGGACAACTACACACACACCTCTGTTTTATCATGTTGGACAACTACACACACCTCTGTTTTATCATGTTGGACAACTATACACACACCTCTGTTTTATCATGTTGGACAACTACACACACCTCTGTTTTATCATGTTGGACAACTATACACACACCTCTGTGTTATCATGTTGGACAACTACACACACACCTCTGTTTTATCATGTTGGACAACTACACACACACCTCTGTTTTATCATGTTGGACAACTACACACACCTCTGTTTTATCATGTTGGACAACTACACACACACCTCTGTTTTATCATGTTGGACAACTACACACACCTCTGTTTTATCATGTTGGACAACTATACACACACCTCTGTTTTATCATGTTGGACAACTACACACACACCTCTGTTTTATCATGTTGGACAACTACACACACCTCTGTTTTATCATGTTGGACAACTACACACACCTCTGTTTTATCATGTTGGACAACTACACACACCTCTGTTTTATCATGTTGGACAACTACACACACCTCTGTTTTATCATGTTGGACAACTACACACACCTCTGTTTTATCATGTTGGACAACTACACACACCTCTGTTTTATCATGTTGGACAACTATACACACCTCTGTTTTATCATGTTGGACAACTACACACACCTCTGTTTTATCATGTTGGACAACTACACACACCTCTGTTTTATCATGTTGGACAACTACACACACCTCTGTTTTATCATGTTGGACAACTATACACACACCTCTGTTTTATCATGTTGGACAACTACACACACCTCTGTTTTATCATGTTGGACAACTACACACACCTCTGTTTTATCATGTTGGACAACTATACACACCTCTGTTTTATCATGTTGGACAACTACACACACCTCTGTTTTATCATGTTGGACAACTACACACACCTCTGTTTTATCATGTTGGACAACTATACACACACCTCTGTTTTATCATGTTGGACAACTACACACACCTCTGTTTTATCATGTTGGACAACTACACACACCTCTGTTTTATCATGTTGGACAACTACACACACCTCTGTTTTATCATGTTGGACAACTATACACACCTCTGTTTTATCATGTTGGACAACTACACACACCTCTGTTTTATCATGTTGGACAACTATACACACACCTCTGTTTTATCATGTTGGACAACTATACACACCTCTGTTTTATCATGTTGGACAACTACACACACCTCTGTTTTATCATGTTGGACAACTATACACACCTCTGTTTTATCATGTTGGACAACTACACACACCTCTGTTTTATCATGTTGGACAACTATACACACACCTCTGTTTTATCATGTTGGACAACTATACACACCTCTGTTTTATCATGTTGGACAACTACACACACCTCTGTTTTATCATGTTGGACAACTATACACACACCTCTGTTTTATCATGTTGGACAACTATACACACCTCTGTTTTATCATGTTGGACAACTACACACACCTCTGTTTTATCATGTTGGACAACTATACACACCTCTGTTTTATCATGTTGGACAACTACACACACCTCTGTTTTATCATGTTGGACAACTATACACACCTCTGTTTTATCATGTTGGACAACTACACACACCTCTGTTTTATCATGTTGGACAACTACACACACACCTCTGTTTTATCATGTTGGACAACTACACACACCTCTGTTTTATCATGTTGGACAACTACACACACCTCTGTTTTATCATGTTGGACAACTACACACACCTCTGTTTTATCATGTTGGACAACTATACACACCTCTGTTTTATCATGTTGGACAACTACACACACCTCTGTTTTATCATGTTGGACAACTATACACACCTCTGTTTTATCATGTTGGACAACTACACACACCTCTGTTTTATCATGTTGGACAACTATACACACCTCTGTTTTATCATGTTGGACAACTACACACACCTCTGTTTTATCATGTTGGACAACTATACACACACCTCTGTTTTATCATGTTGGACAACTACACACACCTCTGTTTTATCATGTTGGACAACTATACACACACCTCTGTTTTATCATGTTGGACAACTACACACACACCTCTGTTTTATCATGTTGGACAACTACACACACCTCTGTTTTATCATGTTGGACAACTATACACACCTCTGTTTTATCATGTTGGACAACTACACACACACCTCTGTTTTATCATGTTGGACAACTACACACACCTCTGTTTTATCATGTTGGACAACTACACACACCTCTGTTTTATCATGTTGGACAACTATACACACACCTCTGTTTTATCATGTTGGACAACTACACACACACCTCTGTTTTATCATGTTGGACAACTACACACACCTCTGTTTTATCATGTTGGACAACTACACACACCTCTGTTTTATCATGTTGGACAACTATACACACCTCTGTTTTATCATGTTGGACAACTACACACACCTCTGTTTTATCATGTTGGACAACTATACACACCTCTGTTTTATCATGTTGGACAACTATACACACCTCTGTTTTATCATGTTGGACAACTACACACACCTCTGTTTTATCATGTTGGACAACTACACACACCTCTGTTTTATCATGTTGGACAACTATACACACCTCTGTTTTATCATGTTGGACAACTACACACACCTCTGTTTTATCATGTTGGACAACTACACACACCTCTGTTTTATCATGTTGGACAACTATACACACACCTCTGTTTTATCATGTTGGACAACTACACACACCTCTGTTTTATCATGTTGGACAACTAC
>NC_092091.1:83253594-83491094 GCF_045679555.1 Salvelinus alpinus | reverse complement strand
ATGTTATATGTTGGAGAGTTGTTAGCCTGCTATATAGTTAGCCTGTTATATGTTATATGTTGGGGGGTTGTTAGCCCTGCTATATAGTTAGCCTGTTATATGTTGGAGGGTTGTTGGCCCTGCTATATAGTTAGCCTGTTATATGTTACATGTTGGGGGGTTGTTAGCCCTGCTATATAGTTAGCCTGTTATATGTTATATGTTGGAGGGTTGTCAGCCATGCTATATAGTTAGCCTGTTATATGTTGGAGGGTTGTTAGCCCTGCTATATAGTTAGCCTGTTATATGTTGGAGGGTTGTTAGCCCTGCTATATAGTTAGCCCGTTATATGTTATATGTTGGAGGGTTGTTAGCCTGCTATATAGTTAGCCTGTTATATGTTGGTGGGTTGTTAGCCCTGCTATATAGTTAGCCTGTTATATGTTATATGTTGGAGGGTTGTTAGCCCTGCTATATAGTTAGCCTGTTATATGTTATATGTTGGAGGGTTGTTACCCTGCTATATAGTTAGCCTGTCATATGTTGGAGGGTTGTAACCCTGCTATATAGTTGGCCTGTTATATGATATATGTTGGAGGGTTGTTACCCTGCTATATAGTTAGCCTGTTATATGTTATATGTTGGAGGGTTGTTAACCTGCTATATAGTTAGCCTGTTATATGTTGGAGGGTTGTTGGCCCTGCTATATAGTTAGCCTGTTATATGTTATATGTTGGAGGGTTGTTACCCTGCTATATAGTTAGCCTGTTATATGTTGGAGGGTTGTTACCCTGCTATATAGTTAGCCTGTTATATGTTGGAGGGTTGTTAGCCCTGCTATATAGTTAGCCTGTTATATGTTGGAGGGTTGTTACCCTGCTATATAGTTAGCCTGTTATATGTTGGAGGGTTGTTACCCCGCTATATAGTTAGCCTGTTATATGTTATATGTTGGAGGGTTGTTAACCTGCTATATAGTTAGCCTGTTATATGTTGGAGGGTTGTTACCCTGCTATATAGTTAGCCTGTTATATGTTGGAGGGTTGTCAGCCCTGCTATATAGTTAGCCTGTTATATGTTGGAGGGTTGTCAGCCCTGCTATATAGTTAGCCTGTTATATGTTGGAGGGTTGTTACCCTGCTATATAGTTAGCCTGTTATATGTTATATGTTGGAGGGTTGTTACCCTGCTATATAGTTAGCCTGTTATATGTTGGAGGGTTGTCAGCCCTGCTATATAGTTAGCCTGTCATATGTTATATGTTGGAGGGTTGTTAGCCCTGCTATATAGTTAGCCTGTTATATGTTGGAGGGTTGTTGGCCCTGCTATATAGTTAGCCTGTTATATGTTACATGTTGGGGGGTTGTTAGCCCTGCTATATAGTAGCCTGTTATATGTTGGGGGGTTGTTAGCCCTGCTATATAGTTAGCCTGTTATATGTTATATGTTGGAGGGTTGTCAGCCCTGCTATATAGTTAGCCTGTTATATGTTGGAGGGTTGTTAGCCCTGCTATATAGTTAGCCTGTTATATGTTGGAGGGTTGTTAGCCCTGCTATATAGTTAGCCCGTTATATGTTATATGTTGGAGGGTTGTTAGCCTGCTATATAGTTAGCCTGTTATATGTTGGAGGGTTGTTAGCCCTGCTTATAGTTAGCCTGTTATATGTTATATGTTATATGTTGGAGGGTTGTTAGCCCTGCTATATAGTTAGCCTGTTATATGTTATATGTTGGAGGGTTGTTACCCTGCTATATAGTTAGCCTGTCATATGTTGGAGGGTTGTAACCCTGCTATATAGTTGGCCTGTTATATGATATATGTTGGAGGGTTGTTACCCTGCTATATAGTTAGCCTGTTATATGTTATATGTTGGAGGGTTGTAACCCTGCTATATAGTTGGCCTGTTATATGATATATGTTGGAGGGTTGTTACCCTGCTATATAGTTAGCCTGTTATATGTTATATGTTGGAGGGTTGTTAACCTGCTATATAGTTAGCCTGTTATATGTTGGAGGGTTGTTAGCCCTGCTATATAGTTAGCCTGTTATATGTTATATGTTGGAGGGTTGTTACCCTGCTATATAGTTAGCCTGTTATATGTTGGAGGGTTGTTACCATGCTATATAGTTAGCCTGTTATATGTTGGAGGGTTGTTAGCCCTGCTATATAGTTAGCCTGTTATATGTTGGAGGGTTGTTACCCTGCTATATAGTTAGCCTGTTATATGTTGGAGGGTTGTTACCCCGCTATATAGTTAGCCTGTTATATGTTATATGTTGGAGGGTTGTTAACCTGCTATATAGTTAGCCTGTTATATGTTGGAGGGTTGTTAGCCTGCTATATAGTTAGCCTGTTATATGTTGGAGGGTTGTTAGCCCTGCTATATAGTTAGCCTGTTATATGTTGGAGGGTTGTTAGCCCTGCTATATAGTTAGCCTGTTATATGTTGGAGGGTTGTTAACCTGCTATATAGTTAGCCTGTTATATGTTATATGTTGGAGGGTTGTTACCCTGCTATATAGTTAGCCTGTTATATGTTGGAGGGTTGTCAGCCCTGCTATATAGTTAGCCTGTCATATGTTATATGTTGGAGGGTTGTTAGCCCTGCTATATAGTTAGCCTGTTATATGTTGGAGGGTTGTTGGCCCTGCTATATAGTTAGCCTGTTATATGTTATATGTTGGGGGGTTGTTAGCCCTGCTATATAGTTAGCCTTTTATATGTTGGGGGGTTGTTAGCCCTGCTATATAGTTAGCCTGTTATATGTTATATGTTGGAGGGTTGTTACCCTGCTATATAGTTAGCCTGTTATATGTTGGAGGGTTGTTAGCCCTGCTATATAGTTAGCCTGTTATATGTTGGAGGGTTGTTACCCTGCTATATAGTTAGCCTGTTATATGTTGGAGGGTTGTTACCCTGCTATATAGTTAGCCTGTTATATGTTGGAGGGTTGTTATCCTGCTATATAGTTAGCCTGTTATATGTTGGAGGGTTGTTACCCTGCTATATAGTTAGCCTGTTATATGTTGGAGGGTTGTTAGCCTGTTATATGTTGGAGGGTTGTTAGCCCTGCTATATAGTTAGCCTGTTATATGTTGGAGGGTTGTTAGCCCTGCTATATAGTTAGCCTGTTATATGTTATATGTTGGAGGGTTGTTACCCTGCTATATAGTTAGCCTGTTATATGTTGGAGGGTTGTTACCCTGCTATATAGTTAGCCTGTTATATGTTGGAGGGTTGTTACCCTGCTATATAGTTAGCCTGTTATATGTTGGAGGGTTGTTAGCCCTGCTATATAATTAGCCTGTTATATGTTGGAGGGTTGTTACCCTGCTATATAGTTAGCCTGTTATATGATGGAGGGTTGTTAGCCCTGCTATATAGTTAGCCTGTTATATGTTATATGTTGGAGGGTTGTTAGCCCTGCTATATAGTTAGCCTGTTATATGTTGGAGGGTTGTTACCCTGCTATATAGTTAGCCTGTTATATGTTGGAGGGTTGTTACCCTGCTATATAGTTAGCCTGTTATATGTTGGAGGGTTGTTACCCCGCTATATAGTTAGCCTGTTATATGTTATATGTTGGAGGGTTGTTACCCTGCTATATAGTTAGCCTGGTATATGTTGGAGGGTTGTTAACCTGCTATATAGTTAGCCTGTTATATGTTATATGTTGGAGGGTTGTTAGCCCTGCTATATAGTTAGCCTGTTATATGTTGGAGGGTTGAAAGCACTGCTATATAGTTAGCCTGTTATATGTTGGAGGGTTGTTACCCTGCTATATCGTTAGCCTGTTATATGTTGGAGGGTTGTTACCCTGCTATATAGTTAGCCTGTTATATGTTGGATGGTTGTTACCCTGCTATATAGTTAGCCTGTTATATGTTATATGTTGGAGGGTTGTTACCCTGCTATATAGTTAGCCTGTTATATGTTATATGTTGGAGGGTTGTTACCCTGCTATATAGTTAGCCTGTTATATGTTGGAGGGTTGTTACCCTGCTATATAGTTAGCCTGTTATATGTTGGAGGGTTGTTACCCTGCTATATAGTTAGCCTGTTATATGTTGGAGGGTTGTTACCCTGCTATATAGTTAGCCTGTTATATGTTATATGTTGGGGGGTTGTTAGCCCTGCTATATAGTTAGCCTGTTATATGTTGGAGGGTTGTTAGCCCTGCTATATATTTAGCCTGTTATATGTTATATGTTGGAGGGTTGTTACCCTGCTATATAGTTAGCCTGTTATATGTTGGAGGGTTGTTACCCTGCTATATAGTTAGCCTGTTATATGTTGGAGGGTTGTTACCCTGCTATATAGTTAGCCTGTTATATGTTGGAGGGTTGTTAGCCCTGCTATATAGTTAGCCTGTTATATGTTGGAGGGTTGTTACCCTGCTATATAGTTAGCCTGTTATATGTTGGAGGGTTGATACCCTGCTATATAGTTAGCCTGTTATATGTTGGAGGGTTGTTATCCTGCTATATAGTTAGCCTGTTTTATGTTGGAGGGTTGTTACCCTGCTATATAGTTAGCCTGTTATATGTTGGAGGGTTGTTAGCCTGTTATATGTTGGAGGGTTGTTAGCCCTGCTATATAGTTAGCCTGTTATATGTTGGAGGGTTGTTAGCCCTGCTATATAGTTAGCCTGTTATATGTTATATGTTGGAGGGTTGTTACCCTGCTATATAGTTAGCCTGTTATATGTTGGAGGGTTGTTACCCTGCTATATAGTTAGCCTGTTATATGTTGGAGGGTTGTTACCCTGCTATATAGTTAGCCTGTTATATGTTGGAGGGTTGTTACCCCGCTATATAGTTAGCCTGTTATATGTTATATGTTGGAGGGTTGTTACCCTGCTATATAGTTAGCCTGGTATATGTTGGAGGGTTGTTAACCTGCTATATAGTTAGCCTGTTATATGTTATATGTTGGAGGGTTGTTAGCCCTGCTATATAGTTAGCCTGTTATATGTTGGAGGGTTGAAAGCACTGCTATATAGTTAGCCTGTTATATGTTGGAGGGTTGTTACCTTGCTATATCGTTAGCCTGTTATATGTTGGAGGGTTGTTACCCTGCTATATAGTTAGCCTGTTATATGTTGGATGGTTGTTACCCTGCTATATAGTTAGCCTGTTATATGTTATATGTTGGAGGGTTGTTACCCTGCTATATAGTTAGCCTGTTATATGTTATATGTTGGAGGGTTGTTACCCTGCTATATAGTTAGCCTGTTATATGTTGGAGGGTTGTTACCCTGCTATATAGTTAGCCTGTTATATGTTGGAGGGTTGTTACCCTGCTATATAGTTAGCCTGTTATATGTTGGAGGGTTGTTACCCTGCTATATAGTTAGCCTGTTATATGTTATATGTTGGGGGGTTGTTAGCCTGCTATATAGTTAGCCTGTTATATGGTTTATGTTGGGGGTTTGTTACCCTGCTATATAGTTAGCCTGTTATATGTTGGAGGGTTGTTAGCCCTGCTATATAGTTAGCCTGTTATATGGTATATGTTGGGGGGTTGTTAGCCTGCTATATAGTTAGCCTGTTATATGATATATGTTGGGGGTTTGTTACCCTGCTATATAGTTAGCCTGTTATATGTTGGAGGGTTGTTAGCCCTGCTATATAGTTAGCCTGTTATATGTTATATGTTGGAGGGTTGTTACCCTGCTATATAGTTAGCCTGTTATATGTTGGAGGGTTGTTAGCCCTGCTATATAGTTAGCCTGTTATATGTTATATGTTGGAGGGTTGTTACCCTGCTATATAGTTAGCCTGTTATATGTTGGAGGGTTGTTAGCCCTGCTATATAGTTAGCCTGTTATATGTTATATGTTGGAGGGTTGTTACCCTGCTATATAGTTAGCCTGTCATATGTTGGAGGGTTGTTACCCTGCTATATAGTTAGCCTGTTATATGTTGGAGGGTTGTTAGCCCTGCTATATAGTTAGCCTGGTTATTATTATGTTGTACTAAGGCTACTTATAGGCATCTAGTAGTAGCTATGTCCTTCTGTCCACTTGTCAATAACACACACACACACACACTCACACACACACACAGACCGACAATTCCACCTGTCAATAAGCTGACTCTCCCATTCAGCCATTATCTCTCTGATTTATGACATGTTTCTAATAGTCCAATTATTAGTATTATTCAGACCAGAGGTCCTGTCAGTGTGTGTGTTTGTGTGTTTTTGTGTGTGTGCACGCATGTGTGTGATTATTAGTATTATTCAGACCAGAGGTCCTGTCAGTGTGTGTGTGTGTGTGTGTGTGTGTGTGTGTGTGTGTGTGTGTGTGTGTGTGTGTGTGTGTGTGTGTGTGTGTGTGTGTGTGTGTGCATGTGTGTGATTATTAGTATTATTCAGACCTTGCAGAGGACTGTTCCACTGTATTGATCTCCATTATGGACAATGAACACCACAATATACTGCACTAGCCCACCCCTGATCAATCAATTGTTTCAGGGAGGAGGGTTAGCTTAGCTGATACTAACCCTAACTAGTACTACCATAGGTTACTATGAGCACAAGTGCTAACAAATATTAGCGGCTAGGCTAATTTCCTCTCATATTTTATCAGTTAAGGGACCAAATGCTAGTTAGGGTTGCTATAATTAGGCTAAGCACAAGGGTACAAGTGCTAATTAGCACGATAGTTAGCTCAAATGGCGCTAGTGCTACATTAGCTTGTGGTGGTTGGGAAGACGCTAGCGCTAAGGAAGCTAGCCTATTCCCTCTTCTGTCACACGGATTGCTGGAAGTGCTGTGTGGTCATTGATTTCTCTGCAGCATAAAAGGAGCTGAAGGCATAACATTAGTCTAGTGGGAAAGAGGCGTGCACACACACACACACACACACACACTAATAAACATACACACACACAGACACACTAATAAACATACACACACACACTAATAAACATACACACAGACACACTAATAAACATACACACACACACACTAATAAACATACACACACAGACACACTAATAAACATACACACACACACTAATAAACATACACACAGACACACTAATAAACATACACACACACACACTAATAAACATACACACACACACACACTACTAAACATACACACACACACACACTAATAAACATACACACACACACACACTAATAAACATACACACACACACACACACTAATAAACATACACACACACACACTAATAAACATACACACACACACTAATAAACATACACACACACACTAATAAACATACACACACACACTAATAAACATACACACAAACACACTAATAAACACACACACACACACACACAAACAAGGAAGCTAGCCTATTCCCTCTTCTGTCACACGGATTGCTGGAAGTGCTGTGTGGTCATTGATTTCTCTGCAGCATAAAAGGAGCTGAAGGCATAACATTAGTCTAGTGGGAAAGAGGCGTGCACACACACACACACACACACACACTAATAAACATACACACACACAGACACACTAATAAACATACACACACACAGACACACTAATAAACATACACACACACACACACTACTAAACATACACACACAGACACTAATAAACATACACACACACACACACTACTAAACATACACACACACACACACTAATAAACATACACACACACACACACTAATAAACATACACACACACAAACACACTAATAAACATACACACACAGACACACTAATAAACATACACACACACACACACACTAATAAACATAAACACACACACACACTAATAAACATAAACACACACACACACTAATAAACATACACACACACACACTAATAAACATACACACACACACACACACTAATAAACATAAACACACACACACACTAATAAACATACACACACACACACACACTAATAAACATACACACAGACACACTAATAAACATACACACACACACACTAATAAACACACACACACACACACTACTAAACATACACACACACACACACTAATAAACATACACACACACACACACTAATAAACATACACACACAGACACACTAATAAACATACACACACACACTAATACACACACACACACTAATAAACATACACACACAACACACTAATAAACACACACACACACACACACTACTAAACATACACACACACACACACACTACTAAACACACACACACAGACACACTAATAAACATACACACAGACACACTAATAAACATACACACACACACACTAATAAACATACACACACACACACTAATAAACATACACACACACACACTAATAAACATACACACAGACACACTAATAAACATACACACACAAACACACTAATAAACACACACACACACACACACTAATAGACATACACACACACAGACACACTAATAAACATACACACACACACACACACTAATAAACATACACACACACACACACTAATAAACATACACACACACACACACACTAATAAACATACACACACACACACACTAATAAACATACACACACACACACTAATAAACATACACACACACAGACACACTAATAAACATACACACACACACACACACTAATAAACATACACACACACACACACTAATAAACACACACACACAGACACACTAATAAACATACACACACACACACTAATAAACATACACACACACACACACACTAATAAACATACACACACAGACACACTAATAAACATACACACACACACACACACACTAAACATACACACACAGACACACTAATAAACATACACACACACACACACACACTAATAAACATACACACACAGACACACTAATAAACATACACACACACACTACTAAACATACACACACAGACACACTACTAAACATACACACACACACACACACTAATACACACACACACACAGACACACTAATAAACATACACACACACACACACACTAATACACACACACACAGACACACTAATAAACATGCACATGCCCACTGATAATCACCCTCCCCATCAAGCACACACACACATCCCTCCCTCAATGTGTGTGAGAGATTAACATGGTCAGTGTGCTGGTCTCATCTGCTGCAGGGAAGCAGCCATTTATATCAGACACCTTCATCATATCAGGATGGATGACTGAGAAGAACGAGGGAGGGAGAGAGAGGGAGGGAGGGAGGGAGGCAGGGAGGGAGAGAGAGAGGTGGAGGCAGGGAAGGAGGGAGGCAGAAAGGGAGGGAGGGAGAGAAGAATGGTGGAGGGGAGGTCCTGCATGCTGACTCTCACACCATTAGTGTATCGCTAGTGACCGATCGCTCTCTCTCTCTCTCTCTCTCTCTCTCTCTCTCTCTCTCTCTCTCTCTCTCTCTCTCTCTCTCTCTCTGTCTCTCTCTCTCTGTCTCGCTCTCTCTCTCTCTCTCCCTGCTTCTCTCTTTCTCACTCTCTCTCTCGCATTATGTGTGTAGAATGTACACACACACACACACACACACACACACACACACACACACACACACACACACACACACACACACACACACACACACAGGCTATCATCATCATAGCTCTCTTTCTCTCTGTAAGTGATGGGGTATTGTTAGCTCTGTAAAGCACTATGGATCGTTAGCTATCTCTCCCCTCCATCCCCCTCTCGTCTCTCTCCCCTCCCTCCCTCTCTCCTCTCTCTCCCCTCCATCCCCCTCTCGTCTCTCTCCCCTCCATCCCCATCTCCTCTCTCTCCCCTCCCTCCCTCTCTCCTCTCATCTGTCTGTTTGAGGTCTAAATCCCTCCATACTCAGGGACCTAACCTCTCTCTCTTTCATTTCTGCCCCTCTCTCGTTCCTCCGATCCGGCCCGTAACTTCCACGGAGGTGTGTGTGTGATCAGTTAACTAATGTGTAGCGAGCCACGTTCCCGGCACGTGGCACACCTCACTACCATTGCGAGATGTAGTGACTGCTAATGAGTGTTCAACCTCACACACACATTAGTGTTTAGGTGAAGCACAGATGTCAGCAATTCTCCCTCCTAGCTGTTAAGGTGGAGACGTGCAGCATTGACTTCCTTCTCAGCAACAAACACAAACACCAAAGCAGTGTCCCAAATGGCACCCTATTCCCTATATAGTGCACTACTATAGAGCAGAGCCCTATTCCCTATATAGTGTACTACTATAGACCAGAGCCCTATTCCCTATATAGTGTACTACTATAGAGCAGAGCCCTATTCCCTATATAGTGCACTACTATAGAGCAGAGCCCTATTCCCTATATAGTGCACTACTATAGAGCAGAGCCCTATTCCCTATATAGTGCACTACTTTAGAGCAGAGCCCTATTCCCTATATAGTGCACTACTTTAGACCAGAGCCCTATTCCCTATATAGTGCACTACTTTAGACCAGAACCCTATTCCCTATATAGTGCACTACTTTAGACCAGAACCCTATTCCCTATATAGTGTACTACTTTATACCAGAACCCTATTCCCTATATAGTGCACTACTTTAGACCAGAACCCTATTCCCTATATAGTGCACTACTTTATACCAGAGCCCTATTCCCGATATAGTGCACTACTTTAGACCAGAGCTTTATGGGCCAAGGTCAAAACTATAAACTACCACTAATGATATAGTATACTATTACATATAATGATATAGTATACTACTACATATAATGATATAGCCTACTGAAGCAAACTATAATGTACAGAATATGTAAATCCGTATTCTGAATATTTTCCCGGATTTGAAATGGTTGAAAAGTAGATGTAGAATGAAGATAAACAGTGACTCAACTGACATTTTACCCTTTCTCACTCTCTCTCTCTCTCTCCCTCTCTCTCACCTTCTCACCCTCTCTCTCTATCTCTCTCACTCTCTCTCTCTCTCTCTGTCTCTCTCGCTCATCTCTCTGTCTCTCTCTCTCTCTCTCTCTCTCTCGCTCATCTCTCTGTCTCTGTCTCTCTCTCTCTCTCTCTCTCTCTCTTTCTGTCAATTCAATTTCAATTCAAGGGGCTTTATTGGCATGGGAAATGTGTTAACATTGCCAAAGCAAGTGAGGTAGATAATATACAAAAGTGAACTAAACAATAAATGTCTCTCTCTCTCTTGATTGTAGATCACTTAGAAGCTCCCATGCTCTCACCCCCCTCCCTCTTTCCCTCGCTCTCTCTACCTCCCTCCTTCTCCCCCTCTCTTCTTCTCTACCCTCGCTACCTCGACTGAAAGCCCTTCAGTAAATATCTGGTTCCTCGTTGTGTCTGTCATACTCTTTGTGTGTGGTGCGGGTGTCTGTCTAACAGGAAGTCTCATGTAATTAGGGAAATCACAGACTAATTAGTTCTTTCATGTTGTATAATTCCCCCACAATGCATTTCAACGACGCACGCCACTGTCAACAATCAACACTGTCAAGTTGTCTTTTTACCTGCGCTCTACCTCTCCTCCTCTTCTATTCAACTCTCGCTCTCTCTCTCTTCCTCCCTCCCTCCCTCCCTCCCTCCTAGATAATGCCTGTTATGGTTGAAACATCCCTCTCTACCCCCCCAGGTTACCGATAGTCATCCAGGTCCCTCCCTCCCTCCCTCCCTCCCTCCCTCTATCAACTCCTCTCCTGTAAAGAGAAAGAGGAGGGGGAGGGTTCTTCTGGTCACAGCAGAGATAATTGCCTCTTTACTGTCTGTGTGTTTGAGGAGTGTGTTAAGGATCAGGTCCAGACAGTGTGCCTGTAACACACAGGGTATCTTTACACTCACTAAAAGTATTAGTCTCCACTACCTGGATGAAGCTGTACCTGTAACACACAGGTTATCTTTACACTCACTAACAGTATTAGTCTACACTACCTGGATGAAGCTGTACCTGTAACACACAGGTTATCTTTACACTCACTAACAGTATTAGTCTACACTACCTGGATGGAGCTGTACCTGTAACACACAGGGTATCTTTACACTCACTAACAGTATTAGTCTCCACTACCTGGATGGAGCTGTACCTGTAACACACAGGTTATCTTTACACTCACTAACAGTATTAGTCTCCACTACCTGGATGGAGCTGTACCTGTAACACACAGGTTATCTTTACACTCACTAACAGTATTAGTCTCCACTACCTGGATGGAGCTGTACCTGTAACACACAGGGTATCTTTACACTCACTAACAGTATTAGTCTCCACTACCTGGATGGAGCTGTACCTGTAACACACAGGTTATCTTTACACTCACTAACAGTATTAGTCTCCACTACCTGGATGGAGCTGTACCTGTAACACACAGGGTATCTTTACACTCACTAACAGTATTAGTCTCCACTACCTGGATGGAGCTGTACCTGTAACACACAGGTTATCTTTACACTCACTAACAGTATTAGTCTCCACTACCTGGATGGAGCTGTACCTGTAACACACAGGTTATCTTTACACTCACTAACAGTATTAGTCTCCACTACCTGGATGGAGCTCTACCTGTAACACACAGGTTATCTTTACACTCACTAACAGTATTAGTCTCCACTACCTGGATGGAGCTGTACCTGTAACACACAGGTTATCTTTACACTCACTAACAGTATTAGTCTCCACTACCTGGATGGAGCTGTACCTGTAACACACAGGTTATCTTTACACTCACTAACAGTATTAGTCTCCACTACCTGGATGGAGCTGTACCTGTAACACACAGGTTATCTTTACACTCACTAACAGTATTAGTCTCCACTACCTGGATGGAGCTGTACCTGTAACACACAGGTTATCTTTACACTCACTAACAGTATTAGTCTCCACTACCTGGATGGAGCTGTACCTGTAACACACAGGTTATCTTTACACTCACTAACAGTATTAGTCTCCACTACCTGGTTCTGTGGTGTGTTTCTGTGGTGGGGTTCTCTGGTGTGGTTCTCTGGTGGGGTTCTCTGGTGGGGTGCTGAGGGTGTGTCCCTTGTTTGATTTAGCGTCACCTACGGTTTACACACGGTTTATGACCCCTGTACTCATCATGGTAGAAGTGTTGAATAATACCCAGACTATCCCCTCCCCTCCCCTCCCCTCCCCTCCCCTCCCCTCCTCTCCTCTCCCCTCTCCTCCCCTCTCCTCTCCTCTCCCCTCCCCTCCTCTCCTCTCCTCTATCTGTTCTGCTGAGTCGTCAGATCAGTAGAGGGTCATATATCACCTCCACACCTCCCTGGAGACAGGAGAACAGAGAGGTGGGAAAGGAGGATGACAGGGAGGTAGAGAGGATGGTGGGAGAGAGGGGGAGGGAAAGGAGGGGGAGGTGATGCCATCCTCACATCTCTCTCTCAACAGCTGTTTGTAATAATGGCAAATGATTGTTTGTTTTCGGGCACTTGTTTTGATGGCGTGATTGTAATTGGAAGGTGTGTGTTTCAGATGTGCATGTTGAAGCATTAGTGAGACTCTGACATAGACACTTAGTTAAATGGAGTTTCCATTTTCTATTTCTGAGAGCTCTATTTACTGGGTGATACAGCCACACTTTGAGAGTGAGACAGAGAGAGAGAGAGAGAGAGAGGGAGACAGAGAGGGAGACAGAGAGAGAGAGAGGGAGAGAGAGGGAGACAGAGAGAGAGACAGGGAGAGAGAGGGTGTGGAGAAAGAGAGAGCAATAGAGAGACAAAGAGAAAAGGAGAGAGTGATAGAGGGAGAAGCAGAGAGAGATAGTAGAGTGATAATGTAATAAGCCAGTCCAGGATTGGAGATTTTTCTCCACTCCAACCCTTTCAAAGCCATTTCTTATTTTCACACCAGATTTCATCATATTACCCAGCACCATTTCAGCCTTCTGTAGTCAATACTGTAGTATGTAGCTATATACAGGAACTTGGACTATAGTCATCTCTCTCTCTCTCTCTGTCTCTCTCTCTCTTTGTCTCTCTCTCTCTCTCTCTCTCTCTCTCTCTGTCTCTCTCTCTCTCCCTCTGTCTCTCTCTCTGTAACAACTTGCTGCAGTGTTGAGCTGTGTGGTCAAGGTATATTTCTGTCATTTCACAGGGGAGAGACAGAGTGATGAGAGAGGGAAGGAGGGAAGGAGGGAGGTGGAGGGTGACACATGATGAAAAAGGGTAGAGTGGTTGCAGGAGGTAGAAGGTAGCAGGATGGAGGGACATAAAGGAGAAAGATTAATGATGTATAAAGATAGAGGTACTGGTGGTAGAGTGAGAGAGAGAGAGGCAGGTAGAGTGTGTGAGAGAGAGAGAGGCAGGTAGAGAGAGAGAGAGACATGTAGAGAGAGAGAGAGAGAGGGGCAGGTAGAGTGAGAGAGAGAGAGAGGCAGGTAGAGAGAGAGAGAGAGAGAGAGAGACAGGTAGAGAGAGAGAGAGGCAGGTAGAGTGAGAGAGAGAGAGAGCGAGAGAGAGGCGGGTAGAGAGAGAGAGAGAGAGACAGGTAGAGAGAGAGAGAGAGAGTGAGAGGCAGGTAGAGAGAGAGAGAGGGGGGCAGGTAGAGAGAGAGAGAGAGAGTGAGAGGCAGGTAGAGAGAGAGAGAGAAGCTATGTGCTCACTGCCCACAAAATGAGGTGGAAACTGAGCTGCACTTGCTAACCTCCTGCCCAATGTATGACCATATTAGAGAGACATATTTCCCTCAGATTACACAGATCCACAAAGAATTTGAAAACAAATCCAATTTTGATAAACTCCCATATCTACTGGGTGAAATTCCACAGTGTGCCAGCACAGCAGCAAGATTTGTGACCTGTTGCCACAAGAAAAGGGCAACCAGTGAAGAACAAACACCATTGTAAATACAACCCATATTTATGCTTATTTATTTTAACTTGTGTGCTTTAACCATTTGTACATTGTTACAACACTGTATATATATAATATGACATTTGTAATGTCTTTCTTGTTTTGAAACTTCTGTATGTGTAATGTTTACTGTTAATTTGTATTGTTTATTTCACTTTTGTGTATTATCTACCTCACTTGCTTTGGCAATGTTAACACGTTTCCCATGCCAATAAAGCCCCTTGAATAGAGAGAGAGAGAGAGAGAGAGAGAGAGAGAGAGAGAGAGAGAGAGAGAGAGAGAGAGAGAGAGAGAGAGAGAGAGAGAGAGAGAGAGAGAGAGAGAGAGAGAGAGAGAGAGAGAGAGAGAGAGAGAGAGAGAGAGAGAGAGAGAGAGAGAGATGTAGAGAGAGAGAGAGAGAGGGGCAGGTAGAGTGAGAGAGAGAGAGAGAGAGAGGCCCAACCAAATCATGAGAAAACAAAAAGATAATTACTTGACACATTGGAAAGAATTTTACAAAAAAACAGAGCAAACTAGAATGCTATTTGGCCCTAAACAGACAATACCTGACCACTTTGACTATGTACAGACTCAGTGAGCATAGCCTTGCTATTGAGAGAGGCCACGGTAGGCAGACCTGGCTCTCAAGAGAAGACAGGCTATGTGCACACTGCCCACAAAATGAGGTGGAAACTGAGCTGCACTTCCTAACCTCCTGCCAAATGTATGACCATATTAGAGACACATATTTCCCTCAGATTACACAGATCCACAAACAATTCAAAAACAAACCCGATTTTGATAAACTCCCAGTATTTCTACTGGGTGAAATACCACAGTGTGCATCACAGCAGCAAGATGTGTGACCTGTTGCCACAAGAAAAGGGCAACCAGTGAAGAACAAACACCATTGTAAATACAACCCATATTTATGTTTATTTATTTTACCCTTTTGTACTTTAACTATTTGCACATAATATGACATTTGAAAGGTATTATTTTGGAACTGTTGTGAGTGTAATGTTTACTGTAAAATTGTATTTTTTTAAATTTGACTTTTGTTTATTATCTACTTCACTTGCTTTGGCAATGTTAACATGTTTCCATGCCAATAAAACCCTTCAATTGAAAGGTGCAAGTGTGAGAAGTGCAGTAGAGAAAGTAAGAGGAGAGAAAGAGAGGGATATATTGATATCCTTGGAGATGGATGAAGGGATGTAGAGAGGGAGAGAGGGATATATTGATATCCTTGGAGGTGGATGAAGGGAGAGAGAGGGAGAGAGAGAGAGAGAGAGAGAGAGGGATATATTGATCTCCTTGGAGATTAGAGAGATAGGTGGTCCTATAGCAACACATTATGGCCTCTCTAATACTACTAGAGAGATAGGTGGTCCTATAGCAACACATTATGGCCTCTCTAATACTACTAGAGAGATAGGTGGTCCTATAGCATCACATTATGGCCTCTCTAATACTACTAGAGAGATAGGTGGTCCTATAGCATCACATTATGGCCTCTCTAATACTACTAGAGAGATAGGTGGTCCTATAGCAACACATTATGGCCTCTCTAATACTACTAGAGAGATAGGTGGTCCTATAGCAACACATTATGGCCTCTCTAATACTACTAGAGAGATAGGTGGTCCTATAGCAACACATTATGGCCTCTTTAATACTACTAGAGAGATAGGTGGTCCTATAGCAACACATTATGGCCTCTCTAATACTACTAGAGAGATAGGTGGTCCTATAGCAACACATTATGGCCTCTCTAATACTACTAGAGAGATAGCTGGTCCTATAGCAACACATTATGGCCTCTCTAATACTACTAGAGAGATAGGTGGTCCTATAACACATCACATTATGGCCTCTCTAATACTACTAGAGAGATAGGTGGTCCTATAGCAACACATTATGGCCTCTCTAATACTACTAGAGAGATAGCTGGTCCTATAGCAACACATTACGGCCTCTCTAATACTACTAGAGAGATAGCTGGTCCTATAGCAATACATTATGGCCTCTCTAATACTACTAGAGAGATAGCTGGTCCTATAGCAACACATTATGGCCTCTCTAATACTACTAGAGAGATAGGTGGTCCAATAGCAACACATTATGGCCTCTCTAATACTACTAGAGAGATAGCTGGTCCTATAGCAACACATTATGGCCTCTCTAATACTACTAGAGAGATAGGTGGTCCTATAGCAACACATTATGGCCTCTCTAATACTACTAGAGAGATAGGTGGTCCTATAGCAATACATTATGGCCTCTCTAATACTACTAGAGAGATAGCTGGTCCTATAGCAACACATTATGGCCTCTCTAATACTACTAGAGAGATAGGTGGTCCAATAGCAACACATTATGGCCTCTCTAATACTACTAGAGAGATAGCTGGTCCTATAGCAACACATTATGGCCTCTCTAATACTACTAGAGAGATAGGTGGTCCTATAGCAATACATTATGGCCTCTCTAATACTACTAGAGAGATAGGTGGTCCTATAGCAACACATTATGGCCTCTGTAATACTACTAGAGAGATAGCTGGTCCTATAGCAACACATTATGGCCTCTCTAATACTACTAGAGAGATAGGTGGTCCAATAGCAACACATTATGGCCTCTCTAATACTACTAGAGAGATAGCTGGTCCTATAGCAACACATTATGGCCTCTCTAATACTACTAGAGAGATAGGTGGTCCTATAGCAACACATTATGGCCTCTCTAATACTACTAGAGAGATAGGTGGTCCTATAGCAACACATTATGGCCTCTCTAATACTACTAGAGAGATAGCTGGTCCTATAGCAACACATTATGGCCTCTCTAATACTACTAGAGAGATAGGTGGTCCTATAGCAACACATTATGGCCTCTCTAATACTACTAGAGAGATAGGTGGTCCTGTAGCAACACATTATGGCATCTCTAATACTACTACAGAGATAGCTGGTCCTATAGCCACACTTTATGGCCTCTCTAATACTACTAGAGAGATAGGTGATCCTATAGCAACACATTATGGCCTCTCTAATACTACTTGAGAGATAGGTGGTCCTATAGCAACACATTATGGGAGAGAGGGAGGGAGGGAGATAGGTGCTCCTATAGCATACCTCTCTGATACTACTAAGGAGGGAGGGAGGGAGGGGAAGAGAGATATGGACCTACTGTAGCACATTTTGCCCTGCCTGAGATTACAGCAGAGAAAGAGAGGAGAGGAGGAGTAATGAGGGTATATGACTGGGGAGGAGAGGGGAGGGAGGTGTACGGTAGGTAAGAGGGGAGGAAGAGGAGAGGGAGGTGTACGGTAGGTAAGAGGGGAGGGAGAGGAGAGGGAGGTGTACGGTAGGTAAGAGGGGAGGAAGAGGAGAGGGAGGTGTACGGTAGGTAAGAGGGGAGGAGAGGGGAGGGAGGTGTACGGTAGGTAAGAGGGGAGGAGAGGAGAGGAGGGAGGTGTACGGTAGGTAAGAGGGGAGGAAGAGGAGAGGGAGATGTACGGTAGGTAAGAGGGGAGGAAGAGGAGAGAAGAAAAGGAGCAGTCAGAATAAAGAAAGGAGGGAGGATTCAGAAAGGGAGAATAGGAAGGAGAGAGATAGATTAAGAGGGAGAATAGCGAGGGATGGATGGGCTGTTTGATGGAGGTAGAGATACTGTAAGTGAAGAGGGAGAATAGCTATCGACTTGAGTGATTGAGCGACGGAGGGAGGGAGCGAGGGATAGATGAAGTGAGAGAATAAAGGAGGGAGGGATAGATGGATGGTGCTGCCACTCCCCTCCGTTAACAGCTGTGTAATAGCCTTGATTTCTACTCTCTGAATTATTAACACACTCCCATCAGCAATACTCTCTCTCCTTCCTCTCTCTCTCCTTCCTCTCTCTCTCCTTCCTCTCTCTTTCTCTATCTCTATCTCTCCTCTCTCTCTCTCTCTCCTTCCTCTCTCTCTCCTTCCTCTATCTCTCCTCCCTCTCTCTCTCTCCTTCCTCTCTCTCCTACCTCTCTCTCTCTCTCTCTATCTCCTTCCTTCCTCCCTCTCTCTCTCTCTCTCTCTCTCTCTCTCTCTCTCTCTCTCTCTCTCTCTCTCTCTCTCGAGACCATCTCCAGAGCAAAAGGGGGTAGCCAACCGCTCACATGCATGACATACATACACACTGACATTATATTGAAGAGCTCTGGGAACCCCCCCCAGTTTGATATCCCCACCCCTCCGGTTAATACTCCGATAGGGAAATGTCTGCTCCTACATTACACCCAACTGACTTCATTATTCACACAAACAAATGGACGAGGCAAGTGGAAGGAGGCAAGGTATTATTTAAAGAAAATTGTGATACGTTTAATTTACGGAGCAGAGAAATGAACCGCTGTTGTGCCTGGCAGGTGGCGACAGTAGTTGGTCAGAGATGTCCGATTCCACGACACATGGTCTCTGACCTGATACACAAACAGTAGTTGGTCAGCGATGTCCGATTACACGACACATGGTCTCTGAACTGATACACAAACAGTAGTTGGTCAGAAATGTCCGATTCCACGACACATGGTCTCTGAACTGATACACAAACAGTAGTTGGTCAGAAATGTCCGATTCCACGACACATGGTCTCTGAACTGATACACAAACAGTAGTTGGTCAGCGATGTCCGATTCCACGACACATGGTCTCTGAACTGATACACAAACAGTAGTTGGTCTGCGATGTCCGATTCCACGACACATGTTCTCTGAACTGATACACAAACAGCGATGTCCGATTCCACGACACATGGTCTCTGAACTGATACACAAACAGTAGTTGGTCTGCGATGTCCGATTCCACGACACATGGTCTCTGAACTGATACACAAACAGTAGTTGGTCAGCGATGTCCGATTCCACGACACATGGTCTCTGAACTGATACACAAACAGTAGTTGGTCAGCGATGTCCGATTCCACGACACATGGTCTCTGAACTGATACACAAAACAACAGCAGATTCACAACTTAACACTTTTTCTGTTTAAATGATTATACAAAATTCTTTCAACCACTAGAATGTGTGTGTAGGATACAACCATCCCAGCTCTGCAGACAGAAGGAGTCTGTCACATCTTTCTGTTACAGCTGATCCAGCCCTTAACAAATACATATGGAAGACAGGACACAACCACCGGCTAATGAGGACGCATGTATGTGTTTTATGTGGAGTGTTTACAGAAAATAGTTGCACCATCCATTCAGGGGTGTGTGTGTGTGTGTGTGTGTGTGTGTGTGTGTGTGTGTGTGTGTGTGTGTGTGTGTGTGTGTGTGTGTGTGTGTGTGTGTGTGTGTGTGTGTGTGTGTGTGTGTGTGTGTGTGTGTGTGTGTGTGTGTGTGTGTATTGATGTGTAATCTAATTAGGGAGGCTGCGAATTGTACATCTGACTGACGGCTAGGAAACACAGCAGGTGACTCACACACACACAACAGGCCCAGAACACACAGCGCTCAATGTGTGTGTCACCTCTCTCTCTCTCTCTGTGTGTGTGTGTCTTTAATGTTTCCATGGTAACAGTTTAACAGCGTCATATACTGTAACACCTGGCTTCTCTCAGGGTGGTGCACTCCTCCGTCCCAATCGCTCCCGGACCACCCATGATCTCACCCCTCGTTCCCCTCTCTCTCTCTCTCTCTACCTCTCTCTCTCTCTCTCTCTCTCTCTCTCTCTCTCTCTCTCTCTCTCTCTCTCTCTCTCTCTCTCTCTCTCTCTCTCTCTCTCTCTCTCTCTCTCTCTCTCTCTCCCTTTGGCTTCATAACCATATTTGGTGTGACCACCCTTTGGCTTCATAACCATATTTGGTGTGACCACCCTTTGGCTTCATAACCATATTTGGTGTGACCACCCTTTGGCTTCATAACCCTGTCCTCTCTCTACAACACATTAAATAGAGTCCTTCCTCCCTACAGATTAAACAGACCAACCCTCCTCTCTCTACAACACATTAAATAGAGTCCTCCCTCCCTACAGATTAAACAGACCAACCCTCCTCTCTCTACAACACATTAAATAGAGTCCTCCCTCCCTACAGATTAAACAGACCAACCCTCCTCTCTCTACAACACATTAAATAGAGTCCTCCCTCCCTACAGATTAAACAGACCAACCCTCCTCTCTCTACAACACATTAAATAGAGTCCTCCCTCCCTACAGATTAAACAGACCAACCCTCCTCTCTCTACAACACATTAAATAGAGTCCTCCCTCCCGACAGATTAAACAGACCAACCCTCCTCTCTCTACAACACATTAAATAGAGTCCTTCCTCCCTACAGATTAAACAGACCAACCCTCTTCTCTCTCTACAACACATTAAATAGAGTCCTTCCTCCCTACAGATTAAACAGACCAACCCTCCTCTCTCTACAACACATTAAATAGAGTCCTCCCTCCCTACAGATTAAACAGACCAACCCTCCTCTCTCTACAACACATTAAATAGAGTCCTCCCTTCCTACAGATTAAACAGACCAACCCTCCTCTCTCTACAACACATTAAATAGAGTCCTCCCTCCCTACAGATTAAACAGACCAACCCTCTTCTCTCTACAACACATTAAATAGAGTCCTCCCTCCCTACAGATTAAACAGACCAACCCTCCTCTCTCTACAACACATTAAATAGAGTCCTCCCTCCCTACAGATTAAACAGACCAACCCTCTTCTCTCTACAACACATTAAATAGAGTCCTCCCTCCCTACAGATTAAACAGACCAACCCTCCTCTCTCTACAACACATTAAATAGAGTCCTCCCTCCCTACAGATTAAACAGACCAACCCTCTTCTCTCTACAACACATTAAATAGAGTCCTCCCTCCCTACAGATTAAACAGACCAACCCTCTTCTCTCTACAACACATTAAATAGAGTCCTCCCTCCCTACAGATTAAACAGACCAACCCTCTTCTCTCTACAACACATTAAATAGAGTCCTCCCTTCCTACAGATTAAACAGACCAACCCTCCTCTCTCTACAACACATTAAATAGAGTCCTCCCTTCCTACAGATTAAACAGACCAACCCTCCTCTCTCTACAACACATTAAATAGAGTCCTCCCTCCCTACAGATTAAACAGACCAACCCTCTTCTCTCTACAACACATTAAATAGAGTCCTCCCTCCCTACAGATTAAACAGACCAACCCTCTTCTCTCTACAACACATTAAATAGAGTCCTCCCTCCCTACAGATTAAACAGACCAACCCTCTTCTCTCTACAACACATTAAATAGAGTCCTCCCTCCCTACAGATTAAACAGACCAACCCTCCTCTCTCTACAACACATTAAATAGAGTCCTCCCTTCCTACAGATTAAACAGACCAACCCTCCTCTCTCTACAACACATTAAATAGAGTCCTCCCTCCCTACAGATTAAACAGACCAACCCTCTTCTCTCTACAACACATTAAATAGAGTCCTCCCTCCCTACAGATTAAACAGACCAACCCTCCTCTCTCTACAACACATTAAATAGAGTCCTCCCTCCCTACAGATTAAACAGACCAACCCTCTTCTCTCTACAACACATTAAATAGAGTCCTCCCTCCCTACAGATTAAACAGACCAACCCTCCTCTCTCTACAACACATTAAATAGAGTCCTCCCTCCCTACAGATTAAACAGACCAACCCTCTTCTCTCTACAACACATTAAATAGAGTCCTCCCTCCCTACAGATTAAACAGACCAACCCTCTTCTCTCTACAACACATTAAATAGAGTCCTCCCTCCCTACAGATTAAACAGACCAACCCTCCTCTCTCTACAACACATTAAATAGAGTCCTCCCTCCCTACAGATTAAACAGACCAACCCTCTTCTCTCTACAACACATTAAATAGAGTCCTCCCTCCCTACAGATTAAACAGACCAACCCTCCTCTCTCTACAACACATTAAATAGAGTCCTCCCTCCCTACAGATTAAACAGACCAACCCTCTTCTCTCTACAACACATTAAATAGAGTCCTCCCTCCCTACAGATTAAACAGACCAACCCTCTTCTCTCTCTACAACACATTAAATAGAGTCCTCCCTCCCTACAGATTAAACAGACCAACCCTCTTCTCTCTACAACACATTAAATAGAGTCCTCCCTCCCTACAGATTAAACAGACCAACCCTCTTCTCTCTACAACACATTAAATAGAGTCCTCCCTCCCTACAGATTAAACAGACCAACCCTCTTCTCTCTACAACACATTAAATAGAGTCCTCCCTCCCTACAGATTAAACAGACCAACCCTCCTCTCTCTACAACACATTAAATAGAGTCCTCCCTCCCTACAGATTAAACAGACCAACCCTCTTCTCTCTACAACACATTAAATAGAGTCCTCCCTCCCTACAGATTAAACAGACCAACCCTCTTCTCTCTACAACACATTAAATAGAGTCCTCCCTCCCTACAGATTAAACAGACCAACCCTCCTCTCTCTACAACACATTAAATAGAGTCCTCCCTCCCTACAGATTAAACAGACCAACCCTCTTCTCTCTACAACACATTAAATAGAGTCCTCCCTCCCTACAGATTAAACAGACCAACCCTCCTCTCTCTACAACACATTAAATAGAGTCCTCCCTCCCTACAGATTAAACAGACCAACCCTCCTCTCTCTACAACACATTAAATAGAGTCCTCCCTCCCTACAGATTAAACAGACCAACCCTCCTCTCTCTACAACACATTAAATAGAGTCCTCCCTCCCTACAGATTAAACAGACCAACCCTCTTCTCTCTACAACACATTAAATAGAGTCCTCCCTCCCTACAGATTAAACAGACCAACCCTCCTCTCTCTACAACACATTAAATAGAGTCCTCCCTTCCTACAGATTAAACAGACCAACCCTCTTCTCTCTACAACACATTAAATAGAGTCCTCCCTCCCTACAGATTAAACAGACCAACCCTCTTCTCTCTACAACACATTAAATAGAGTCCTCCCTCCCTACAGATTAAACAGACCAACCCTCCTCTCTCTACAACACATTAAATAGAGTCCTCCCTCCCTACAGATTAAACAGACCAACCCTCTTCTCTCTACAACACATTAAATAGAGTCCTCCCTCCCTACAGATTAAACAGACCAACCCTCTTCTCTCTACAACACATTAAATAGAGTCCTCCCTCCCTACAGATTAAACAGACCAACCCTCCTCTCTCTACAACACATTAAATAGAGTCCTCCCTTCCTACAGATTAAACAGACCAACCCTCTTCTCTCTACAACACATTAAATAGAGTCCTCCCTCCCTACAGATTAAACAGACCAACCCTCCTCTCTCTACAACACATTAAATAGAGTCCTCCCTCCCTACAGATTAAACAGACCAACCCTCTTCTCTCTACAACACATTAAATAGAGTCCTCCCTCCCTACAGATTAAACAGACCAACCCTCTTCTCTCTACAACACATTAAATAGAGTCCTCCCTCCCTACAGATTAAACAGACCAACCCTCCTCTCTCTACAACACATTAAATAGAGTCCTCCCTCCCTACAGATTAAACAGACCAACCCTCCTCTCTCTACAACACATTAAATAGAGTCCTCCCTCCCTACAGATTAAACAGACCAACCCTCTTCTCTCTACAACACATTAAATAGAGTCCTCCCTCCCTACAGATTAAACAGACCAACCCTCCTCTCTCTACAACACATTAAATAGAGTCCTCCCTCCCTACAGATTAAACAGACCAACCCTCCTCTCTCTACAACACATTAAATAGAGTCCTCCCTCCCTACAGATTAAACAGACCAACCCTCTTCTCTCTACAACACATTAAATAGAGTCCTCCCTCCCTACAGATTAAACAGACCAACCCTCTTCTCTCTACAACACATTAAATAGAGTCCTCCCTCCCTACAGATTAAACAGACCAACCCTCTTCTCTCTACAACACATTAAATAGAGTCCTCCCTCCCTACAGATTAAACAGACCAACCCTCCTCTCTCTACAACACATTAAATAGAGTCCTCCCTCCCTACAGATTAAACAGACCAACCCTCTTCTCTCTACAACACATTAAATAGAGTCCTCCCTCCCTACAGATTAAACAGACCAACCCTCCTCTCTCTACAACACATTAAATAGAGTCCTCCCTCCCTACAGATTAAACAGACCAACCCTCTTCTCTCTACAACACATTAAATAGAGTCCTCCCTCCCTACAGATTAAACAGACCAACCCTCCTCTCTCTACAACACATTAAATAGAGTCCTCCCTCCCTACAGATTAAACAGACCAACCCTCTTCTCTCTACAACACATTAAATAGAGTCCTCCCTCCCTACAGATTAAACAGACCAACCCTCCTCTCTCTACAACACATTAAATAGAGTCCTCCCTCCCTACAGATTAAACAGACCAACCCTCTTCTCTCTACAACACATTAAATAGAGTCCTCCCTCCCTACAGATTAAACAGACCAACCCTCCTCTCTCTACAACACATTAAATAGAGTCCTCCCTCCCTACAGATTAAACAGACCAACCCTCTTCTCTCCCTACAACACATTAAATAGAGTCCTCCCTCCCTACAGATTAAACAGACCAACCCTCTTCTCTCTACAACACATTAAATAGAGTCCTCCCTCCCTACAGATTAAACAGACCAACCCTCTTCTCTCTACAACACATTAAATAGAGTCCTCCCTCCCTACAGATTAAACAGACCAACCCTCTTCTCTCTACAACACATTAAATAGAGTCCTCCCTCCCTACAGATTAAACAGACCAACCCTCCTCTCTCTACAACACATTAAATAGAGTCCTCCCTCCCTACAGATTAAACAGACCAACCCTCCTCTCTCTACAACATATTAAATAGAGTCCTCCCTCCCTACAGATTAAACAGACCAACCCTCCTCTCTCTACAACACATTAAATAGAGTCCTCCCTCCCTACAGATTAAACAGACCAACCCTCTTCTCTCTACAACACATTAAATAGAGTCCTCCCTCCCTACAGATTAAACAGACCAACCCTCCTCTCTCTACAACACATTAAATAGAGTCCTCCCTCCCTACAGATTAAACAGACCAACCCTCCTCTCTCTACAACACATTAAATAGAGTCCTCCCTCCCTACAGATTAAACAGACCAACCCTCTTCTCTCTACAACACATTAAATAGAGTCCTCCCTCCCTACAGATTAAACAGACCAACCCTCCTCTCTCTACAACACATTAAATAGAGTCCTCCCTCCCTACAGATTAAACAGACCAACCCTCCTCTCTCTACAACACATTAAATAGAGTCCTCCCTCCCTACAGATTAAACAGACCAACCCTCCTCTCTCTACAACACATTAAATAGAGTCCTCCCTCCCTACAGATTAAACAGACCAACCCTCCTCTCTCTACAACACATTAAATAGAGTCCTCCCTCCCTACAGATTAAACAGACCAACCCTCCTCTCTCTACAACACATTAAATAGAGTCCTCCCTCCCTACAGATTAAACAGACCAACCCTCCTGTCTCTACAACACATTAAATAGAGTCCTCCCTCCCTACAGATTAAACAGACCAACCATCTTCTCTCTACAACACATTAAATAGAGTCCTCCCTCCCTACAGATTAAACAGACCAACCCTCCTCTCTCTACAACACATTAAATAGAGTCCTCCCTCCCTACAGATTAAACAGACCAACCCTCCTCTCTCTACAACACATTAAATAGAGTCCTCCCTCCCTACAGATTAAACAGACCAACCCTCCTCTCTCTACAACACATTAAATAGAGTCCTCCCTCCCTACAGATTAAACAGACCAACCCTCTTCTCTCTACAACACATTAAATAGAGTCCTCCCTCCCTACAGATTAAACAGACCAACCCTCTTCTCTCTCTACAACACATTAAATAGAGTCCTCCCTCCCTACAGATTAAACAGACCTACCCTCTTCTCTCTACAACACATTAAATAGAGTCCTCCCTCCCTACAGATTAAACAGACCAACCCTCTTCTCTCTACAACACATTAAATAGAGTCCTCCCTCCCTACAGATTAAACAGACCAACCCTCCTCTCTCTACAACACATTAAATAGAGTCCTCCCTCCCTACAGATTAAACAGACCAACCCTCCTCTCTCTACAACACATTAAATAGAGTCCTCCCTCCCTACAGATTAAACAGACCAACCCTCCTCTCTCTACAACACATTAAATAGAGTCCTCCCTCCCTACAGATTAAACAGACCAACCCTCCTCTCTCTACAACACATTAAATAGAGTCCTCCCTCCCTACAGATTAAACAGACCAACCCTCCTCTCCCTACAACACATTAAATAGAGTCCTTCCTCCCTACAGATTAAACAGACCAACCCTCTTCTCTCTCTACAACACATTAAATAGAGTCCTCCCTCCCTACAGATTAAACAGACCAACCCTCCTCTCTCTACAACACATTAAATAGAGTCCTCCCTCCCTACAGATTAAACAGACCAACCCTCCTCTCTCTACAACACATTAAATAGAGTCCTCCCTCCCTACAGATTAAACAGACCAACCCTCCTCTCTCTACAACACATTAAATAGAGTCCTCCCTCCCTACAGATTAAACAGACCAACCCTCCTCTCTCTACAACACATTAAATAGAGTCCTCCCTCCCTACAGATTAAACAGACCAACCCTCCTCTCTCTACAACACATTAAATAGAGTCCTCCCTCCCTACAGATTAAACAGACCAACCCTCCTCTCTCTACAACACATTAAATAGAGTCCTCCCTCCCTACAGATTAAACAGACCAACCCTCTTCTCTCTACAACACATTAAATAGAGTCCTCCCTCCCTACAGATTAAACAGACCAACCCTCCTCTCTCTACAACACATTAAATAGAGTCCTCCCTCCCTACAGATTAAACAGACCAACCCTCTTCTCTCTACAACACATTAAATAGAGTCCTCCCTACAGATTAAACAGACCAACCCTCCTCTCTCTACAACACATTAAATAGAGTCCTCCCTCCCTACAGATTAAACAGACCAACCCTCTTCTCTCTCTACAACACATTAAATAGAGTCCTCCCTCCCTACAGATTAAACAGACCAACCCTCTTCTCTCTACAACACATTAAATAGAGTCCTCCCTCCCTACAGATTAAACAGACCAACCCTCTTCTCTCTCTACAACACATTAAATAGAGTCCTCCCTCCCTACAGATTAAACAGACCTACCCTCTTCTCTCTACAACACATTAAATAGAGTCCTCCCTCCCTACAGATTAAACAGACCAACCCTCCTCTCTCTACAACACATTAAATAGAGTCCTCCCTCCCTACAGATTAAACAGACCAACCCTCCTCTCTCTACAACACATTAAATAGAGTCCTCCCTCCCTACAGATTAAACAGACCAACCCTCCTCTCTCTACAACACATTAAATAGAGTCCTCCCTCCCTACAGATTAAACAGACCAACCCTCCTCTCTCTACAACACATTAAATAGAGTCCTCCCTCCCTACAGATTAAACAGACCAACCCTCTTCTCTCTACAACACATTAAATAGAGTCCTCCCTCCCTACAGATTAAACAGACCAACCATCTTCTCTCTACAACACATTAAATAGAGTCCTCCCTCCCTACAGATTAAACAGACCAACCCTCCTCTCTCTACAACACATTAAATAGAGTCCTCCCTCCCTACAGATTAAACAGACCAACCCTCCTCTCTCTACAACACATTAAATAGAGTCCTCCCTCCCTACAGATTAAACAGACCAACCCTCTTCTCTCTACAACACATTAAATAGAGTCCTCCCTCCCTACAGATTAAACAGACCAACCCTCCTCTCTCTACAACACATTAAATAGAGTCCTCCCTCCCTACAGATTAAACAGACCAACCCTCTTCTCTCCCTACAACACATTAAATAGAGTCCTCCCTCCCTACAGATTAAACAGACCAACCCTCTTCTCTCTACAACACATTAAATAGAGTCCTCCCTCCCTACAGATTAAACAGACCAACCCTCTTCTCTCTACAACACATTAAATAGAGTCCTCCCTCCCTACAGATTAAACAGACCAACCCTCTTCTCTCTACAACACATTAAATAGAGTCCTCCCTCCCTACAGATTAAACAGACCAACCCTCTTCTCTCTACAACACATTAAATAGAGTCCTCCCTCCCTACAGATTAAACAGACCAACCCTCCTCTCTCTACAACACATTAAATAGAGTCCTCCCTCCCTACAGATTAAACAGACCAACCCTCCTCTCTCTACAACATATTAAATAGAGTCCTCCCTCCCTACAGATTAAACAGACCAACCCTCCTCTCTCTACAACACATTAAATAGAGTCCTCCCTCCCTACAGATTAAACAGACCAACCCTCTTCTCTCTACAACACATTAAATAGAGTCCTCCCTCCCTACAGATTAAACAGACCAACCCTCCTCTCTCTACAACACATTAAATAGAGTCCTCCCTCCCTACAGATTAAACAGACCAACCCTCCTCTCTCTACAACACATTAAATAGAGTCCTCCCTCCCTACAGATTAAACAGACCAACCCTCTTCTCTCTACAACACATTAAATAGAGTCCTCCCTCCCTACAGATTAAACAGACCAACCCTCCTCTCTCTACAACACATTAAATAGAGTCCTCCCTCCCTACAGATTAAACAGACCAACCCTCCTCTCTCTACAACACATTAAATAGAGTCCTCCCTCCCTACAGATTAAACAGACCAACCCTCCTCTCTCTACAACACATTAAATAGAGTCCTCCCTCCCTACAGATTAAACAGACCAACCCTCCTCTCTCTACAACACATTAAATAGAGTCCTCCCTCCCTACAGATTAAACAGACCAACCCTCCTCTCTCTACAACACATTAAATAGAGTCCTCCCTCCCTACAGATTAAACAGACCAACCCTCCTGTCTCTACAACACATTAAATAGAGTCCTCCCTCCCTACAGATTAAACAGACCAACCCTCCTCTCTCTACAACACATTAAATAGAGTCCTCCCTCCCTACAGATTAAACAGACCAACCCTCTTCTCTCTACAACACATTAAATAGAGTCCTCCCTCCCTACAGATTAAACAGACCAACCCTCTTCTCTCTCTACAACACATTAAATAGAGTCCTCCCTCCCTACAGATTAAACAGACCTACCCTCTTCTCTCTACAACACATTAAATAGAGTCCTCCCTCCCTACAGATTAAACAGACCAACCCTCTTCTCTCTACAACACATTAAATAGAGTCCTCCCTCCCTACAGATTAAACAGACCAACCCTCCTCTCTCTACAACACATTAAATAGAGTCCTCCCTCCCTACAGATTAAACAGACCAACCCTCCTCTCTCTACAACACATTAAATAGAGTCCTCCCTCCCTACAGATTAAACAGACCAACCCTCCTCTCTCTACAACACATTAAATAGAGTCCTCCCTCCCTACAGATTAAACAGACCAACCCTCCTCTCTCTACAACACATTAAATAGAGTCCTCCCTCCCTACAGATTAAACAGACCAACCCTCCTCTCTCTACAACACATTAAATAGAGTCCTTCCTCCCTACAGATTAAACAGACCAACCCTCTTCTCTCTCTACAACACATTAAATAGAGTCCTCCCTCCCTACAGATTAAACAGACCAACCCTCCTCTCTCTACAACACATTAAATAGAGTCCTCCCTCCCTACAGATTAAACAGACCAACCCTCCTCTCTCTACAACACATTAAATAGAGTCCTCCCTCCCTACAGATTAAACAGACCAACCCTCCTCTCTCTACAACACATTAAATAGAGTCCTCCCTCCCTACAGATTAAACAGACCAACCCTCCTCTCTCTACAACACATTAAATAGAGTCCTCCCTCCCTACAGATTAAACAGACCAACCCTCCTCTCTCTACAACACATTAAATAGAGTCCTCCCTCCCTACAGATTAAACAGACCAACCCTCCTCTCTCTACAACACATTAAATAGAGTCCTCCCTCCCTACAGATTAAACAGACCAACCCTCTTCTCTCTCTACAACACATTAAATAGAGTCCTCCCTCCCTACAGATTAAACAGACCAACCATCTTCTCTCTACAACACATTAAATAGAGTCCTCCCTCCCTACAGATTAAACAGACCAACCCTCCTCTCTCTACAACACATTAAATAGAGTCCTCCCTCCCTACAGATTAAACAGACCAACCCTCCTCTCTCTACAACACATTAAATAGAGTCCTCCCTCCCTACAGATTAAACAGACCAACCCTCCTCTCTCTACAACACATTAAATAGAGTCCTCCCTCCCTACAGATTAAACAGACCAACCCTCCTCTCTCTACAACACATTAAATAGAGTCCTCCCTCCCTACAGATTAAACAGACCAACCCTCCTCTCTCTACAACACATTAAATAGAGTCCTCCCTCCCTACAGATTAAACAGACCAACCCTCCTCTCTCTACAACACATTAAATAGAGTCCTCCCTCCCTACAGATTAAACAGACCAACCCTCCTCTCTCTACAACACATTAAATAGAGTCCTCCCTCCCTACAGATTAAACAGACCAACCCTCCTCTCTCTACAACACATTAAATAGAGTCCTCCCTCCCTACAGATTAAACAGACCAACCCTCCTGTCTCTACAACACATTAAATAGAGTCCTCCCTCCCTACAGATTAAACAGACCAACCCTCCTCTCTCTACAACACATTAAATAGAGTCCTCCCTCCCTACAGATTAAACAGACCAACCCTCCTCTCTCTACAACACATTAAATAGAGTCCTCCCTCCCTACAGATTAAACAGACCAACCCTCCTCTCTCTACAACACATTAAATAGAGTCCTCCCTCCCTACAGATTAAACAGACCAACCCTCCTCTCTCTACAACACATTAAATAGAGTCCTCCCTCCCTACAGATTAAACAGACCAACCCTCTTCTCTCTACAACACATTAAATAGAGTCCTCCCTCCCTACAGATTAAACAGACCAACCCTCTTCTCTCTCTACAACACATTAAATAGAGTCCTCCCTCCCTACAGATTAAACAGACCTACCCTCTTCTCTCTACAACACATTAAATAGAGTCCTCCCTCCCTACAGATTAAACAGACCAACCCTCTTCTCTCTACAACACATTAAATAGAGTCCTCCCTCCCTACAGATTAAACAGACCAACCCTCCTCTCTCTACAACACATTAAATAGAGTCCTCCCTCCCTACAGATTAAACAGACCAACCCTCCTCTCTCTACAACACATTAAATAGAGTCCTCCCTCCCTACAGATTAAACAGACCAACCCTCCTCTCTCTACAACACATTAAATAGAGTCCTCCCTCCCTACAGATTAAACAGACCAACCCTCCTCTCTCTACAACACATTAAATAGAGTCCTCCCTCCCTACAGATTAAACAGACCAACCCTCCTCTCTCTACAACACATTAAATAGAGTCCTTCCTCCCTACAGATTAAACAGACCAACCCTCTTCTCTCTCTACAACACATTAAATAGAGTCCTCCCTCCCTACAGATTAAACAGACCAACCCTCCTCTCTCTACAACACATTAAATAGAGTCCTCCCTCCCTACAGATTAAACAGACCAACCCTCCTCTCTCTACAACACATTAAATAGAGTCCTCCCTCCCTACAGATTAAACAGACCAACCCTCTTCTCTCTCTACAACACATTAAATAGAGTCCTCCCTCCCTACAGATTAAACAGACCAACCCTCCTCTCTCTACAACACATTAAATAGAGTCCTCCCTCCCTACAGATTAAACAGACCAACCCTCCTCTCTCTACAACACATTAAATAGAGTCCTCCCTCCCTACAGATTAAACAGACCAACCCTCCTCTCTCTACAACACATTAAATAGAGTCCTCCCTCCCTACAGATTAAACAGACCAACCCTCTTCTCTCTACAACACATTAAATAGAGTCCTCCCTCCCTACAGATTAAACAGACCAACCCTCCTCTCTCTACAACACATTAAATAGAGTCCTCCCTCCCTACAGATTAAACAGACCAACCCTCTTCTCTCTACAACACATTAAATAGAGTCCTCCCTACAGATTAAACAGACCAACCCTCCTCTCTCTACAACACATTAAATAGAGTCCTCCCTCCCTACAGATTAAACAGACCAACCCTCTTCTCTCTCTACAACACATTAAATAGAGTCCTCCCTCCCTACAGATTAAACAGACCAACCATCTTCTCTCTACAACACATTAAATAGAGTCCTCCCTCCCTACAGATTAAACAGACCAACCCTCCTCTCTCTACAACACATTAAATAGAGTCCTCCCTCCCTACAGATTAAACAGACCAACCCTCCTCTCTCTACAACACATTAAATAGAGTCCTCCCTCCCTACAGATTAAACAGACCAACTCTCCTCTCTCTACAACACATTAAATAGAGTCCTCCCTCCCTACAGATTAAACAGACCAACCCTCCTCTCTCTACAACACATTAAATAGAGTCCTCCCTCCCTACAGATTAAACAGACCAACCCTCCTCTCTCTACAACACATTAAATAGAGTCCTCCCTCCCTACAGATTAAACAGACCAACCCTCCTCTCTCTACAACACATTAAATAGAGTCCTTCCTCCCTACAGATTAAACAGACCAACCCTCTTCTCTCTCTACAACACATTAAATAGAGTCCTCCCTCCCTACAGATTAAACAGACCAACCCTCCTCTCTCTACAACACATTAAATAGAGTCCTCCCTCCCTACAGATTAAACAGACCAACCCTCCTCTCTCTACAACACATTAAATAGAGTCCTCCCTCCCTACAGATTAAACAGACCAACCCTCCTCTCTCTACAACACATTAAATAGAGTCCTCCCTCCCTACAGATTAAACAGACCAACCCTCCTCTCTCTACAACACATTAAATAGAGTCCTCCCTCCCTACAGATTAAACAGACCAACCCTCCTCTCTCTACAACACATTAAATAGAGTCCTCCCTCCCTACAGATTAAACAGACCAACCCTCCTCTCTCTACAACACATTAAATAGAGTCCTCCCTCCCTACAGATTAAACAGACCAACCCTCTTCTCTCTACAACACATTAAATAGAGTCCTCCCTCCCTACAGATTAAACAGACCAACCCTCCTCTCTCTACAACACATTAAATAGAGTCCTCCCTCCCTACAGATTAAACAGACCAACCCTCTTCTCTCTACAACACATTAAATAGAGTCCTCCCTACAGATTAAACAGACCAACCCTCCTCTCTCTACAACACATTAAATAGAGTCCTCCCTCCCTACAGATTAAACAGACCAACCCTCTTCTCTCTCTACAACACATTAAATAGAGTCCTCCCTCCCTACAGATTAAACAGACCAACCCTCCTCTCTCTACAACACATTAAATAGAGTCCTCCCTCCCTACAGATTAAACAGACCAACCCTCCTCTCTCTACAACACATTAAATAGAGTCCTCCCTCCCTACAGATTAAACAGACCAACCCTCCTCTCTCTACAACACATTAAATAGAGTCCTCCCTCCCTACAGATTAAACAGACCAACCCTCCTCTCTCTACAACACATTAAATAGAGTCCTCCCTCCCTACAGATTAAACAGACCAACCCTCCTCTCTCTACAACACATTAAATAGAGTCCTCCCTCCCTACAGATTAAACAGACCAACCCTCCTCTCTCTACAACACATTAAATAGAGTCCTCCCTCCCTACAGATTAAACAGACCAACCCTCCTCTCTCTACAACACATTAAATAGAGTCCTCCCTCCCTACAGATTAAACAGACCAACCCTCCTCTCTCTACAACACATTAAATAGAGTCCTCCCTCCCTACAGATTAAACAGACCAACCCTCCTCTCTCTACAACACATTAAATAGAGTCCTCCCTCCCTACAGATTAAACAGACCAACCCTCCTGTCTCTACAACACATTAAATAGAGTCCTCCCTCCCTACAGATTAAACAGACCAACCCTCCTCTCTCTACAACACATTAAATAGAGTCCTCCCTCCCTACAGATTAAACAGACCAACCCTCCTCTCTCTACAACACATTAAATAGAGTCCTCCCTCCCTACAGATGAAGCTGCATAAAGGGAACTAGTGTGTGTTGATAGTTGCTGTAACTTCCTAAACTGAGTTGGGAGGGTGTGTGTGTTTATGTTCGGAGTGTATTAGTTGAAGGGTGTTTATGTTGGAGTGTTGAAGGGTGTTTATGTTGGAGTGTATTAGTTGAAGGGTGTGTGTTTATGTTGGAGTGTATTAGTTGAAGGGTGTGTGTTTATGTTGGAGTGTATTAGTTGAAGGGTGTGTTTATGTTGGAGTGTATTAGTTGAAGGGTGTGTGTTTATGTTGGAGTGTATTAGTTGAAGGGTGTGTGTTTATGTTGGAGTGTATTAGTTGAAGGGTGTGTGTTTATGTTGGAGTGTATTAGTTGAAGGGTGTTTATGTTGGAGTGTATTAGTTGAAGGGTGTGTGTTCATGTTGGAGTGTATTAGTTGAAGGGTGTGTGTGTTGGAGTGTATTAGTTGAAGGGTGTGTGTGTTGGAGTGTATTAGTTGAAGGGTGTTTATGTTGGAGTGTATTAGTTGAAGGGTGTGTGTGTTGGAGTGTATTAGTTGAAGGGTGTTTATGTTGGAGTGTATTAGTTGAAGGGTGTTTATGTTGGAGTGTATTAGTTGAAGGGTGTGTGTATGTTGGAGTGTATTAGTTGAAGGGTGTGTTTATGTTGGAGTGTATTAGTTGAAGGGTGTTTATGTTGGAGTGTATTAGTTGAAGGGTGTTTATGTTGGAGTGTATTAGTTGAAGGGTGTTTATGTTGGAGTGTATTAGTTGAAGGGTGTGTGTTGGAGTGTATTAGTTGAAGGGTGTGTGTTGGAGTGTATTAGTTGAAGGGTGTTTATGTTGGAGTGTATTAGTTGAAGGGTGTGTGTGTTGGAGTGTATTAGTTGAAGGGTGTGTTTATGTTGGAGTGTATTAGTTGAAGGGTGTGTGTGTTGGAGTGTATTAGTTGAAGGGTGTGTGTTGGAGTGTATTAGTTGAAGGGTGTGTGTTGGAGTGTATTAGTTGAAGGGTGTTTATGTTGGAGTGTATTAGTTGAAGGGTGTGTGTGTTGGAGTGTATTAGTTGAAGGGTGTGTTTATGTTGGAGTGTATTAGTTGAAGGGTGTGTTTACATTGTAATGTTTCTATATACTGTGGGTGTATGTCTGGGCGGTTTGAATGTGTGTGTCTGTGTGTGTGTGTGTGCGTGTGTGTCGGAGTGGGTGTATGTTTCGGTATCTGTGTTTGTGTCGGGGGAGTATGTGTGTAGTTGTCGGAGTGTGTGTGTTGGAGTGTGTGTGTGTTGGAGTGTGATAGTTTAATGAAGCTGTGAGGTCTGGCTTCACCATCTGCTCGAGGTTGTGTGTGTGTGTGTGTGCGTGCGTGCGTGCGTGCGTGCGTGCGTGCGTGCGTGCGTGCGTGCGTGTCCATGAACTGTTTGTGTATTTTGATCAGGCAGGGCTGTCTGGAGACATGTGCTGCTCTTCAGGGGTCCTGACAGTTAGGACACCAGTTTAATGTGCTGATCACTGCTATATCCCTCCTCTTTCTCTCTCTCTCATCTCCTTATTACTTCACCTCTCATCCCGTTTCTCAAGCGTTCTCCTTTTCAGTCACTTGCTCAATTCCTACTGTCCTTCTCCTCCCTCCTCCTCTCTCTCTACCTCAGTATCTCCTCTCACTCTTCCTCAGTATCTCCTCTCTCTCTCACTCTTCCTCAGTATCTCCCTCTCTCTCTCTCACTCTTCCTCAGTATCTCCCCTTCCTCTCTCTCTCACTCTACCTCAGTATCTCCCCTTCCTCTCTCTCTCACTCTTCCTCAGTATCTCCCCTTTCTCTCACTCTACCTCAGTATCTCCTCTTTTATATTCTTGGTCTCTTTCTCTCTCTTTCACTCTCCATGTATCTGTCTCCTTCCATTCCCCCCTCTTCTTCCTCCCCTCTCCCACCCCCTTCTCCTCCTCTCTCTCCCCCCTCCTCTCTCTCTCTCCATCCCCTCCTCCTCCTCTCTCTCTCTCCATCCCCTCCTCTTCCTCCCCTCTCTCTCCATCCCCTCCTCTTCCTCCCCTCTCTCTCCATCCCCTCCTCCTCTCCCTCCATCCCCTCCTCCTCCGCTCTCTCTCCATCCCCTCCATCCCCTCCTCCTCCTCCTCTCCCTCCATCCCCTCCTCCTCCTCCTCTCCCTCCATCCCCTCCTCCTCCTCTCTCTCCCTCCATCCCCTCCTCCTCCTCTCTCTCCCTCCATCCCCTCCTCCTCCTCTCTCTCCCTCCATCCCCTCCTCCTCCTCTCTCTCCCTCCATCCCCTCCATCCTCTCCTCCTCCTCTCTCTCCCTCCATCCCCTCCTCCTCCTCTCTCTCCCTCCTCCCTCTCCCTCCATCCCCTCCTCCTCCTCCTCTCCCCCTCCATCCCCTCCTCCTCCTCCTCTCCCTCCATCCCCTCCTCCTCCGCTCTCTCTCCATCCCCTCCATCCCCTCCTCCTCTCCCTCCCTCCATCCCCTCCCCTCCTCCTCCTCCTCTCCCTCCATCCCCTCCTCCTCCTCCTCTCCCTCCATCCCCTCCTCCTCCTCTCTCTCCCTCCATCCCCTCCTCCTCCTCTCTCTCCCTCCATCCCCTCCTCCTCCTCTCTCTCCCTCCATCCCCTCCATCCTCTCCTCCTCCTCTATCTCCCTCCATCCCCTCCTCCTCCTCTCTCTCCCTCCATCCCCTCCTCCTCCTCTCTCTCCCTCCATCCCCTCCTCTCTTTCTCTCCTCCTCCTCCTCTCTCTCCTATTGAAGTGTGTGGCAGATGTTATATCTCCAGACAAGGTGTGTTTCTCCTCCACTATGAGAGGCTTGTTGTGTGAGGTACAGAGTGTAATGTGGTGTGTGTGTGTGAGGTACAAAGTGTAATGCAGTGTGTGTGTGTGTGTGTGTGTGTGTGTGTGTGTGTGTGTGTGTGTGTGTGTGTGTGTGTGTGTGTGTGTGTGTGTGTGTGTGTGTGTGTGTGTGTGTGTGTGTGTGTGTGTGTGTGTGAGGTACAGAGTGTAATGCGGTGTGTGGTGCCGCGTGCGGCCTCAGTGTGTGTGTGACAGCAGAACAAAGCCCATAATATTACTGCAGTGTGGTCACCATGGGGACAGGACAGGTGACTTCACCTTGGCTGCAGAGCATACACAGAGGTGTACACCACACACACACACACTGTTCCTCTCATATGCAGCCAGCCGCACAATCGTCTTCTCTCTCACACACACACACATGCTCTCTCCATCACACACACACACACACACACACACACACACACACACACACACACACACACACACACACACACACACACACACACACACATATAATGTAATCACCTGTGCTCTCCTTACCTCCTAACTCAATAAACCTGACAGCCTCTGCTTCCTACAAAAACACATCCTACCCACCGGAACGACAGATAACCCTCCTCTCTCCTCTCTCTCCTCCCTCCTCTCTCCTCTCTCCTCCTTCTCTCTCCTCCCTCCTCTCTCCTCCCTCCTCCCTCCTCTCTCCCCCCTCCTCCCTCCTCCCTCCTCTCTCCTCCTCTCTCCTCCCTCTTCTCTCCTCTCTCCTCCCTCCTCTCTCCTCCCTCTTCTCTCCTCTCTCCTCCCTCCTCTCTCCTCCCTCCTCTCTCCTCCCTCTTCTCCCTCCTCCCTCCTCCCTCTTCTCTCCTCCTCTTCTCTCCTCCCTCCTCCCTCTCCTCTCTCCCTCCTCTCATAAGTCATATAATCTATGATCTCCCTCTCTGCAGGCGTATTCATCTGTATTGGTCTTTCTGTAGTCTCCTTCAGAGTGTAAATGCTGTTGTAATATTCATGGTAGCCAGCCTGACTGTATGAGAGTACAGTACATTAATACATGGTCTATCTACTGGCCTGTCTGTAGTCTCCACAGATACTACTGGCCTGTCTGTAGTCTCCACAGATACTACTGGCCTGTCTGTAGTCTCCACAGATACTACTGACCTGTCTGTAGTCTCCACAGATACTACTGGCCTGTCTGTAGTCTCCACAGATACTACTGACCTGTCTGTAGTCTCCACAGATACTACTGGCCTGTCTGTAGTCTCCACAGATACTACTGGCCTGTCTGTAGTCTCCACAGATACTACTGACCTGTCTGTAGTCTCCACAGATACTACTGGCCTGTCTGTAGTCTCCACAGATACTACTGGCCTGTCTGTAGTCTCCACAGATACTACTGACCTGTCTGTAGTCTCCACAGATACTACTGACCTGTCTGTAGTCTCCACAGATACTACTGACCTGTCTGTAGTCTCCACAGATACTACTGGCCTGTCTGTAGTCTCCACAGATACTACTGGCCCAATTCTACTGTCTGTAGTCTCCACAGATACTACTGGCCTGTATGTAGTCTCCACAGATACTACTGACCCAATTCTACTGTCTGTAGTCTCCACAGATACTACTGGCCTGTCTGTAGTCTCCACAGATACTACTGGCCTGTATGTAGTCTCCACAGATACTACTGACCCAATTCTACTGTCTGTAGTCTCCACAGATACTACTGGCCTGTCTGTAGTCTCCACAGATACTACTGGCCTGTCTGTAGTCTCCACAGATACTACTGGCCTGTCTGTAGTCTCCACAGATACTACTGGCCTGTCTGTAGTCTCCACAGATACTACTGACCCAATTCTACTGTCTGTAGTCTCCACAGATACTACTGGCCTGTCTGTAGTCTCCACAGATACTACTGGCCTGTATGTAGTCTCCACAGATACTACTGACCCAATTCTACTGTCTGTAGTCTCCACAGATACTACTGGCCTGTCTGTAGTCTCCACAGATACTACTGGCCTGTCTGTAGTCTCCACAGATACTACTGGCCTGTCTGTAGTCTCCACAGATACTACTGGCCTGTCTGTAGTCTCCACAGATACTACTGGCCTGTCTGTAGTCTCCACAGATACTACTGACCTGTCTGTAGTCTCCACAGATACTACTGGCCTGTCTGTAGTCTCCACAGATAATACTGGCCTGTCTGTAGTCTCCACAGATAATACTGGCCTGTCTGTAGTCTCCACAGATACTACTGACCCAATTCTACTGTCTGTAGTCTCCACAGATACTACTGGCCTGTCTGTAGTCTCCACAGATACTACTGGCCTGTCTGTAGTCTCCACAGATACTACTGGCCTGTCTGTAGTATCCACAAATACTACTGGCCTGTCTGTAGTCTCCACAGATACTACTGGCCTGTCTGTAGTCTCCACAAATACTACTGGCCTGCCTGTAGTCTCCACAAATACTACTGACCTGTCTGTAGTCTCCACAGATACTACTGGCCTGTCTGTAGTCTCCACAGATACTACTGGCCTGTCTGTAGTCTCCACAGATACTACTGGCCTGTCTGTAGTCTCCACAAATACTACTGACCTGTCTGTAGTCTCCACAGATACTACTGGCCTGTCTGTAGTCTCCACAGATACTACTGGCCTGTCTGTAGTCTCCACAGATACTACTGGCCTGTCTGTAGTCTCCACAGATACTACTGGCCTGTCTGTAGTCTCCACAGATACTACTGACCTGTCTGTAGTCTCCACATATACTCCTGGCCTGTCTGTAGTCTCCACAAATACTACTGACCCAATTCTACTGTCTGTGAGAGAGAGAAGGAACACTTTTTATCCAGGGAGAGAAACGCGGAGAGAGAGAGAGAAACGCGGAGAGAGAGAGAGAAACGCGGAGAGAGAGAGAAACGCGGAGAGAGAGATAGAGAGAAACGCGGAGAGAGAGAGAGAGAGAGAAACGCGGCGAGAGAGAGAGAGAAACGCGGAGGGAGAGAGAGAGGGAGAGACGCAGACACAGAGAGAGCGACGGAGACACAGACAGAGGCAGTGAGACATAGGGTAAAGAGGGACAGAGTGAAAGAGACGGTGTGTGCGTGGTTCCCGCGGGACTGCCCGGTGTTGTCGGGGGTGACCAGGCGCAGCGGCCATTGCATCTCCTACGAGCACCATCTGCTCCTTGCCACGGATACAGTTGCCAGGCTACCTGTTTTTCTGTCCTTCTTTGCTTCCCTTCTTTTCTCTCCCTTCTTTACCTCTCTTCTTCTCTCTCTCTCCCTTTGCCCTCTCATCCCCTCTGTCTCTCTCTGTCTGCCACCTTTCTTCCCTTCTGTTTCCTCCATCACCCTCTCCCATCAGGTTGTTAGGACACAACCAGTCAGAGGAGAGAGGGAGATGAACACAGAGAGAGAGAATAGGTATAATGCAGGTGAAGATTGGTTAGGAAAAGATGGATGAGAAAGATGGAGAAGAACAGAGGAAGAGGAAGGAACACAGAGAGAGAGAGAGAGAGAGGAGAACAGAGAACAGAGGAAGAGGAAGGAACACACAGAGAGAGAGAGGGGAGAACAGAGGAAGAGGAAGGAACACAGAGAGAGAGAGAGGAGAACAGAGGAAGGGGAAGGAACACAGAGAGAGAGAGAGAGAGAGAGAGAGAGAGAGAGAGAGAGAGAGAGAGAGAGAGAGGAGTTGTTGAGAAGAGGAGACAGAGGAAGGAACACAGAGAGAGAGAGTGGAAGAGAAGAATTATGGAGAGAGGAGAGGGAGAAGATATCGTAGATCAGAGTCGTCATGATTGAGCCATCTGCTGAGAGAGGAGACCAATGAGCCTGTTACGCACGCACGCACACACACACACACACACACACACACACACACACACACACACACACACACAGAACACCAGTGACCCCCGCAGGCCAGACCCTGCTGCTGCACCCTGCCACTCACTCCACTCAGGCATGGCTTTATTGGCCTGACTGACATCGTGATGAGACTGTTCGGAGTATCGACCAGTCTGGTCTGGGAGGAGTCTGTCCACGCTTCTCTCTCTCTCTTTTATCACGCCATCCCTCTGTCTTTCTCTCTCTCTCTTATCACGCCATCCCTCTGTCTTTCTCTCCCTCTTTTATCACGCCATCCCTCACTCTCCTTTCATCGCTCTCTCTCTCTCTCTCTCTCTCTCTCTCTCTCTCTCTCTCTCTCTCTCTCTCTCTGTCTCTCTCTCTCTCTCTCAATTCAATTCAAGGGGCTTTATTGGCATGGGAAACATATGTTAACATTGCCAAAGCAAGTGAGGTAGATAATATACAAAAGTGAAATAAACAATACAAATTAACAGTAAACATTACACATACAGAAGTTCCAAAAGAATAAAGACATTACAAATGTCATATTATATATATACAGTGTTGTAACGACGTGCAAATGGTTAAAGTACAAAAGGGAAAATAAATAAGCATAAATATGGGTTGTATTTACAATGGTGTTTGTTCTTCACTGGTTGCCCTTTTCTTGTGGCAACAGGTCACAAATCTTACTGCTGTGATGGCACACTGTGGAATTTCACCCAGTAGATATGGGAGTTTATCTAAATTGGGTTTGTTTTCGAATTCTTTCTGGGTATGTGTAATCTGAGGGAAATATGTGTCTCTAATATGGTCATACATTGGGCAGGAGGTTAGGAAGTGCAGCTCAGTTTCCACCTCATTTTGTGGGCAGTGTGCACATAGCCTGTCTTCTCTTGAGAGCCAGGTCTGCCTACGGCGGCCTTTCTCAATAGCAACGCTATGCTCACTGAGTGTGTACATAGTCAAAGATTTCCTTATTTTTGGGTCAGTCACAGTGATCAGGTATTCTGCCACTGTGAACTCTCTGTTTAGGGCCAAATAGCATTCTAGTTTGCTCTGTTTTTTTGTTAATTCTTTCCAATGTGTCAAGTAATTATCTTTTAGTTTTCTCATGTTTTGGTTGGGTCTAATTGTGCTGCTGTCCTGGGGCTCTGTGGGGTGTGTTTGTGTTTGTGAACAGAGCCCCAGGACCAGCTTGCTTAGGGGACTCTTCTCCAGGTTCATCTCTCTGTAGGTGATGGCTTTGTTATGGAAGGTTTGGGAATCGCTTCCTTTTAGGTGGTTGTAGAATTGAAAGTCTCTTTTCTGGATTTTGATAATTAGCGGGTATCGGCCTAATTCTGCTCTGCATGCATTATTTGGTGTTCTACGTTGTACACAGAGGACATTTTTGCAGAATTCTGCATGCAGAGTCTCACTTTGGTGTTTGTCCCATTTTGTGAAATCTTGGTTGGTGAGCGGACCCCAGACCTCACAACCATAAAGGGTAATGGTTTCTATAACTGATTCATGTATTTTTAGCCAGATCCTAATCGTTATGTCGAATTATATGTTCCTTTTGATGGCCTAGAAGGCCCTTCTTGCCTTGTCTCTCAGATCATTCACAGCTTTGTGGAAGTTACCTGTGGCGCTGATATTTAGGCCAAGGTATGTATCGTTTTTTGTGTGCTGTAGGGCAACGGTGTCTAGATGGAATATGTATTTGTGGTCCTGACGACTGGACCTTTTTTGGAACACCATTATTTTGGTCTTACTGAGATTTACTGTCAGGGCCCAGGTCTGGCAGAATCTGTGCAGAAGATCTAGGTGCTGCTGTAGGCCCTCCTTGGTTGGGGACAGAAGCACCAGATCATCAGCAAACAGTAGACATTTGACTTCAGATTCTAGTAGGGTGAGGTCGGGTGCTGCAGACTGTTCTAGTGCCCTCGCCAATTCGTTGATACAGTGAGGGAAAAAAGTATTTGATCCCCTGCTGATTTTGTACGTTTGCCCACTGACAAAGAAATTATCAGTCTATAATTTTAATGGTAGGTTTATTTGAACAGTGAGAGACAGAATAACAACAAAAATATCCAGAAAAATGCATGTCAAAAATGTTATAAATTGATTTGCATTTTAATGAGGGAAATAAGTATTTGACCCCCTCTCAATCAAAAAGATTTCTGGCTCCCAGGTGTCTTTCATACAGGTAACGAACGGAGATTAGGAGCACACTCTTAAAGGGAGTGCTCCTAATCTCAGTTTCTTACCTGTATAAAAGATACCTGTCCACAGAAGCAATCAATCAGTCAGATTCCAAACTCTCCACCATGGCCAAGACCAAAGAGCTCTCCAAGGATGTCAGGGACAAAATTGTAGACCTACACAAGGCTGGAATGGGCTACAAGACCATCGCCAAGCAGCTTGGTGAGAAGGTGACAACAGTTTCTGTGATTATTCGCAAATGGAAGAAACACAAAAGACCTGTCAATCTCCCTCAGCCTCTGTGGGCTCCATGCAAGATCTCACCTCGTGAAGTTGCAATGATCATGAGAACGGTGAGGAATCAGCCCAGAACTACACAGGAGGATCTTGTCAATGATCTCAAGGCAGCTGGGACCATAGTCATCAAGAAAACAATTGGTAACACACTATGCCGTGAAGGACTGAAATCCTGCAGCGCCCGCAAGGTCCCCCTGCTCAAGAAAGCACATATACATGCCCGTCTGAAGTTTGCCAATGAACATCTGAATGATTCAGAGGACAACTGGGTGAACGTGTTGTGGTCAGATGAGACCAAAATGGAGTTCTTTGGCATCAACCCAACTTGCCGTGTTTGGAGGAGGAGGAATGCTGCCTATGACCCCAAGAAACCATCCCCACCGTCAAACATGGAGGTGGAAACATTATTCTTTGGGGGTGTTTTTCTGCTAAAGGGACAGGACAACTTCACCGCATCAAAGGGACGATGGACGGGGCCATGTACCGTCAAATCTTGGGTGAAAACCTCCTTCCCTCAGCCAGGGTATTGAAAATGGGTCGTGTATGGTTATTCCAGCATGACAATGACCCAAAACACACGGTCAAGGCAACAAAGGAGTGGCTCAAGAAGAAGCACATTAAGGTCCTGGAGTGGCCTAGCCAGTATCCAGACCTTAATCCCATAGAAAATCTGTGGAGGGAGCTGAAGGTTCGAGTTGCCAAACGTCAGCCTCAAAACCTTAATGACTTGAAGAAGATCTGCAAAGAGGAGTGGGACAAAATCCCTCCTGAGATGTGTGCAAACCTGGTGGCCAACTACAAGAAACGTCTGACCTCTGTGATTGCCAACAAGGGTTTTGCCACCAAGTACTAAGTCATGTTTTGCAGAGGGGTCAAATACTTATTTCCCTCATTAAAATGCAAATCAATTCATAACATTTTTGACATGCGTTTTTCTGGATTTTTTTGTTGATATTCTGTCTCTCCCTGTTCAAATAAACCTACCATTAAAATTATAAACTGATCATTTCTTTGTCAGTGGGCAAACGTACAAAATCAGCAGGGGATCAAATACTTTTTTCCCTCACTGTATATATGTTGAAGAGGATGGGGCTTAAGCTGCATCCCTGTCTCACCCCACGACCCTGTGGGAAGAAATGTGTGTGTTCTTTGCCCATTTTAACCGCACACTTGTTGTTTGTGTACAAGGATTTATAATGTCGTATGTTTTTTCCCTCAACACCACTTTCCATCAATTTGTATAGCAGACCCTCATGCCAAATTGAGTCGAAGGCTTTTTTTGAAATCAACAAAGCATGAGAAGACTTTGCCTTTGTTTTGGTTTGTTTATTTGTCAATTATGGTGTGCAGGGTGAATACGTGGTCTGTTGTACGGTAATTTGGTAAAAAGCCAATTTGACATTTGCTCAGTACATTGTTTTCACTGAGGAAATGTACGAGTCTGCTGTTAATGATAATACAGAGGATTTTCCCAAGGTTGCTGTTGACGCATATCCCAAGGTAGTTATTGGGGTCAAATTTGTCTCCACTTTTGTGGATTGGGGTGATCAGTCCTTGGTTCCAAATATTGGGGAAGATGCCAGAGCTGAGGATGATGTTAAAGAGTTTATGTTAAGTTTACACCTTCACTATTACAGTAGAACGTTTTACCCAGGAAATTGTCTAAAAGGGATTGGATTTGTTGTTGCCTAATTGTTTTTTGGTAGGTTTCCAAACTGCATTCCTTCCATCTATAGCATTTCTTAATGTTACTCAGTTCCTTTGGCTTTGATGCCTCATGATTGAGTATTGCTCTGTTCAAGTAGACTGTGATTTTGCTGTGGTCTGATAGGGGTGTCAGTGGGCTGACTGTGAACGCTCTGAGAGACTCTGGGTTGAGGTCAGTAATAAAGTAGTCTACAGTACTACTGCCAAGAGATGAGCTATAGGTGAACCTACCATAGGAGTCCCCTCGAAGCCTACCATTGACTATGTACATACCTAGCGTGCGACAGAGCTGCGGGAGTTGTGACCCGTTTTTATTCGTTATGTTGCCATAGTTGTGCCTAGCGGGGCATATGGGGGAGGGAATGCTGTCACCTCCAGGCAGGTGTTTGTCCCCCTCTGTCCTGAGGGTGTCAGGTTATTGTCCGGTTCTGTCTGTCTGTCTGTCTGTCTGTCTGTCTGTCTGTCTCTCTCTCTCTCTCTCTCTCTCTCTCTCTCTCTCTCTGTCTCTGTCTCTGTCTCTGTCTCTGTCTGTCTGTCTGTCTGTCTGTCTGTCCTCTAACTGACACGTTGGACAATTGTAGCTCTCTGTCCTCTAACTGACACGTTGGACAATATGTAGCCAACCTTCCCTAAAACAACAGTGAACAAAATAAAACACCATTCATTCATTCTAGTCCGTTGTCGACACCAAGCAGTGGTAAATGATGGGTGTTGTTATCCCAAACAATGTACTGAATGAACCTTTAATAGATTCCTGAGCGGGCTCGTCTAATTGGTCGGTTGGGGCTGTAATGGTGTTCTAGAGTGCTGTTTCATCCTTTTACAGATTAGCATGCGGCTAAGTGGAGGAAGTTGCTCTTTATATGCTAATGAGGGTGTAATGTATGCACAGCGGACTACCCATACTGCACTGGGAGGGGATGAGAGGACTCAGGATGGGCTAGGACTACCCATACTGCACTGGGAGGGGATGAGAGGACTCAGGGTGGGCTAGGACTACCCATACTGCACTGGGAGGGGATGAGAGGACTCAGGGTGGGCTAGGACTACCCATACTGCACTGGGAGGGGATGAGAGGACTCAGGGTGGGCTAGGACTACCCATACTGCACTGGGAGGGGATGAGAGTGAGGGGTTAGCTAGGAAGAATCTTTAAAACTGCGGTGTTTAGTCTGAATGAAAATACACTACAAGTATGTGGACACCTGCTCGTTGAACATCACAGTCCAAAATACTGGCCATTAATATGGAGTTGGTCCCCCTTTGCTGCTATAACAGCCTCCACTCTTCTGGGAAGGCTTCCCACTAGATGTTGGAACATTGCTGCTATAACAGCCTCCACTCTTCTGGGAAGGCTTCCCACTAGATGTTGGAACATTGCTGCTATAACAGCCTCCACTCTTCTGGGAAGGCTTTCCACTAGATGTTGGAACATTGCTGCAGGGACTTGCTTCCATTCAGCCACAAGAGCATTAGTGAGGTCGGGTACTGATGTTGGGCAATTAGTCCTGGCTCGCAGTTGGCGTTCCAATTCATCCCAAAGGTGTTCGATGGGGTTGAGGTCAGGGCTCTGTGCAGGCCAGTCAAGTTCTTCCACACCGATCTCGACAAACCATTTCTGTATGGATCTCGCTTTGTGCACGGGGGCATTATCATGCTGAAACTGGAAAGGGCCTTTCCCAAACTGTTGCCACAAAGTTGGAAGAACAGATTCCTCTAGAATGTTATTGTATGCCGTAGCGTTAAGATTTCCCTTCACTGGAACTAAGGGGACTAGCCCAAACCATGAAAAACGGACCATTATTCCTCCTCCACCAAACTTTACAGTTGACACTATGGATTGGGGCAGGTAGTGTTCTCCTGGCATCCGCCAAACCCATATTCATCCATCAGACTCCCAGATACATGTTTCCACAGCTCCAGAGTCCAATGGCGGTGAGCTTTACACCCCTCCAGCTGACGCTTGGCCTTGTGCACGGTGGTCTGGCTGCTCGGCCGTGGAAACCCATTTTGTGAAGCTCCCGACAAAACAGTTATTGTGCTGAAGTTGCTTCCAGAGGCAGTTTGTAACTTTGTAGTGAGTGTTGAAATCGAGGACAGACGATTCTTACTTGCTTCAGCACTCGGCGGTCCCGTTCTGTGAGCTGTGTGGTCTTCCACTTCACGGTTGAGCTGGTGTTGCTCCTAGACGTTTCCACTTCCCAATAACAGCACTTACAGTTGACCGGGGCAGCTCCAGCAGGGCAGAAATTTGACGAACTGACTTGTTGGAAAGGTGGCATCCTATGACGGTGCCACGTTGAAAGTCACTGAGCTCATCAGTAAGGCCATTCTACTACCAATGTTTGTCTATGGAGATTGCATGGCTGTGTGCTCAATTTTATACACCTGTCAGCAACTGGTGTGGCTGAAATAGCCGAATCCGCTAATTTGAAGGGGTGTCCACACACTGCTGTATATATAGTGTATCCTGCTGTGTCTGTTTACACGGGGTTCCTGAGATAATCCTTTACACAGGGTTCCTGGGATAATCCTTTACACAGGGTTCCTGAGATAATCCTTTACACAGGGTTCCTGAGATAATCCTTTACACAGGGTTCCTGAGATAATCCTTTACACAGGGTTCCTGTGATAATCCTTTACACAGGGTTCCTGTGATAATCCTTTACACAGGGTTCCTGTGATAATCCTTTACACGGGGTTCCTGTGATAATCCTTTAAACAGGGTTCCTGTGATAATCCTTTAAACAGGGTTCCTGTGATAATCCTTTACACGGGGTTCCTGTGATAATCCTTTAAACAGGGTTCCTGTGATAATCCTTTACACGGGGTTCCTGGGATAATCCTTTACACTGGGTTCCTGAGATAATTATCCTGGGATAATCCTTTACACGGGGTTCCTGGGATAATCCTTTACACGGGGTTCCTGGGATAATCCTTTACACGGGGTTCCTGGGATAATCCTTTACACTGGGTTCCTGAGATAATTATCCTGGGATAATCCTTTACACTGGGTTCCTGGGATAATCCTTTACACAGGGTTCCTGGGATAATTATCCTGGGATAATCCTTTACACAGGGTTCCTGAGATAATTATCCTGGGATAATCCTTTACACAGGGTTCCTGAGGTAATCCTTTACACAGGGTTCCTGGGATAATCCTTTACACAGGGTTCCTGAGATAATCCTTTACACAGGGTTCCTGGGATAATCCTTTACACAGGGTTCCTGAGATAATCCTTTACACAGGGTTCCTGGGATAATCCTTTACACAGGGTTCCTGAGATAATCCTTTACACAGGGTTCCTGGGATAATCCTTAACACAGGGTTCCTGGGATAATTAATTGTATTGTATTGTAGGTTTTAAGGTCGCTGGTTACTTCTGTCTTCAGTTGAGTTCTCAGTGAAAAGCGCCACACAAGCGTTTACTCGTTTGATTGGTTGATTGGTCAGCTGATTGATTGATCATCCCACCAATAAAAACTCACTGATCTCCCTCCCCCTCTCTCTCTCTTTAGGAACAAGGTGTTGTGGGAATGTCGCGGCAGCCCGGTGCCGTCCCTCCCTCTCACCCTACCGGGGGTGTGGCCTCGGGCGCGGGGCCCAATCAGGGCGCAGGGGCCCCTCCCGGTTACCTGGGCAACCAGCAGCAGGCGGCCATGATGAAACAGATGATGGTGATGGAGCAGGAGAAGAGAGTTCAGCTCCACATGATGGAACAACAGAAACAACAGCTACTGAGAGAACAGAGACAGCAGCAACAACAGCTATTACTGGCTGAACAGGTGAGAGGAGGGAGGGAGGAGGGACAGAACAGAGAGGAGGGAGGGAGGGAGGGACAGAACAGAGAGGAGGGAGGAGGAACAGAACAGAGAGGAGGGAGGGAGGAGAGAGGGAGGGAACAGAGAGGAGGGAGGGAGGAGACAGAACAGAGAGGAGGGAGGGAGGAGGGAGGGTAAGGGACAGAACAGAGAGGAGGGAGGGGAAGGGAGGGAGGAGGGAGGGGAAGGGACAGAACAGAGAGGAGGAGCAGGTGGATGTGGGGACATGATTACAGTCTCTCTCTCCCCCGTTTGTCAGTGTTGCAAATTAAACACCAAAGTGTCTGCTCTTCATCTGCCATTTACACACACCGTCACACACACACAGTCACACACACACCGTCACACACACACAGTCACACACACACCGTCACACACACACAGTCACACACACACCGTCACACACACACAGTCACACACACACCGTCACACACACACAGTCACACACACACCGTCACACACACACCGTCACACACACACACATTTATAATCAGCTCTCGCGTTTACTAACATCCCCCCTCTACACTAACCCCCTCCTGATGCTTTAGGATTCCTTTGATGTCCTCAGATAGTGTGTGTGTGTGTGTGTGTGTGTGTGTGTGTGTGTGTGTGTGTGTGTGTGTGTGTACACAACACCTGCTGTGATAATTTAGTCTTCTACTTTGATTTTTCTCTCTGTGGTTAACCTGGTGTTGAACTGTTCTCCCTCGGTCAACACACACACACACACACACACACACACACACACACACACACACACACACACACACACACACACACACACACACACACACACACACACACACACACACACAGCAAGCAGATTGTAATTGGCACAACACAACAAACATACTGCAGTCCAGGAACGTTACTGTCTCCTGATGTTCTCACCTGCTGTGTTCTAAATGAACATACTGCATTATATTACATATTAACACTACAGACTATAGATATATACTGATTATTAACCCTACAGACTATAGATATATACTGATTATTAACCCTACAGACTATAGATATATACTGATTATTAACCCTACAGACTATAGATATATACTGATTATTAACACTACAGACTATAGATACATACTGATTATTAACCCTACAGACTATAGATATATACTGATTATTAACCCTACAGACTATAGATATATACTGATTATTAACCTACAGACTATAGATATATATATATACTGATTATTAACCCTACAGACTATAGTTATAGATATATATACTGATTATTAACCCTACAGACTATATATATATACTGATTACTAACCTGACAGACTATATATATATACTGATTACTAACCCTACAGACTATAGATATATATACTGATTATTAACCCTACAGACTATAGATATATATATATACTGATTATTAACCCTACAGACTATATATATATACTGATTACTAACCCTACAGACTATATATATATATATATACTGATTATTAACCCTACAGACTATATATATATATACTGATTATTAACCCTACAGACTATAGATATATATACTGATTATTAACCCTACAGACTAGATATATACTGATTACTAACCCTACAGACTATAGATATATATATATACTGATTATTAACCCTACAGACTATATATATATATATATATACTGATTATTAACCCTACAGACTATATATATATATACTGATTATTAACCCTACAGACTATAGATATATACTGATTATTAACCCTACAGACTATATATATATATACTGATTATTAACCCTACAGACTATAGATATATATACTGATTATTAACCCTACAGACTAGATATATACTGATTACTAACCCTACAGACTATAGATATATATATATACTGATTACTAACCCTACAGACTATAGATATATATATATACTGATTATTAACCCTACAGACTAGATATATATATATATATACTGATTATTAACCCTACAGACTATAGATATATATATATATATATACTGATTATTAACCCTACAGACTATATATATATATATATACTGATTATTAACCCTACAGACTATATATATATACTGATTATTAACCCTACAGACTATAGATATATATATATATATACTGATTATTAACCCTACAGACTATAGATATATATACTGATTATTAACCCTACAGACTAGATATATACTGATTACTAACCCTACAGACTATAGATATATATATATACTGATTACTAACCCTACAGACTATAGATATATATATATACTGATTATTAACCCTACAGACTAGATATATATATATATATATACTGATTATTAACCCTACAAACTATAGATATATATATATATATACTGATTATTAACCCTACAGACTATATATATATATATATACTGATTATTAACCCTACAGACTATATATATATACTGATTATTAACCCTACAGACTATAGATATATATATATACTGATTATTAACCCTACAGACTATATATATATACTGATTATTAACCCTACAGACTATATATATATACTGATTACTAACCCTACAGACTATATATATATATACTGATTACTAACACTACAGACTATATATATATACTGATTATTAACACTACAGACTATAGATATATACTGATTATTAACCCTACAGACTATATATATATACTGATTATTAACACTACAGACTATAGATATATACTGATTATTAACACTACAGACTATAGTTATATATACTGATTATTAACACTACAGACTATAGATATATACTGATTATTAACACTACATACTATAGTTATATATACTGATTATTAACCCTACAGACTATAGATATATACTGATTATTAACCTGACAGACTATAGATATACAGTGGGGAGAACAAGTATTTGATACACTGCCGATTTGGCAGGTTTTCCTACTTACAAAGCATTTAGAGGTCTGTAATTTTTATCATAGGTACACTTCAACTGTGAGAGACGGAATCTAAAACAAAAATCCAGAAAATCACATTGTATGATTTTTAAGTAATTAATTTGCATTTTATTGCATGACATAAGTATTTGATACATCAGAAAAGCAGAACTTAATATTTGGTACAGAAACCTTTGTTTGCAATTACAGAGATCATACGTTTCCTGTAGTTCTTGACCAGGTTTGCACACACTGCAGCAGGGATTTTGGCCCACTCCTCCATACAGACCTTCTCCAGATCCTTCAGGTTTCGGGGCTGTTGCTGGGCAATACGGACTTTCAGCTCCCTTCAAGTATTTTCTATTGGGTTCAGGTCTGGAGACTGGCTAGGCCACTCCAGGACCTTGAGATGCTTCTTAAGGAGCCACTCCTTAGTTGCCCTGGCTGTGTGTTTCGGGTCGTTGTCATGCTGGAAGACCCAGCCACGACCCATCTTCAATGCTCTTACTGAGGGAAGGAGGTTGTTGGCCAAGATCTCGCGATACATGGCCCCATCCATCCTCCCCTCAATACGGTGCAGTCGTCCTGTCCCCTTTGCAGAAAAGCATCCCCAAAGAATGATGTTTCCACCTCCATGCTTCACGGTTGGGATGGTGTTCTTGGGGTTGTACTCATCCTTCTTCTTCCTCCAAACACGGCGAGTGGAGTTTAGACCAAAAAGCTCTATTTTTGTCTCATCAGACCACATGACCTTCTCCCATTCCTCCTCTGGATCATCCAGATGGTCATTGGCAAACTTCAGACGGGCCTGGACATGCGCTGGCTTGAGCAGGGGGACCTTGCGTGCGCTGCAGGATTTTAATCCATGACGGAGTAGTGTGTTACTAATGGTTTTCTTTGAGACTGTGGTCCCAGCTCTCTTCAGGTCATTGACCAGGTCCTGCCGTGTAGTTCTGGGCTGATCCCTCACCTTCCTCATGATCATTGATGCCCCACGAGGTGAGATCCTGCATGGAGCCCCAGACCGAGGGTGATTGACCGTCATCTTGAACTTCTTCCATTTTCTAATAATTGCGCCAACAGTTGTTGCCTTCTTACCAAGCTGCTTGCCTATTGTCCTGTAGCCCATCCCAGCCTTGTGCAGGTCTACAATTGTATCCCTGATGTCCTTACACAGCTCTCTGGTCTTGGCCATGGAGAGGTTGGAGTCTGTTTGATTGAGTGTGTGGACAGGTGTCTTTTATACAGGTAACGAGTTCAAACAGGTGCAGTTAATACAGGTAATGAGTGGAGAACAGGAGGGCTTCTTAAAGAAAAACTAACAGGTCTGTGAGAGCCAGAATTCTTACTGGTTGGTAGGTGATCAAATACTTATGTCATGCAATAAAATGCTAATTAATTACTTAAAAATCATACAATGTGATTTTCTGGATTTTTGTTTTAGATTCCGTCTCTCACAGTTGAAGTGTACCTATGATAAAAATTACAGACCTCTACATGCTTTGTAAGTAGGAAAACCTGCAAAATCGGCAGTGTATCAAATACTTGTTCTCCCCACTGTATATACTGATTATTAACCCTACAGACTAGATATATACTGATTACTAACCCTACAGACTATAGATATATATATATATACTGATTATTAACCCTACAGACTATATATATATACTGATTATTAACCCTACAGACTATATATATATATATACTGATTATTAACCCTACAGACTATATATATATATACTGATTATTAACCCTACAGACTATATATATATATACTGATTATTAACCCTACAGACTATAGATATATATATATATATACTGATTATTAACCCTACAGACTATATATATATATATACTGATTATTAACCCTACAGACTATAGATATATATATATACTGATTATTAACCCTACAGACTATAGATATATATATATATATATATATATATACTGATTATTAACCCTACAGACTATAGATATATATATATACTGATTATTAACCCTACAGACTATAGATATATATATATATACTGATTATTAACCCTACAGACTATATATATATATACTGATTATTAACCCTACAGACTATATATATACTGATTACTAACACTACAGACTATATATATATACTGATTATTAACACTACAGACTATAGATATATACTGATTATTAACCCTACAGACTATATATATACTGATTATTAACCCTACAGACTATATATATACTGATTATTAACCCTACAGACTATAGATATATACTGATTATTAACCCTACAGACTATAGTTATATATACTGATTATTAACCCTACAGACTATAGATATATACTGATTATTAACCCTACAGACTATATATATATATATATATATATATATATATATATATATATACTGATTATTAACCCTACAGACTATAGATATATATATACAGATTATTAACCCTACAGACTATAGTTATATACTGATTATTAACCCTAAAGACTATATATATATATATACTGATTATTAACCCTACAGACTATATATACAGTGGGGAGAACAAGTATTTGATACACTGCCAATTTTGCAGGTTTTCCTACTTACAAAACATGTAGAGGTCTGTAATTTTTATCATAGGTACACTTCAACTGTGAGAGACGGAATCTAAAACAAAAATCCAGAAAATCACATTGTATGATTTTTAAGTAATAAAATTGCATTTTATTGCATGACATAAGTATTTGATACATCCGAAAAGCAGAACTTAATATTTGGTACAGAAGCCTTTGTTTGCAATTACAGAGATCATACGTTTCCTGTAGTTCTTGACCAGGTTTGCACACACTGCAGCAGGGATTTTGTCCCACTCCTCCATACAGATCTTCTCCAGATCCTTCAGGTTTCGGGGCTGTCGCTGAGCAATACGGACTTTCAGCTCCCTCCAAAGATTTTCTATTGGGTTCAGGTCTGGAGACTGGCTAGGCCACTCCAGGACCTTGAGATGCTTCTTACGGAGCCACTCCTTAGTTGCCCTGGCTGTGTGTTTCGGGTTGTTGTCATGCTGGAAGACCCAGCCACGACCCATCTTCAATGCTTTTACTGAGGGAAGGAGGTTGTTGGCCAAGATCTCGCGATACATGGCCCCATCCATCCTCCCCTCAATACGGTGCAGTCGTCCTGTCCCCTTTGCAGAAAAGCATCCCCAAAGAATGATGTTTCCACGTCCAGGCTTCACGGTTGGGATGGTGTTCTTGGGGTTGTACTCATCCTTCTTCTTCCTCCAAACACGGCGAGTGGAGTTTAGACCAAAAAGCTCTATTTTTGTCTCATCAGACCACATGACCTTCTCCCATTCCTCCTCTGGATCATCCAGATGGTCATTGGCAAGTTTCAGACGGGCCTGGACATGCGCTGGCTTGAGCAGGGGGACCTTGCGTGCACTGCAGGATTTTAATCTATGACGGCGTAGTGTGTTACTAATGGTTTACTTTGAGACTGTGGTCCCAGCTCTGTTCAGGTCATTGACCAGGTCCTGCCGTGTAGTTCTGGGCTAATCCATCACCTTCCTCATGATCATTGATGCCCCACGAGGTGAGATCTTGCATGGAGCCCCAGACCGAGGGTGATTGACCGTCATCTTGAACTTCTTCCATTTTCTAATAATTGCGCCAACAGTTGTTGCCTTCTCACCAAGCTGCTTGCCTATTGTCCTGTAGCCCATCCCAGCCTTGTGCAGGTCTACAATTTTATCCCTGATGTCCTTACACAGCTCTCTGGTCTTGGCCATTGTGGAGAGGTTGGAGTCTGTTTGATTGAGTGTGTGGACAGGTGTCTTTTATACAGGTAACGAGTTCAAACAGGTGCAGTTAATACAGGTAATGAGTGGAGAACAGGAGGGCTTCTTAAAGAAAAACTAACAGGTCTGTGAGAGCCGGAATTCTTACTGGTTGGTAGGTGATCAAATACTTATGTCATGCAATAAAATGCAAATTAATTACTTAAAAATCATACAATGTGATTTTCTGGATTTTTGTTTTAGATTCCGTCTCTCACAGTTGAAGTGTACCTATGATAAAAATTACAGACCTCTACATGTTTTGTAAGTAGGAAAACCTGCAAAATTGGCAGTGTATCAAATACTTGTTCTCCCCACTGTATATATATACTGATTATTAACCCTACATACTATAGATATATACTGAATTTTAACCCTACAGACTATAGTTATATATACTGATTATTAACCCTACAGACTATAGATATATATATATATATATACTGATTATTAACCCTACAGACTATAGATATATATATACTGATTAATAACCCTACAGACTATAGTTATATACTGTTTATTAACCCTACAGACTATATATATATATATATATATATACTGATTACTAACCCTACAGACTATAGATATATACTGATTATTAACCCTACAGACTATATATATATATATATACTGATTATTAACCCTACAGAATATAGATATATACTGATTATTAACCCTACAGACTATAGATATATACTGATTACTAACCCTACAGACTATATATATATATACTGATTATTAACCCTACAGACTATAGATATATACTGATTATTAACCCTACAGACTATATATATATACTGATTATTAACCCTACAGACTATAGATATATACTGATTACTAACCCTACAGACTATATATATATACTGATTATTAACCCTACAGACTATAGATATATACTGATTACTAACCCTACAGACTATATATATATACTGATTATTAACCCTACAGACTATAGATATATACTGATTACTAACCCTACAGACTATATATATATACTGATTATTAACACTACAGACTGTAGATATATACTGATTATTAACCCTACAGACTATAGATATATACTGATTATTAACACTACAGACTATAGATATATATATACTGATTATTAACACTACAGACTATAGATATATACTGATTATTAACCCTACAGACTATAGATATATACTGATTATTAACACTACAGACTATAGATATATACTGATTATTAACACTACAGACCATAGATATATACTGATTATTAACACTACAGACTATAGATATATACTGATTATTAACACTACAGACTATAGATATATACTGATTATTAACACTACAGACTATAGATATATACTGATTATTAACACTACAGACTATAGATATATACTGATTATTAACACTACAGACTATAGATATATACTGATTATTAACACTACAGACTATAGATATATACTGATTATTAACACTACAGACTATAGATATATACTGATTATTAACACTACAGACTATAGATATATACTGATTATTAACACTACAGACTATAGTTATATACTGATTATTAACCCTACAGGCTATAGATATATATATACTGATTATTAACACTACAGACTATAGTTATATATATACTGATTATTAACACTACAGACTATAGTTATATATATATATACTGATTATTAACCTGCCAGACTATAGATATATATATATACTGATTATTAACCCTACAGACTAGATATATACTGATTACTAACCCTACAGACTATATATATATATACTGATTATTAACCCTACAGACTATAGATATATATATATACTGATTATTAACCCTACAGACTATATATATACTGATTATTAACCCTACAGACTATATATACACTGATTATTAACCCTACAGACTATAGTTATATATATATACTGATTATTAACCCTACAGACTATAGATATATATATATACTGATTATTAACCCTACAGACTATAGATATATATATACACTGATTATTAACACTACAGACTATAGATATATATACTGATTATTAACACTACAGACTATAGTTATATATATATACTGATTATTAACACTACAGACTATAGTTATACAGTGAGGCAAAAAAGTATTTAGTCAGCCACCAATTGTGCAAGTTCTCCCACTTAAAAAGATGAGAGGGGCCTGTAATTTTCATCATAGGTACACTTCAACTATGACAGACAAAATGAGAAAAAAAATCCTGAAAGTCACATTGTAGGATTTTTTATGAATTTATTTGCAAATTATGGTGGAAAAAAAGGCTCTGCATATTGTCAGTCATAATGTACTGTTGCTGTTTCGTGGTCGTCCCAGGTGACTGTAGCCTTTACTTTTTGGCTGCAGATTGATTGAATTGGCCTTTGTTTTACCTTTCCAGTGGGACAGCGGGAAATAATTTCATGGAACAGGAAGTGATGCCATTGTACAGGAAGTGATGTGGTTGTCTGTTCTTCTTCTGTGGTCGTTTGTGTAGCTCCAGCAGCAGCAGCAGCATCTCCCCAGACAGATGGTCCAGGGTCAGAGAAACCCCTACCCACAGGTCAACCAGTATCAAGGTAACATATTATATACCCCCCCCCCCTACCCACAGGTCAACCAGTATCAAGGTAACATATTATATACACCCCCCCCCCCTACCCACAGGTCAACCAGTATCAAGGTAACATATTATATACACCCCCCCCCCCCCCTACCCACAGGTCAACCAGTATCAAGGTAACATATTATATACCCCCCCCCCCCCCCCCTACCCACAGGTCAACCAGTATCAAGGTAACATATTATATACCCCCCCCCCCCTACCCACAGGTCAACCAGTATCAAGGTAACATATTATATACACCCCCCCCCCCCCTACCCACAGGTCAACCAGTATCAAGGTAACATATTATATACACCCCCCCCCCCCCTACCCACAGGTCAACCAGTATCAAGGTAACATATTATATACCCCCCCCCCCTACCCACAGGTCAACCAGTATCAAGATAACATATTATATACCCCCTACCCACAGGTCAACCAGTATCAAGGTAACATATTATATACACCCCCCTACCCACAGGTCAACCAGTATCAAGGTAACATATTATATACACCCCCCCCCCCCCCCTACCCACAGGTCAACCAGTATCAAGGTAACATATTATATACACCCCCCCCCCCCACCCACAGGTCAACCAGTATCAAGGTAACATATTATATACACCCCCCCCCCCTACCCACAGGTCAACCAGTATCAAGGTAACATATTATGTTACCAATCTGATTCCACGCTTCAAGACTGCTTCGATCACGCGGATTGGAATATGTTCCGCATTGCGTCCAACAACAATATTGACGAATATGCTGATTCGGTGAGCGAGTTCATTAGGAAGTGCATTGACGATGTCGTACCCACAGCAACGATTAAAACATTCCCAAACCAGAAACCGTGGATTGACGGCAGCATTCGCGTGAAACTGAAAGCGCGAACCACTGCTTTTAACCAGGGCAAGGTGACCGGAAGCATGACCGAATACAAACAGTGTAGCTATTCTCTCCGCAAGGCAATCAAACAGGCTAAGTCCCAGTACAGAGACAAAATCGAGTCGCAATTCAACAGCTCAGACACAAGAGGTATGTGGCAGGGTCTACAGTCAATCACGGATTACAAAAAGAAAACCAGCCCCGTCGCGGACCAGGATGTCTTGCTCCCAGACAGGCTAAACAACTTTTTTGCCCGCTTTGAGGACAATACAGTGCCACTGACACGGCCCCCTACCAAAACCTGCGGGCTCTCCTTCACTGCAGCCGAGGTGAGTAAAACATTTAAACGTGTTAACCCTCGCAAGGCTGCAGGCCCAGACGGCATTCCCAGCCGCGTCCTCAGAGCATGCGCAGACCAGTTGGCTGGTGTGTTTACGGACATATTCAATCAATCCTTATCCCAGTCTGCTGTTCCCACATGCTTCAAGAGGGCCACCATTGTTCCTGTTCCCAAGAAAGCTAAGGTAACTGAGCTAAACGACTACCGCCCCGTAGCACTCACTTCCGTCATCATGAAGTGCTTTGAGAGACTAGTCAAGGACCATATCACCTCCACCCTACCGGACACCCTAGACCCACTCCAATTTGCTTACCGACCCAATAGGTCCACAGACGACGCAATCGCAACCACACTGCACACTGCCCTAACCCATCTGGACAAGAGGAATACCCATGTGAGAATGCTGTTCATCGATTACAGCTCAGCATTTAACACCATAGTACCCTCCAAACTCGTCATCAAGCTCGAGACCCTGGGTCTCGACCCCGCCCTGTGCAGCTGGGTCCTGGACTTCCTGACGGGCCGCCCCCAGGTGGTGAGGGTAGGTAACAACATCTCCACCCCGCTGATCCTCAACACTGGGGCCCCACAAGGGTGCGTTCTGAGCCCTCTCCTGTACTCCCTGTTCACCCACGACTGCGTGGCCATGCACGCCTCCAACTCAATCATCAAGTTTGCGGATGACACTACAGTGGTAGGCTTGATTACCAACAACGACGAGACGGCCTACAGGGAGGAGGTGAGGGCCCTCGGAGTGTGGTGTCAGGAAAATAACCTCACACTCAACGTCAACAAAACAAAGGAGATGATTGTGGACTTCAGGATACAGCAGAGGGAGCACCCCCCTATCCACATCGACGGGTCAGTAGTGGAGAAGGTGGAAAGTTTTAAGTTCCTCGGTGTACACATCACGGACAAACTGAATTGGTCCACCCACACAGACAGCGTCGTGAAGAAGGCGCAGCAGCGCCTCTTCAACCTCAGGAGGCTGAAGAAATTCGGCTTGTCACCAAAAGCACTAACAAACTTCTACAGATGCACAATCGAGAGCATCCTGTCGGGCTGTATCACCGCCTGGTACGGCAACTGCTCCGCCCACAACCGTAAGGCTCTCCAGAGGGTAGTGAGGTCTGCAGAACGCATCACCGGGGGCAAACTACCTGCCCTCCAGGACACCTACACCACCCGATGTCACAGGAAGGCCATAAAGATCATCAAGGACAACAACCACCCAAGCCACTGCCTGTTCACCCCGCTATCATCCAGAAGGCGAGGTCAGTACAGGTGCATCAAAGCAGGGACCGAGAGACTGAAAAACAGCTTCTATCTCAAGGCCATCAGACTGTTAAACAGCCACCACTAACATTTAGCGGCCGCTGCCAACATACTGACTCAACTCCAGCCACTTTAAAAATGGGAATTGATGGAAATTATGTAAAAATGTACCACTAGCCACTTTAAACAATGCCACTTAATATAATGTTTACATACCCTACATTACCCATCTCATATGTATATACTGTACTCTATATCATCTACTGCATCTTGCCATCTTTATGTAATACATGTACCACTAGCCACTTTAAACTATGCCACTTTATGTTTACATACCCTACAGTACTCATCTCATATGTATATACCGTACTCTATATCATCTACTGCATCTTGCCTATGCCGTTCTGTACCACCACTCATTCATATATCTTTATGTACATATTCTTTATCCCTTTACACTTGTGTGTGTGTGTAAGGTAGTAGTGTGGAATTGTTAGGTTAGATTACTTGTTGGTTATTACTGCATTGTCGGAACTAGAAGCACAAGCATTTCGCTACACTCACATTAACATCTGCTAACCATGTGTATGTGACTAATAAAATTTGATTTGATTTGATTTATACACCCCCCCCCCCCCTACCCACAGGTCAACCAGTATCAAGGTAACATATTATATAAACCCCCCCCCCCCCCCTACCCACAGGTCAACCAGTATCAAGGTAACATATTATATACACCCCCCCCCCCCTACCCACAGGTCAACCAGTATCAAGGTAACATATTATATAAACCCCCCCCCCTACCCACAGGTCAACCAGTATCAAGGTAACATATTATATACACCCCCCCCCCCTACCCACAGGTCAACCAGTATCAAGGTAACATATTATATACACCCCCCCCCCCCTACCCACAGGTCAACCAGTATCAAGGTAACATATTATATACACCCCCCCCCCCCCTACCCACAGGTCAACCAGTATCAAGGTAACATATTATATACACCCCCCCCCCGTACCCACAGGTCAACCAGTATCAAGGTAACATATTATATACACCCCCCCCCCCCTACCACAGGTCAACCAGTATCAAGGTAACATATTATATACACCCCCCCCCCCTACCCACAGGTCAACCAGTATCAAGGTAACATATTATATACACCCCCCCCCCCCCTACCCACAGGTCAACCAGTATCAAGGTAACATATTATATACACCCCCCCCCCTACCCACAGGTCAACCAGTATCAAGGTAACATATTATATACACCCCCCCCCCCCTACCCACAGGTCAACCAGTATCAAGGTAACATATTATATACACCCCCCCCCCCCCCTACCCACAGGTCAACCAGTATCAAGGTAACATATTATATACACCCCCCCCCCCCCCCACCCACCCACCCACAGGTCAACCAGTATCAAGGTAACATATTATATACACCCCCCCCCCCCCCCCTACCCACAGGTCAACCAGTATCAAGGTAACATATTATATACACCCCCCCCCCCTACCCACAGGTCAACCAGTATCAAGGTAACATATTATATACACCCCCCCCCCTACCCACAGGTCAACCAGTATCAAGGTAACATATTATATACACCCCCCCCCCCTACCCACAGGTCAACCAGTATCAAGGTAACATATTATATACACCCCCCCCCCCTACCCACAGGTCAACCAGTATCAAGGTAACATATTATATACACCCCCCCCCCTACCCACAGGTCAACCAGTATCAAGGTAACATATTATATACACCCCCCCCCCCCTACCCACTGTTGAAGATGATGTCATCTCTGACCAATCAGATTCTCCTCTGCGTATTTGATCTCCCCCCTCTCTCTCTCTCTCTCTCTCTCTCTCTCTCTCTCTCTCTCTCTCTCTCTCCCTCTCTCTCTCTCTCTCTGTCTCTCCCTCCCTCCCTTTCTCTCTCTGTCTCTCTCTCCTCTCCCTCTCTTTCTCTTTCTCTCCCTCTCTTTCTCTCTTTCTCTCTCTCTCTCTCCCTCGCTCTCTCTCTCTCTTTCTCCCTCGCTCTCTCTCTCTGTCTCTCCTTCCCTCCCTCTCTCTCTCTGTCTCATTCTCTCCTCTCCCCCCCGTCGTAGGCGTGACATATCGTTCCGCTACTCCTCTTTGGTAATTTCCTCCGGAAAATATTCTGTCTCTGCCTGTTACCTTGGCAACCGGTCCCGGATCCCCCAGAGTTCCGGCGACGCTGTCGTAGAGAGAGACAGATCTGCTCCTCCCTGAGAGAGAGAGAGAGAGAGAAAGGAAGAGAGACAGAGAGAGAGAGAGAGAGGAAATAGAGAGGAAGGAAGAGAGACAGAGAGAGAAATATCTGCTCCTCCCTGAGAGAGAGAGAGAGAGAGAGAGATAGAGAGAGAGGGAGGAAGGAAGAGAGACAGAGAGAGACTTATCTTCTCCTCCCTGAGAGAGAGAGAGAGAGGGAGAGGGAGGAAGGAAGAGAGACAGAGAGGGAGGAAGGAAGAGAGACAGAGAGGGAGGAAGGAAGAGAGACAGAGAGGGGCGAAGAGAGACAGAGAGGGAGGAAGGAAGAGAGAGAGAGAGGGAGGAAGGAAGAGAGACAGAGAGGGGCGAAGAGAGAGCGTGACAGAGAGAAACAGAGACAGGGGGAGTTAGAAGCGAGAGGTTGATGAAGATATAGAGGCATTTGCAGCTATTAAATATAGTCTGACAGAAGGAGGACATGGTTAACTAGAGGGAAGCAGAAGAGAGGGGGAGACAGAGAGAGGGGGAGACAGAGGGAGAGGGGGAGACAGAGAGAAGCAGAGGACAGGGGGAGACAGAGAGAGGGGGAGACAGAGAGAGACAGACAGATGGTTAACTAGAGAGAAGCAGAGGACAGGGGGAGACAGAGAGAGAGGGAGACAGAGAGAGAGGAGTCCGTATGCAGGTTTCCATTGAGCAGGTTTAAATTGTTGCTGTGATCAAGGACAACTTGATCACAGAAAACTCAGTGGCCCCTCAGTGACCCCTCTATTGGTCTTTCACACTCCTCTCTCCTCCCCTCCTGTCCTTTTTCTCTCCTCCCCTCCTGTCCTCTCTCTCTCCTCCCCTCCTGTCCTCTCTCTCCTCCCCTCCTGTCCTCTCTCTCCTCCCCTCCTGTCCTCTTCTCTCTCCTCTCCCTCCTCCCTCCTGTCCTCTCTCTCTCTCCCCTCCTGTCCTCTCTCTCTCCTCCCCTCCTGTCCTCTCTCTCTCCTCCCCTCCTGTCCTCTCTCTCTCCTCTCCTCCTGTCCTCTCTCTCTCCTCCCCTCCTGTCCTCTCTCTCTCCTCTCCTCCTGTCCTCTCTCTCTCCTCCCCTCCTGTCCTCTCTCTCTCCTCCCCTCCTGTCCTCTCTCTCTCCTCCCCTCCTGTCCTCTCTCTCTCCTCCCCTCCTGTCCTCTCTCTCTCCTCCCCTCCTGTCCTCTCTCTCTCCTCTCCTCCTGTCCTCTCTCTCTCCTCCCCTCCTGTCCTCTCTCTCTCCTCTCCTCCTGTCCTCTCTCTCTCCTCCCCTCCTGTCCTCTCTCTCTCCTCCCCTCCTGTCCTCTCTCTCTCCTCTCCTCCTGTCCTCTCTCTCTCCTCCCCTCCTGTCCCCTCTCTCTCCTCCCCTCCTGTCCTCTCTCTCTCCTCCCCTCCTGTCCTCTCTCTCTCCTCCCCTCCTGTCCTCTCTCCTCCCCTCCTGTCTCTCTTCTCCTTTCTGCTTCTCTCTTTCTCACCTCTAACCTCTCCTCTTTCCTTTCTGTCCCACCAGGAACACCCCAGGAGATGGCGGTGAGGAGCCAGGCTATCCAGAACATCCGCGCCACCCGCCTCCTCCAACAACAACAACAGAACCAGCAGATGGTCCAGATGAACCAGGGCATCCCAGGGGGCTCGGTGGGTCCACAACCCGACATGGGCCTCCCCTACGGCGGGCAGGGATCCGGCCAGCAGTCCCTCTACAGCCTCAACCCCTCCATGAGCCAAATGATGCAGCAGCAGCAGCAGCACCAACAGAACCAAAGCGTCCAGGCCTCCATGGGTCTTCCACCAGGACACAACCCAGCAGCGCAGGCCCAGAGGCAGGCAGGAGGAGGGGTTGGAGGTGGAGGAGGATACGGAGGACCACAGGGGATGATGATGAACTCCATGTCCCAGCAGCCCCTCAAGGGCCCGCCCAACGCCAAAGCCCAGGCCCAGAGGTTGCAGGGCATGCTGGGAATTGGAGGAGGACCGGGAGGAGGAGGACCACAGGGAGGGATGGGAGGGTGGCCTCCCCAGCAGGGGCAGTCCCTCCAGGGGATGGGAGGGCCAGGAGGGGTGGGAGGACCAGGCAGGACTACAGGTGATATGGTGGGCTTTGGCTCGGCCCAGGGGGGCTACGGCTCCATGCAGCCGGGTCAACAGCCTCCACACCCACGCCTGGCCAAGCAACACTTCCCTGGGCACCCACAGGGACACCCCCACCCCCAGGCTATGGGTCAGGGCCAGCCCATGGACCCCAGGGCTATGAACCCTGCGGCGGGCATGGCCGGGCCCATGATTACCCCTCACATGGCTGGACCAGGACAGCCCAGGACCAACCAGCCCAGACCCATGGTAATGCCGGGACAGGGGGTGATGGGCCAGGGCGTGCCCAACATGGGGGCCTTTGGACAGGGGCCGGCGATGGGGGTTGGCCCTGGGGGTGGGGGTGGAGGAGGGTATGTGGGACAAGGAGGGGTCGGAGGTCAGCCTCAGGGCTACCAGAGGACGTCTAGTCAGGACCTGTCATCTTATGGATACGGTGGCGGGCAGGTGGCGCCGTCGGGCGGGGGGTTCGGATTGGCCGACGGGACAGGGGCGGACTTGGACTCAAGTGACGGTTGGATGGAAGAGTTCTTCCCCAACCAATAGCAGAGCTGGAAATGTACTGGGGAGTTTTTACTGGAGGGACTAACGACAAACTGCGTGGGGAAAACTTTATTGAGACGAGAGAACTGGACAGACAGACGGACAGTCGCCATGTTTTGTTTTGTAAAGCATGAACGGACAAGAAGATGAGTTCTGTGTTGTGTATTTATGTGTGTGTGTGTGTGTGCACCTGTGTGTACTGTCACGGTATTTAAAAGGCCTCTAACGGTAAACGCGGTCTGGTGGTTGTGAAATATCATTCAAGAAAGGGAAGTGAATTTGGTTTTGTTGTCCTTTTGGGTCATGTTTTAAACCCAACCCTTTAGCAGTGTGTCAACTGGGCTGATAGGTTAAGACACGAGAGACAGGCGACTGACTACAAGACAGGAGAGAGAGACAGGCGACTGACTACAAGACAGGAGAGAGAGACAGGAGACTGACTACAAGACAGGAGAGAGAGACAGGAGACTGACTACAAGACAGGAGAGAGAGACAGGAGACTGACTACAAGACAGGAGAGAGAGACAGGCGACTGACTACAAGACAGGAGAGAGAGACGGGAGACTGACTACAAGACAGGAGAGAGAGACAGGCGACTGACTACAAGACAGGAGAGAGAGACGGGAGACTGACTACAAGACAGGAGAGAGAGACAGGAGACTGACTACAAGACAGGAGAGAGAGACAGGAGACTGACTACAAGACAGGAGAGAGAGACAGGAGACTGACTACAAGACAGGAGAGACGGGAGACTGACTACAAGACAGGAGAGACAGGAGACTGACTACAAGACAGGAGAGAGAGACAGGAGACTGACTACAAGACAGGAGAGACGGGAGACTGACTACAAGACAGGAGAGACGGGAGACTGACTACAAGGCAGGCGAGACAGGAGACTGACTGCAAGACAGGAGAGAGACGGGAGAATGACTACAAGACAGGAGAGACGGGAGACTGACTACAAGACAGGAGAGACAGGAGACTGACTACAAGACAGGAGAGACGGGAGACTGACTACAAGGCAGGAGAGACAGGAGACTGACTACAAGACAGGAGAGAGAGACAGGAGACTGACTACAAGACAGGAGAGACGGGAGACTGACTACAAGGTAGGAGAGACAGGAGACTGACTACAAGACAGGAGAGACGGGAGACTGACTACAAGGCAGGAGAGACAGGAGACTGACTACAAGACAGGAGAGAGAGACAGGAGACTGACTACAAGACAGGAGAGACGGGAGACTGACTACAAGGCAGGAGAGACAGGAGACTGACTACAAGGCAGGAGAGACAGGAGACTGACTACAAGACAGGAGAGAGAGACAGGAGACTGACTACAAGACAGGAGAGACGGGAGACTGACTACAAGGCAGGAGAGACAGGAGACTGACTACAAGACAGGAGAGAGAGACAGGAGACTGACTACAAGACAGGAGAGACAGGAGACTGACTACAAGACAGGAGAGACGGGAGACTGACTACAAGACAGGAGAGACGGGAGACTGACTACAAGGCAGGAGAGACAGGAGACTGACTGCAAGACAGGAGAGAGACGGGAGAATGACTACAAGACAGGAGAGACGGGAGACTGACTACAAGACAGGAGAGACAGGAGACTGACTACAAGACAGGAGAGACGGGAGACTGACTACAAGGCAGGAGAGACAGGAGACTGACTACAAGACAGGAGAGAGAGACAGGAGACTGACTACAAGACAGGAGAGACGGGAGACTGACTACAAGGTAGGAGAGACAGGAGACTGACTACAAGACAGGAGAGACGGGAGACTGACTACAAGGCAGGAGAGACAGGAGACTGACTACAAGACAGGAGAGAGAGACAGGAGACTGACTACAAGACAGGAGAGACGGGAGACTGACTACAAGGCAGGAGAGACAGGAGACTGACTACAAGGCAGGAGAGACAGGAGACTGACTACAAGACAGGAGAGAGAGACAGGAGACTGACTACAAGACAGGAGAGACGGGAGACTGACTACAAGGCAGGAGAGACAGGAGACTGACTACAAGACAGGAGAGAGAGACAGGAGACTGACTACAAGACAGGAGAGAGAGACAGGAGACTGACTACAAGCTCTCAAACAGGGGAGAATCTTTTTAATATTTGTTTTTCAATATAGGGGTAGAAAATATATATTTATTTTTCCAGTATTAGTTTTTCTTGGATACCTGGGTTATTGGATTGAGTCTGACAGGTTTCACATCTATCCCTCCACGTTATATTCATGCTGTGTGTGATGGCGTGTGATCGTAGCATTTCTACACATGCAGGTCCCTTTGAAAGACAGACAGACAGACAGACAGACAGACAGACAGACAGACAGACAGACAGACAGACAAGGAGATAAACACACACACCGTCACGTCAACCCACTTCTGTGACAGCCATCAGAGCTCAGAAGAGAGCTGTCACCTCTGTCTGAGAAGTGGTTGAGATCTCTCCCTCTCTCTCTACTCCCATTTCTTCCCTGTTCCACTCTTCTATTCACCCTTCCCTCTCTCCCTCCCTCCTCTCTCCCTCCCCTCTCTCCCTCCCTTCCCACTCTTTCCCTCCCTCTCTCCCTCCCTTCACACTCTTTCTTCCTCCCTCCCCTCTCTCCCTCCCTTTCCACTCTTTCCCTCACTCTCTCCCTCCCCTCTCTCCCTCCCCACTCTTTCTCTCTCCCTCTCTCCCTCCCCACTTTCTCCCTCTCTCCTCTCTAGAGAGTTGTTTTTTGTCTGCGTTCGTTGGTTTGTTCGTCTTGCTGTGTGTAACTGTGACAACATCAAAACAAAACAGATTGCGTTCTTCTTTTGTGGCGGTATTTAGCGCAGGCGCTGTGTGGTCGCCCCCACGGTCCTGTTGCTAAGCAACCGGCCTGCTCTCTCTCTCTCTCTCTCTCTGAGCCGAGCTTCTCTTCATTTCCTGTTTGTGGTAGCTGTTACACACACGCCACACACACAGCGCACACACACACACACCACTCCCCGACGGCTGAAAGGAGAAGTAGATTGTAGTCAGTCAGTCAGTCAGTCAGTCAGTCAGGCAGTTAAGGGAGTTAGTGGCAACAACATAACATCATCCTCTGTCTGTGTTATTATCAATTATATATAAATGGATTAAAAAGACGTATAGCAAAAGGATTAGCTAGGCATTGAATGTATTCAAGCACCACAAGTGACTTCATTTGAAATAGAAACTAACAACCGTTGTCGGCCATCTTGGAGGCCCTCGGATATGTTTTCTGTCCTTTCTTCTTTGTACTTGTGTTTATTGATTTTTTTAAATTCTAATTGCTTCCCGAATTGGTCTGAAATGAAATGTTATTTTTTACAGTTACCTTTACCTTCAACACAATGCATACTATCTCTGTTCTGTTCTCTGTTGCTTTAGTCTAGTAGGCCTACATACAAACAGCTGTTGATGAATGAGGCAATCTGAGCTCTGTTCTGTTCTCTGTTGCTTTAGTCTAGTAGGCCTACATACAAACAGCTGTTGATGAATTAGGCAATCTGAGCTCTGTTCTGTTCTCTGTTGCTTTAGTCTAGTAGGCCTACATACAAAACGCTGTTGATGAATTAGGCAATCTGAGCTCTGTTCTCTTCTCTGTTGCTTTAGTCTAGTAGGCCTACATACAAAACGCTGTTGATGAATTAGGCAATCTGAGCTCTGTTCTCTTCTCTGTTGCTTTAGTCTAGTAGGCCTACATACAAACAGCTGTTGATGAATGAGGCAATCTGAGTTCTGTTCTCTTCTCTGTTGCTTTAGTCTAGTAGGCCTACATACAAACAGCTGTTGATGAATTAGGCAATCTGAGCTCTGTTCTGTTCTCTGTTGCTTTAGTCTAGTAGGCCTACATACAAACAGCTGTTGATGAATGAGGCAGTCTGAGCTCTGTTCTCTTCTCTGTTGCTTTAGTCTAGTAGGTCTACATACAAACAGCTGTTGATGAATTAGGCAATCTGAGCTCTGTTCTGTTCTCTGTTGCTTTAGTCTAGTAGGCCTACATACAAACAGCTGTTGATGAATGAGGCAATCTGAGCTCTGTTGATTCGATGTGTTGCAACCATGAACTGTTTGACTGTGAAGAGAGATGCCTACAGACCTCCAACCCTAACGAGATGGAGAGGTTTAGAACCAGGTTGTGGTGGTGGCTAGTACAATTACACTACTACCAGTGTTTGCCCCCTTTCCCCCCCCCAGCGGTGAGATGTTGGGCGGAGAAAGAGGCAGGTTTGCCCCCCAGGCTTCTCTAAACGTCAATGTCATGAGAACATGAGAATTGTGTCATGTCAACAAACCAGCCAAAAAGCCTTCCACTAGTCCTAACTAACCCCATGTTTAGTTCACTGCCTCGCCATAGCAACCACACAAATGCTGTTGCTTATATTCTGTCAAATATACACATCGTTTTTGTGTATCTAAGTGAGTTAAAAGACCTCTCTCCAAAGCACAGCTACGGTTGGTAAAACGCCCATGAAATAGTTTTGCTAAATGTTTTGTTTTTATTTTATATTTTGGGAATGTAGGCTGTCCTCTGTGGTTCTGTAGTGTTGTGAGAAAGACCGGCTCCAGGTCAGAGTATCCCTTAAAGGGAGATCTAGGATCAGTTTCCCATCCTCAAACCCTAACCTTCCCTGTTGGGAGAGGACAAACACAAAACTGATCTTAGATCAGTGTCTAAGGGGCGTAACTTCGTCCTACTCAGAGGGGGCTACCGTCGAGTGTGAAGGGTGAGAATTAAACACTTCCTGGTCAGTGTTATGGATCCTAAAGGTCACGTAAGGTCGCGACCCTTGACTTTTGGTCCTCTTTGTCAAAGTGAAGGATTTCCCTTCCAACAACAAAAAAAAGAAGCTTCCTCCAAATATCATTGTCTGTATCCCCGATGGCACCTTATTCCCTATGGGCCCCGGTTGAAAGTAGTGCACTACAGCTCTATTTGCCCTGGTCGAAAGTAGTGCACTAGATAGGGAATAGGGTGGTGTTTGTGGTACAGGCATTATTTCCGGGACCAAGTCAAACGTAGACGTAATTTTTCATTATTAATCATTAATATCATTTATTGTGGTTAACTGTTGTCCTTTTTCTCTTTCCAGTTTGAGTTGTTTCCGTGTACTGGTGCTGATGTACAGGTGACCACCACCACCACCAAACATATATCCCAGAAATAATGGCTATTTGTAAATATGTTTTTACATCAGATAATACTCGTCTCTACTCTGTAAAGAAATGACCGTTTGTTTTTATTAAAAATAGAGGAGTATTTTTATTTCCGTAATTAGTTTCCACTGCTAACCCATCGGAGCTAGGCCGGTCTTACTACTCATTTCTATTGTACACTTCTTCTAATGTTGATTTTGAAGTTTATTTTTATTTTCTAGTTTGAGATTTTGACTCTGTACCTAAAAGCCGTGATTATTTCTTTTTATCCTGTACAGAATTCTGAAAATGTTAACACAAGACAATTACAAAAAAAAATAAAACAAAACACTTGTTTTTCTAAAAAGATACAAATAAAGAGAGAATGTTCTCGCTGATCATATTTAATATAACGTCTTCCGTCTGGTGGTTTATGTGTGAGAGTACAACATTTACGTGTGAGTCATTTACCAGAGGCTCTTATCCAGAGAGACTTACAGTAGTGAGTCATTTAGCAGACTCTCTTATCCAGAGAGACTTACAGTAGTGAGTCATTTAGCAGACGCTCTTATCCAGAGAGACTTACAATAGTGAGTCATTTAGCAGACTCTCTTATCCAGAGAGACTTACAGTAGTGAGTCAGTTAGCAGACTCTCTTATCCAGAGAGACTTACAGTAGTGAGTCATTTAGCAGACTCTCTTATCCAGAGAGACTTACAATAGTGAGTCATTTAGCAGACTCTCTTATCCAGAGAGACTTACAGTAGTGAGTCATTTAGCAGACTCTCTTATCCAGAGAGACTTACAGTAGTGAGTCATTTAGCAGACTCTCTTATCCAGAGAGACTTACAGTAGGAAGTCATTTAGCAGACTCTTATCCAGAGAGACTTACAGTAGTGAGTGGATACATTTTTGTATGTTTTTCCGTACTGGTCCCCCCCGTGGAAATCGAACCCACAACCCTGGCGTTTCAAGTGCCACGCTCTACCGACCGAGCCAGACGAGGACCCCTGTCCTCTGTGGTTCTGTAGTGTTGTGTGAGTCTTGTAGGAACCCCTTTGTTCATTGCTTTTACGTAAAACACAAACATGTTCTGTTAGAACCAAGAAACACACGACCAACTGAACTACCAGAGATTCACTGCAAACGTTCATTTTGTTTCCGTATTCACCTTCTCTATAATGACTATGTTGAGGTTGAGGATGTGCACACACAGGCTACACAGTCATGCTTTCCCCGGAATTAAATACTGGCACTCTGAGTGAGAAGTCATTTACATCCTTTAAATTACATCTGCTAAAGATCAGCGCTGCCTTAATTCAGTCTGAAGATGATAATAATCATGAATCAATGTCTCTGTCCTCCTGGAGGGACAGAGAGAAACCATACTGATGCTCCTTCTCTACCAATCATTCACTTTCCCTTCCTCTTCCTCTCTATACAGTATAGAGGGACAGAGAGAAACCATACTGATGCTCCTTCTCTACCAATCATTCACTTTCCCTTCCTCTCTATACAATATAGAGGGACAGAGACACCATACTGATGCTCCTTCTCTACAATCATTCACTTTCTCTTTCTCTCTATACATTATAGAGGGACAGAGAGAAACCATACTGATGCTCCTTCTCTACCATTCATTCACTTTCTCTTTCTCGCTCCCTTTCCGTCTCTTGTTCACTTCCTGTTTCTCTCTCCCACCCTGTATTTGCATGTATTTCTCTCACTTTCTCATTCTTTCTCTTTCCATTCCTGTCTCACTGTACCTCTTCCTCTTCCTCTCTATACAGTATATTCACCTTCCTCTTCCTCTCTATACAGTTTATTCACCTTCCTCTTCCTCTCTATACAGTATATTCACCTTCCTCTTCCTCTCCACAGTATATTCACCTTCCTCTTCCTCTCTACAGTATATTCAGCCTTCCTCTTCCTCTCTCTACAGTATATTCACCTTCCTCTTTCTCTCTATACAGTATATTCACCTTCCTCTTCCTCTGTATACAGTATATTCACCTTCCTCTTCCTCTCTCTACAGTATATTCACCTTCCTCTTCCTCTCTACAGTATATTCACCTTCCTCTTCCTCTCTATACAGTATATTCACCTTCCTCTTCCTCTCTATACAGTATATTCACCTTCCTCTTCCTCTCTATACAGTATATTTACCTTCCTCTCCCTCTCTATACAGTATATTCACCTTCCTCTACCTCTCTATACAGTATATTAACCTTCCTCTCCCTCTCTATACAGTATATTCACCTTCCTCTTCCTCTACAGTATATTCACCTTCCTCTTCCTCTCTTTACAGTATATTCACCTTCCTCTTCCTCTCTATACAGTATATTCACCTTCCTCTTCCTCTCTATACAGTATATCCACCTTCCTCTTCCTCTCTATACAGTATATTCACCTTCCTCTTCCTCTCTATACAGTATATTCACCTTCCTCTTCCTCTCTTTACAGTATATTCACCTTCCTCTTCCCCTCTATACAGTATATTCACCTTCCTCTTCCTCTCTATACAGTATATTACCTTCCTCTTCCTCTCTATACAGTATATTCACCTTCCTCTTCCTCTCTATACAGTATATTCACCTTCTTCCTCTCTATACAGTATATTCACCTTCCTCTTCCTCTCTATACAGTATATTCACCTTCCTCTTCCTCTCTATACAGTATATTCACCTTCCTCTTCCTCTCTATACAGTATATTCACCTTCCTCTTCCTCTCTATACAGTATATTCACCTTCCTCTTCCTCTCTATACAGTATATTCACCTTCCTCTTCCTCTCTCAACAGTATATTCACCTTCCTCTTCCTCTCTATACAGTATATTCACCTTCCTCTTCCTCTCTATACAGTATATTCACCTTCCTCTTCCTCTCTATACAGTATATTCACCTTCCTCTTCCTCTATACAGTATAGTCACCTTCCTCTTCCTCTCTATACAGTATATTCACCTTCCTCTTCCTCTCTATACAGTATATTCACCTTCCTCTTCCTCTCTATACAGTATATTCACCTTCCTCTGCCTCTCTATACAGTATATTAACCTTCCTCTTCCTCTCTACAGTATATTCACCTTCCTCTTCCTCTCTATACAGTATATTCACCTTCCTCTTCCTCTCTCTACAGTATATTCACCTTCCTCTTCCTCTCTCTACAGTATATTCACCTTCCTCTTCCTCTCTATACAGTATATTCACCTTCCTCTTCCTCTCTATACAGTATATTCACCTTCCTCTTCCTCTTCCTCTCTATACAGTATATTCACCTTCCTCTTCCTCTCTACAGTATATTCACCTTCCTCTTCCTCTCTTTACAGTATATTGACCTTCCTCTTCCTCTCTATACAGTATATTCACCTTCCTCTTCCTCTCTATACAGTATATTCACCTTCCTCTTCCTCTCTATACAGTATATTCACCTTCCTCTTCCCCTCTATACAGTATATTCACCTTCCTCTTCCTCTCTATACAGTATATTCACCTTCCTCTCCCTCTCTATACAGTATATTAACCTTCCTCTTCCTCTCTATACAGTATATTCACCTTCCTCTTCCTCTCTATACAGTATATTCACCTTCCTCTTCCTCTCTATACAGTATATTCACCTTCCTCTTCCTCTCTACAGTATATACACCTTCCTCTTCCTCTCTACAGTATATTCACCTTCCTCTTCCTCTCTCTACAGTATATTCACCTTCCTCTTTCTCTCTATACAGTATATTCACCTTCCTCTTCCTCTCTCTACAGTATATTCACCTTCCTCTTCCTCTCTATACTGTATATTCACCTTCCTCTTCCTCTCTCTACAGTATATTCACCTTCCTCTTCCCCTCTATACAGTATATTCACCTTCCTCTTCCTCTCTATACAGTATATTCACCTTCCTCTCCCTCTCTATACAGTATATTAACCTTCCTCTTCCTCTCTATACAGTATATTCACCTTCCTCTTCCTCTCTATACAGTATATTCACCTTCCTCTTCCTCTCTATACAGTATATTCACCTTCCTCTTCCTCTCTACAGTATATACACCTTCCTCTTCCTCTCTACAGTATATTCACCTTCCTCTTCCTCTCTCTACAGTATATTCACCTTCCTCTTCCTCTCTATACTGTATATTCACCTTCCTCTTCCTCTCTCTACAGTATATTCACCTTCCTCTTCCTCTCTACAGTATATTCACCTTCCTCTTCCTCTCGATACAGTATATTCACCTTCCTCTTCCTCTCTCTACAGTATATTCACCTTCCTCTTCCTCTCTATACAGTATATTCACCTTCCTCTCCCTCTCTATACAGTATATTCACCTTCCTCTTCCTCTCTATACAGTATATTAACCTTCCTCTCCCTCTCTATACAGTATTTTCACCTTCCTCTTCCTCTACAGTATATTCACCTTCCTCTTCCTCTCTTTACAGTATATTCACCTTCCTCTTCTTCTCTATACAGTATATTCACCTTCCTCTTCCTCTCTATACAGTATATCCACCTTCCTCTTCCTCTCTATACAGTATATTCACCTTCCTCTTCCTCTCTATACAGTATATTCACCTTCCTCTTCCTCTCTTTACAGTATATTCACCTTCCTCTTCCCCTCTATACAGTATATTCACCTTCCTCTTCCTCTCTATACAGTATATTCACCTTCCTCTTCCTCTCTATACAGTATATTCACCTTCCTCTTCCCATCTCTACAGTATATTCACCTTCCTCTTCCTCTCTCTCCAGTATATTCACCTTCCTCTTCCTCTCTATACAGTATATTCACCTTCCTCTTCCTCTCTATACAGTATATTCAGCTTCCTCTTCCTCTCTATACAGTATATTCACCTTCCTCTTCCTCTCTATACAGTATATTCACCTACCTCTTCCTCTCTATACAGTATATTCACCTTCCTCTTCCTCTCTATACAATATATTCACCTTCCTCTTCCTCTCTCAACAGTATATTCACCTTCCTCTTCCTCTCTATACAGTATATTCACCTTCCTCTTCCTCTCTCTACAGTATATTCACCTTCCTCTTCCTCTCTCTACAGTATATTCACCTTCCTCTTCCTCTCTATACAGTATATTCACCTTCCTCTTCCTCTCTATACAGTATATTCACCTTCCTCTTCCTCTTCCTCTCTATACAGTATATTCACCTTCCTCTTCCTCTCTACAGTATATTCACCTTCCTCTTCCTCTCTTTACAGTATATTGACCTTCCTCTTCCTCTCTATACATTATATTCACCTTCCTCTTCCTCTCTATACAGTATATTCACCTTCCTCTTCCTCTCTATACAGTATATTCACCTTCCTCTTCCCCTCTATACAGTATATTCACCTTCCTCTTCCTCTCTATACAGTATATTCACCTTCCTCTCCCTCTCTATACAGTATATTCACCTTCCTCTTCCTCTCTATACAGTATATTCACCTTCCTCTTCCTCTCTATACAGTATATTCACCTTCCTCTTCCTCTCTATACAGTATATTCACCTTCCTCTTCCTCTCTACAGTATATACACCTTCCTCTTCCTCTCTACAGTATATTCACCTTCCTCTTCCTCTCTCTACAGTATATTCACCTTCCTCTTTCTCTCTATACAGTATATTCACCTTCCTCTTCCTCTCTCTACAGTATATTCACCTTCCTCTTCCTCTCTATACTGTATATTCACCCTCCTCTTCCTCTCTCTACAGTATATTCACCTTCCTCTTCCCCTCTATACAGTATATTCACCTTCCTCTTCCTCTCTATACAGTATATTCACCTTCCTCTCCCTCTCTATACAGTATATTAACCTTCCTCTTCCTCTCTATACAGTATATTCACCTTCCTCTTCCTCTCTATACAGTATATTCACCTTCCTCTTCCTCTCTATACAGTATATTCACCTTCCTCTTCCTCTCTACAGTATATACACCTTCCTCTTCCTCTCTACAGTATATTCACCTTCCTCTTCCTCTCTCTACAGTATATTCACCTTCCTCTTTCTCTCTATACAGTATATTCACCTTCCTCTTCCTCTCTCTACAGTATATTCACCTTCCTCTTCCTCTCTATACTGTATATTCACCTTCCTCTTCCTCTCTCTACAGTATATTCACCTTCCTCTTCCTCTCTACAGTATATTCACCTTCCTCTTCCTCTCGATACAGTATATTCACCTTCCTCTTCCTCTCTCTACAGTATATTCACCTTCCTCTTCCTCTCTATACAGTATATTCACCTTCCTCTCCCTCTCTATACAGTATATTCACCTTCCTCTTCCTCTCTATACAGTATATTAACCTTCCTCTCCCTCTCTATACAGTATTTTCACCTTCCTCTTCCTCTACAGTATATTCACCTTCCTCTTCCTCTCTTTACAGTATATTCACCTTCCTCTTCTTCTCTATACAGTATATTCACCTTCCTCTTCCTCTCTATACAGTATATCCACCTTCCTCTTCCTCTCTATACAGTATATTCACCTTCCTCTTCCTCTCTATACAGTATATTCACCTTCCTCTTCCTCTCTTTACAGTATATTCACCTTCCTCTTCCCCTCTATACAGTATATTCACCTTCCTCTTCCTCTCTATACAGTATATTCACCTTCCTCTTCCTCTCTATACAGTATATTCACCTTCCTCTTCCCATCTCTACAGTATATTCACCTTCCTCTTCCTCTCTATACAGTATATTAACCTTCCTCTTCCTCTCTATACAGTATATTCACCTTCCTCTTCCTCTCTATACAGTATATTCAGCTTCCTCTTCCTCTCTATACAGTATATTCACCTTCCTCTTCCTCTCTATACAGTATATTCACCTACCTCTTCCTCTCTATACAGTATATTCACCTTCCTCTTCCTCTCTATACAATATATTCACCTTCCTCTTCCTCTCTCAACAGTATATTCACCTTCCTCTTCCTCTCTATACAGTATATTCACCTTCCTCTTCCTCTCTATACAGTATATTCACCTTCCTCTTCCTCTATACAGTATATTCACTGTCCCTTCCTCTTCCTCTCTATACAGTATATTCACCTTCCTCTTCCTCTCTATACAGTATATTCACCTTCCTCTTCCTCTCTCTACAGTATATTCACCTTCCTCTTCCTCTCTATAGAGTATATTCACCTTCCTCTTCCTCTCTTTACAGTATATTCACCTTCCTCTTCCTCTCTATACAGTATATTCACCTTCCTCTTCCTCTCTATACAGTATATTCACCTTCCTCTCCCTCTCTATACAGTATATTCACCTTCCTCTTCCTCTCTATACAGTATATTCACCTTCCTCTTCCTCTCTATACAGTATATTCACCTTCCTCTTCCTCTCTATACAGTATATTAACCTTCCTCTTCTTCTCTATACAGTATATTCACCTTCCTCTTCCCCTCTATACAGTATATTCACCTTCCTCTTCCTCTCTATACAGTATATTAACCTTCCTCTTCCTCTCTATACAGTATATTCACCTTCCTCTTCCTCTCTATACAGTATATTCACCTTCCTCTTCCTCTCTATACAGTATATTCACCTTCCTCTTCCTCTCTATACAGTATATTCATCTTCCTCTTCCTCTCTATACAGTATATTCACCTTCCTCTTCCTCTCTCTACAGTATATTCACCTTCCTCTTCCTCTCTCAACAGTATATTCACCTTCCTCTTCCTCTCTCTACAGTATATTCACCTTCCTCTACCTCTATACAGTATATTCACTGGCCCTTCCTCTTCCTCTCTATACAGTATATTCACCTTCCTCTTCCTCTCTATACAGTATATTCACCTTCTTCTTCCTCTCTATACAGTATATTCACCTTCCTCTTACTCTGTATACAGTATATTCACCTTCCTCTTCCTCTCTCTACAGTATATTCACCTTCCTCTTCCTCTCTCTACAGTATATTCACCTTCCTCTTCCTCTCTATACAGTATATTCACTGTCCCTTCCTCTTCCTCTCTATACAGTATATTCATATTCCACTTCCTCTCTATACAGTATATTCACCTTCCTCTTCCTCTCTCTACAGTATATTCAACTTCCTCTTCCTCTCTGTACAGTATATTCACCTTCCTCTTCCTCTCTATACAGTATATTCACCTTCCTCTTCCTCTCTCTACAGTATATTCACCTTCCTCTTCCTCTCCATACAGTATATTCACCTTCCTCTTCCTCTCTATACAGTATATTCACCTTCCTCTTCCTCTCTATACAGTATATTCACCTTCCTCTTCCTCTCTCTACAGTATATTAACCTTCCTCTTTTTCTCTATACAGTATATTCACCTTCCTCTTCCTCTCTTTACAGTATATTTACCTTCCTCTTCCTCTCTATACAGTATATTCACATTCCTCTTCCTCTCTTTACAGTATATTCACCTTCCTCTTCCTCTCTATACAGTATATTAACCTTCCTCTCCCTCTCTATACAGTATATTCACCTTCCTCTTCCTCTACAGTATATTCACCTTCCTCTTCCTCTCTTTACAGTATATTCACCTTCCTCTTCCTCTCTATACAGTATATTCACCTTCCTCTTCCTCTATACAGTATATCCACCTTCCTCTTCCTCTCTATACAGTATATTCACCTTCCTCTTCCTCTCTATACAGTATATTCACCTTCCTCTTCCTCTCTTTACAGTATATTCACCTTCCTCTTCCCCTCTATACAGTATATTCACCTTCCTCTTCCTCTCTACAGTATATTCACCTTCCTCTTCCTCTCTATACAGTATATTCACCTTCCTCTTCCCCTCTATACAGTATATTCACCTTCCTCTTCCTCTCTATACAGTATATTCACCTTCCTCTTCCTCTCTTTACAGTATATTCACCTTCCTCTTCCCCTCTATACAGTATATTCACCTTCCTCTTCCTCTCTACAGTATATTCACCTTCCTCTTCCTCTCTATACAGTATATTCACCTTCCTCTTCCTCTCTATACAGTATATTCACCTTCCTCTTCCTCTCTATACAGTATATTCACTGTCCTCTTCCTCTCTATACAGTATATTCCCCTTCCTCTTCCTCTCTCAACAGTATATTCACCTTCCTCTTCCTCTCTATACAGTATATTCACCTTCCTCTTCCTCTCTATACAGTATATTCACCTTCCTCTTCCTCTATACAGTATAGTCACCTTCCTCTTCCTCTTCCTCTCTATACAGTATATTCACCTTCCTCTTCCTCTCTATACAGTATATTCACCTTCCTCTTCCTCTCTATACAGTATATTCACCTTCCTCTGCCTCTCTATACAGTATATTAACCTTCCTCTTCCTCTCTACAGTATATTCACCTTCCTCTTCCTCTCTATACAGTATATTCACCTTCCTCTTCCTCTCTCTACAGTATATTCACCTTCCTCTTCCTCTCTCTACAGTATATTCACCTTCCTCTTCCTCTCTCTACAGTATATTCACCTTCCTCTTCCTCTCTATACAGTATATTCACCTTCCTCTTCCTCTCTATACAGTATATTCACCTTCCTCTTCCTCTTCCTCTCTATACAGTATATTCACCTTCCTCTTCCTCTCTACAGTATATTCACCTTCCTCTTCCTCTCTTTACAGTATATTCACCTTCCTCTTCCTCTCTATACAGTATATTCACCTTCCTCTTCCTCTCTATACAGTATATTCACCTTCCTCTTCCTCTCTATACAGTATATTCACCTTCCTCTTCCCCTCTATACAGTATATTCACCTTCCTCTTCCTCTCTATAGAGTATATTCACCTTCCTCTCCCTCTCTATACAGTATATTAACCTTCCTCTTCCTCTCTATACAGTATATTCACCTTCCTCTTCCTCTCTATACAGTATATTCACCTTCCTCTTCCTCTCTATACAGTATATTCACCTTCCTCTTCCTCTCTACAGTATATTCCTCTTCCTCTTCCTCTCTATACAGTATATTCACCTTCCTCTTCCTCTCTATACAGTATATTCACCTTCCTCTTCCTCTCTATACAGTATATTCACCTTCCTCTTCCTTTCTATACAGTATATTCACCTTCCTCTTCCTCTCTATACAGTATATTCACCTTCCTCTTCCTCTCTATACAGTTTATTCACCTTCCTCTTCCTCTCTATACAGTATATTCACCTTCCTCTTCCTCTCTACAGTATATTCACCTTCCTCTACCTCTCTACAGTATATTCACCTTCCTCTTCCTCTCTCTACAGTATATTCACCTTCCTCTTTCTCTCTATACAGTATATTCACCTTCCTCTTCCTCTCTCTACAGTATATTCACCTTCCTCTTCCTCTCTATACTGTATATTCACCTTCCTCTTCCTCTCTCTACAGTATATTCACCTTCCTCTTCCTCTCTACAGTATATTCACCTTCCTCTTCCTCTCGATACAGTATATTCACCTTCCTCTTCCTCTCTCTACAGTATATTCACCTTCCTCTTCCTCTCTATACAGTATATTCACCTTCCTCTCCCTCTCTATACAGTATATTCACCTTCCTCTTCCTCTCTATACAGTATATTAACCTTCCTCTCCCTCTCTATACAGTATATTCACCTTCCTCTTCCTCTACAGTATATTCACCTTCCTCTTCCTCTCTTTACAGTATATTCACCTTCCTCTTCCTCTCTATACAGTATATTCACCTTCCTCTTCCTCTCTATACAGTATATCCACCTTCCTCTTCCTCTCTATACAGTATATTCACCTTCCTCTTCCTCTCTATACAGTATATTCACCTTCCTCTTCCTCTCTTTACAGTATATTCACCTTCCTCTTCCCCTCTATACAGTATATTCACCTTCCTCTTCCTCTCTATACAGTATATTCACCTTCCTCTTCCTCTCTATACAGTATATTCACCTTCCTCTTCCCATCTCTACAGTATATTCACCTTCCTCTTCCTCTCTATACAGTATATTAACCTTCCTCTTCCTCTCTATACAGTATATTCACCCTCCTCTTCCTCTCTATACAGTATATTCAGCTTCCTCTTCCTCTCTATACAGTATATTCACCTTCCTCTTCCTCTCTATACAGTATATTCACCTTCCTCTTCCTCTCTATACAGTATATTCACCTTCCTCTTCCTCTCTATACAGTATATTCACCTTCCTCTTCCTCTCTCAACAGTATATTCACCTTCCTCTTCCTCTCTATACAGTATATTCACCTTCCTCTTCCTCTCTATACAGTATATTCACCTTCCTCTTCCTCTCTATACAGTATATTCACCTTCTCTCTTCCTCTCTATACAGTATATTCACCTTCCTCTTCCTCTCTATACAGTATATTCACCTTCCTCTTCCTCTATACAGTATATTCACTGTCCCTTCCTCTTCCTCTCTATACAGTATATTCACCTTCCTCTTCCTCTCTATACAGTATATTCACCTTCCTCTTCCTCTCTCTACAGTATATTCACCTTCCTCTTCCTCTCTATAGAGTATATTCACCTTCCTCTTCCTCTCTTTACAGTATATTCACCTTCCTCTTCCTCTCTATACAGTATATTCACTGTCCCTTCCTCTTCCTCTCTATACAGTATATTCACCTTCCTCTCCCTCTCTATACAGTATATTCACCTTCGTCTTCCTCTCTATACAGTATATTCACCTTCCTCTTCCTCTCTATACAGTATATTCACCTTCCTCTTCCTCTCTATACAGTATATTCACCTTCCTCTTCCTCTCTATACAGTATATTAACCTTCCTCTTCTTCTCTATACAGTATATTCACCTTCCTCTTCCCCTCTATACAGTATATTCACCTTCCTCTTCCTCTCTATACAGTATATTCACCTTCCTCTTCCTCTCTATACAGTATATTCACCTTCCTCTTCCTCTCTATACAGTATATTCACCTTCCTCTTCCTCTCTATACAGTATATTCACCTTCCTCTTCCCCTCTATACAGTATATTCACCTTCCTCTTCCTCTCTATAGAGTATATTCACCTTCCTCTCCCTCTCTATACAGTATATTAACCTTCCTCTTCCTCTCTATACAGTATATTTACCTTCCTCTTCCTCTCTATACAGTATATTCACCTTCCTCTTCCTCTCTATACAGTATATTCACCTTCCTCTTCCTCTCTACAGTATATTCCTCTTCCTCTTCCTCTCTATACAGTATATTCACCTTCCTCTTCCTCTCTATACAGTATATTCACCTTCCTCTTCCTCTCTATACAGTATATTCACCTTCCTCTTCCTTTCTATACAGTATATTCACCTTCCTCTTCCTCTCTATACAGTATATTCACCTTCCTCTTCCTCTCTATACAGTTTATTCACCTTCCTCTTCCTCTCTATACTGTATATTCACCTTCCTCTTCCTCTCTCAACAGTATATTCACCTTCCTCTTCCTCTCTATACAGTATATTCACCTTCCTCTTCCTCTCTATACAGTATATTCACCTTCCTCTTCCTCTCTATACAGTATATTCACCTTCTCTCTTCCTCTCTATACAGTATATTCACCTTCCTCTTCCTCTCTATACAGTATATTCACCTTCCTCTTCCTCTATACAGTATATTCACTGTCCCTTCCTCTTCCTCTCTATACAGTATATTCACCTTCCTCTTCCTCTCTATACAGTATATTCACCTTCCTCTTCCTCTCTCTACAGTATATTCACCTTCCTCTTCCTCTCTATATAGTATATTCACCTTCCTCTTCCTCTCTTTACAGTATATTCACCTTCCTCTTCCTCTCTATACAGTATATTCACTGTCCCTTCCTCTTCCTCTCTATACAGTATATTCACCTTCCTCTCCCTCTCTATACAGTATATTCACCTTCGTCTTCCTCTCTATACAGTATATTCACCTTCCTCTTCCTCTCTATACAGTATATTCACCTTCCTCTTCCTCTCTATACAGTATATTCACCTTCCTCTTCCTCTCTATACAGTATATTAACCTTCCTCTTCTTCTCTATACAGTATATTCACCTTCCTCTTCCCCTCTATACAGTATATTCACCTTCCTCTTCCTCTCTATACAGTATATTCACCTTCCTCTTCCTCTCTATACAGTATATTCACCTTCCTCTTCCTCTCTATACAGTATATTCACCTTCCTCTTCCTCTCTATACAGTATATTCACCTTCCTCTTCCCCTCTATACAGTATATTCACCTTCCTCTTCCTCTCTATAGAGTATATTCACCTTCCTCTCCCTCTCTATACAGTATATTAACCTTCCTCTTCCTCTCTATACAGTATATTCACCTTCCTCTTCCTCTCTATACAGTATATTCACCTTCCTCTTCCTCTCTATACAGTATATTCACCTTCCTCTTCCTCTCTACAGTATATTCCTCTTCCTCTTCCTCTCTATACAGTATATTCACCTTCCTCTTCCTCTCTATACAGTATATTCACCTTCCTCTTCCTCTCTATACAGCATATTCACCTTCCTCTTCCTTTCTATACAGTATATTCACCTTCCTCTTCCTCTCTATACAGTATATTCACCTTCCTCTTCCTCTCTATACAGTTTATTCACCTTCCTCTTCCTCTCTATACTGTATATTCACCTTCCTCTTCCTCTCTCTACAGTATATTCACCTTCCTCTTCCTCTCTACAGTATATTCACCTTCCTCTTCCTCTCGATACAGTATATTCACCTCCCTCTTCCTCTCTCTACAGTATATTCACCTTCCTCTTCCACTCTATACAGTATATTCACCTTCCTCTCCCTCTCTATACAGTATATTCACCTTCCTCTTCCTCTCTATACAGTATATTAACCTTCCTCTCCCTCTCTATACAGTATATTCACCTTCCTCTTCCTCTACAGTATATTCACCTTCCTCTTCCTCTCTTTACAGTATATTCACCTTCCTCTTCTTCTCTATACAGTATATTCACCTTCCTCTTCCTCTCTATACAGTATATCCACCTTCCTCTTCCTCTCTATACAGTATATTCACCTTCCTCTTCCTCTCTATACAGTATATTCACCTTCCTCTTCCTCTCTTTACAGTATATTCACCTTCCTCTTCCCCTCTATACAGTATATTCACCTTCCTCTTCCTCTCTATACAGTATATTCACCTTCCTCTTCCTCTCTATACAGTATATTCACCTTCCTCTTCCCATCTCTACAGTATATTCACCTTCCTCTTCCTCTCTATACAGTATATTAACCTTCCTCTTCCTCTCTATACAGTATATTCACCTTCCTCTTCCTCTCTATACAGTATATTCAGCTTCCTCTTCCTCTCTATACAGTATATTCACCTTCCTCTTCCTCTCTATACAGTATATTCACCTTCCTCTTCCTCTCTATACAGTATATTCACCTTCCTCTTCCTCTCTATACAATATATTCACCTTCCTCTTCCTCTCTCAACAGTATATTCACCTTCCTCTTCCTCTCTATACAGTATATTCACCTTCCTCTTCCTCTCTATACAGTATATTCACCTTCCTCTTCCTCTATACAGTATATTCACTGTCCCTTCCTCTTCCTCTCTATACAGTATATTCACCTTCCTCTTCCTCTCTATACAGTATATTCACCTTCCTCTTCCTCTCTCTACAGTATATTCACCTTCCTCTTCCTCTCTATAGAGTATATTCACCTTCCTCTTCCTCTCTTTACAGTATATTCACCTTCCTCTTCCTCTCTATACAGTATATTCACCTTCCTCTTCCTCTCTATACAGTATATTCACCTTCCTCTTCCTCTCTATACAGTATATTAACCTTCCTCTTCTTCTCTATACAGTATATTCACCTTCCTCTTCCCCTCTATACAGTATATTCACCTTCCTCTTCCTCTCTATACAGTATATTAACCTTCCTCTTCCTCTCTATACAGTATATTCACCTTCCTCTATCTCTCTATACAGTATATTCACCTTCCTCTTCCTCTCTATACAGTATATTCACCTTCCTCTTCCTCTCTATACAGTATATTCATCTTCCTCTTCCTCTCTATACAGTATATTCACCTTCCTCTTCCTCTCTCTACAGTATATTCACCTTCCTCTTCCTCTCTCAACAGTATATTCACCTTCCTCTTCCTCTCTCTACAGTATATTCACCTTCCTCTACCTCTATACAGTATATTCACTGGCCCTTCCTCTTCCTCTCTATACAGTATATTCACCTTCCTCTTCCTCTCTCTACAGTATATTCACCTTCCTCTTCCTCTCTCTACAGTATATTCACCTTCCTCTTCCTCTCTATACAGTATATTCACTGTCCCTTCCTCTTCCTCTCTATACAGTATATTCATATTCCACTTCCTCTCTATACAGTATATTCACCTTCCTCTTCCTCTCTCTACAGTATATTCAACTTCCTCTTCCTCTCTGTACAGTATATTCACCTTCCTCTTCCTCTCTATACAGTATATTCACCTTCCTCTTCCTCTCTCTACAGTATATTCACCTTCCTCTTCCTCTCCATACAGTATATTCACCTTCCTCTTCCTCTCTATACAGTATATTCACCTTCCTCTTCCTCTCTATACAGTATATTCACCTTCCTCTTCCTCTCTCTACAGTATATTAACCTTCCTCTTTTTCTCTATACAGTATATTCACCTTCCTCTTCCTCTCTTTACAGTATATTTACCTTCCTCTTCCTCTCTATACAGTATATTCACCTTCCTCTTCCTCTCTTTACAGTATATTCACCTTCCTCTTCCTCTCTATACAGTATATTAACCTTCCTCTCCCTCTCTATACAGTATATTCACCTTCCTCTTCCTCTACAGTATATTCACCTTCCTCTTCCTCTCTTTACAGTATATTCACCTTCCTCTTCCTCTCTATACAGTATATTCACCTTCCTCTTCCTCTCTATACAGTATATCCACCTTCCTCTTCCTCTCTATACAGTATATTCACCTTCCTCTTCCTCTCTATACAGTATATTCACCTTCCTCTTCCTCTCTTTACAGTATATTCACCTTCCTCTTCCCCTCTATACAGTATATTCACCTTCCTCTTCCTCTCTACAGTATATTCACCTTCCTCTTCCTCTCTATACAGTATATTCACCTTCCTCTTCCCCTCTATACAGTATATTCACCTTCCTCTTCCTCTCTATACAGTATATTCACCTTCCTCTTCCTCTCTTTACAGTATATTCACCTTCCTCTTCCCCTCTATACAGTATATTCACCTTCCTCTTCCTCTCTACAGTATATTCACCTTCCTCTTCCTCTCTATACAGTATATTCACCTTCCTCTTCCTCTCTATACAGTATATTCACCTTCCTCTTCCTCTCTATACAGTATATTCACTGTCCTCTTCCTCTCTATACAGTATATTCCCCTTCCTCTTCCTCTCTCAACAGTATATTCACCTTCCTCTTCCTCTCTATACAGTATATTCACCTTCCTCTTCCTCTCTATACAGTATATTCACCTTCCTCTTCCTCTATACAGTATAGTCACCTTCCTCTTCCTCTTCCTCTCTATACAGTATATTCACCTTCCTCTTCCTCTCTATACAGTATATTCACCTTCCTCTTCCTCTCTACACAGTATATTCACCTTCCTCTTTCTCTCTACAGTATATTCACCTTCCTCTTCCTCTCTCTACAGTATATTCACCTTCCTCTTCCTCTCTATACAGTATATTCACCTTCCTCTTCCTCTCTATACAGTATATTCACCTTCCTCTTCCTCTCTATACAGTATATTCACCTTCCTCTTCCTCTCTACAGTATATTCACCTTCCTCTTCCTCTCTTTACAGTATATTCACCTTCCTCTTCCTCTCTATACAGTATATTCACCTTCCTCTTCCTCTCTATACAGTATATTCACCTTCCTCTTCCTCTCTATACAGTATATTCACCTTCCTCTTCCCCTCTATACAGTATATTCACCTTCCTCTTCCTCTCTATAGAGTATATTCACCTTCCTCTCCCTCTCTATACAGTATATTAACCTTCCTCTTCCTCTCTATACAGTATATTCACCTTCCTCTTCCTCTCTATACAGTATATTCACCTTCCTCTTCCTCTCTATACAGTATATTCACCTTCCTCTTCCTCTCTACAGTATATTCCTCTTCCTCTTCCTCTCTATACAGTATATTCACCTTCCTCTTCCTCTCTATACAGTATATTCACCTTCCTCTTCCTCTCTATACAGTATATTCACCTTCCTCTTCCTTTCTATACAGTATATTCACCTTCCTCTTCCTCTCTATACAGTATATTCACCTTCCTCTTCCTCTCTATACAGTTTATTCACCTTCCTCTTCCTCTCTATACAGTATATTCACCTTCCTCTTCCTCTCTACAGTATATTCACCTTCCTCTACCTCTCTACAGTATATTCACCTTCCTCTTCCTCTCTCTACAGTATATTCACCTTCCTCTTTCTCTCTATACAGTATATTCACCTTCCTCTTCCTCTCTCTACAGTATATTCACCTTCCTCTTCCTCTCTATACTGTATATTCACCTTCCTCTTCCTCTCTCTACAGTATATTCACCTTCCTCTTCCTCTCTACAGTATATTCACCTTCCTCTTCCTCTCGATACAGTATATTCACCTTCCTCTTCCTCTCTCTACAGTATATTCACCTTCCTCTTCCTCTCTATACAGTATATTCACCTTCCTCTTCCTCTCTATACAGTTTATTCACCTTCCTCTTCCTCTCTATACAGTATATTCACCTTCCTCTTCCTCTCTACAGTATATTCACCTTCCTCTACCTCTCTACAGTATATTCACCTTCCTCTTCCTCTCTCTACAGTATATTCACCTTCCTCTTTCTCTCTATACAGTATATTCACCTTCCTCTTCCTCTCTCTACAGTATATTCACCTTCCTCTTCCTCTCTATACTGTATATTCACCTTCCTCTTCCTCTCTCTACAGTATATTCACCTTCCTCTTCCTCTCTACAGTATATTCACCTTCCTCTTCCTCTCGATACAGTATATTCACCTTCCTCTTCCTCTCTCTACAGTATATTCACCTTCCTCTTCCTCTCTATACAGTATATTCACCTTCCTCTCCCTCTCTATACAGTATATTCACCTTCCTCTTCCTCTCTATACAGTATATTAACCTTCCTCTCCCTCTCTATACAGTATATTCACCTTCCTCTTCCTCTACAGTATATTCACCTTCCTCTTCCTCTCTTTACAGTATATTCACCTTCCTCTTCCTCTCTATACAGTATATTCACCTTCCTCTTCCTCTCTATACAGTATATCCACCTTCCTCTTCCTCTCTATACAGTATATTCACCTTCCTCTTCCTCTCTATACAGTATATTCACCTTCCTCTTCCTCTCTTTACAGTATATTCACCTTCCTCTTCCCCTCTATACAGTATATTCACCTTCCTCTTCCTCTCTATACAGTATATTCACCTTCCTCTTCCTCTCTATACAGTATATTCACCTTCCTCTTCCCATCTCTACAGTATATTCACCTTCCTCTTCCTCTCTATACAGTATATTAACCTTCCTCTTCCTCTCTATACAGTATATTCACCCTCTTCTTCCTCTCTATACAGTATATTCAGCTTCCTCTTCCTCTCTATACAGTATATTCACCTTCCTCTTCCTCTCTATACAGTATATTCACCTTCCTCTTCCTCTCTATACAGTATATTCACCTTCCTCTTCCTCTCTATACAGTATATTCACCTTCCTCTTCCTCTCTCAACAGTATATTCACCTTCCTCTTCCTCTCTATACAGTATATTCACCTTCCTCTTCCTCTCTATACAGTATATTCACCTTCCTCTTCCTCTCTATACAGTATATTCACCTTCCTCTTCCTCTCTATACAGTATATTCACCTTCCTCTTCCTCTCTATACAGTATATTCACCTTCCTCTTCCTCTATACAGTATATTCACTGTCCCTTCCTCTTCCTCTCTATACAGTATATTCACCTTCCTCTTCCTCTCTATACAGTATATTCACCTTCCTCTTCCTCTCTCTACAGTATATTCACCTTCCTCTTCCTCTCTATAGAGTATATTCACCTTCCTCTTCCTCTCTTTACAGTATATTCACCTTCCTCTTCCTCTCTATACAGTATATTCACTGTCCCTTCCTCTTCCTCTCTATACAGTATATTCACCTTCCTCTCCCTCTCTATACAGTATATTCACCTTCGTCTTCCTCTCTATACAGTATATTCACCTTCCTCTTCCTCTCTATACAGTATATTCACCTTCCTCTTCCTCTCTATACAGTATATTCACCTTCCTCTTCCTCTCTATACAGTATATTAACCTTCCTCTTCTTCTCTATACAGTATATTCACCTTCCTCTTCCCCTCTATACAGTATATTCACCTTCCTCTTCCTCTCTATACAGTATATTCACCTTCCTCTTCCTCTCTATACAGTATATTCACCTTCCTCTTCCTCTCTATACAGTATATTCACCTTCCTCTTCCTCTCTATACAGTATATTCACCTTCCTCTTCCCCTCTATACAGTATATTCACCTTCCTCTTCCTCTCTATAGAGTATATTCACCTTCCTCTCCCTCTCTATACAGTATATTAACCTTCCTCTTCCTCTCTATACAGTATATTCACCTTCCTCTTCCTCTCTATACAGTATATTCACCTTCCTCTTCCTCTCTATACAGTATATTCACCTTCCTCTTCCTCTCTACAGTATATTCCTCTTCCTCTTCCTCTCTATACAGTATATTCACCTTCCTCTTCCTCTCTATACAGTATATTCACCTTCCTCTTCCTCTCTATACAGTATATTCACCTTCCTCTTCCTTTCTATACAGTATATTCACCTTCCTCTTCCTCTCTATACAGTATATTCACCTTCCTCTTCCTCTCTATACAGTTTATTCACCTTCCTCTTCCTCTCTATACTGTATATTCACCTTCCTCTTCCTCTCTCTACAGTATATTCACCTTCCTCTTCCTCTCTACAGTATATTCACCTTCCTCTTCCTCTCGATACAGTATATTCACCTTCCTCTTCCTCTCTCTACAGTATATTCACCTTCCTCTTCCACTCTATACAGTATATTCACCTTCCTCTCCCTCTCTATACAGTATATTCACCTTCCTCTTCCTCTCTATACAGTATATTAACCTTCCTCTCCCTCTCTATACAGTATATTCACCTTCCTCTTCCTCTACAGTATATTCACCTTCCTCTTCCTCTCTTTACAGTATATTCACCTTCCTCTTCTTCTCTATACAGTATATTCACCTTCCTCTTCCTCTCTATACAGTATATCCACCTTCCTCTTCCTCTCTATACAGTATATTCACCTTCCTCTTCCTCTCTATACAGTATATTCACCTTCCTCTTCCTCTCTTTACAGTATATTCACCTTCCTCTTCCCCTCTATACAGTATATTCACCTTCCTCTTCCTCTCTATACAGTATATTCACCTTCCTCTTCCTCTCTATACAGTATATTCACCTTCCTCTTCCCATCTCTACAGTATATTCACCTTCCTCTTCCTCTCTATACAGTATATTAACCTTCCTCTTCCTCTCTATACAGTATATTCACCTTCCTCTTCCTCTCTATACAGTATATTCAGCTTCCTCTTCCTCTCTATACAGTATATTCACCTTCCTCTTCCTCTCTATACAGTATATTCACCTTCCTCTTCCTCTCTATACAGTATATTCACCTTCCTCTTCCTCTCTATACAATATATTCACCTTCCTCTTCCTCTCTCAACAGTATATTCACCTTCATCTTCCTCTCTATACAGTATATTCACCTTCCTCTTCCTCTCTATACAGTATATTCACCTTCCTCTTCCTCTATACAGTATATTCACTGTCCCTTCCTCTTCCTCTCTATACAGTATATTCACCTTCCTCTTCCTCTCTATACAGTATATTCACCTTCCTCTTCCTCTCTCTACAGTATATTCACCTTCCTCTTCCTCTCTATAGAGTATATTCACCTTCCTCTTCCTCTCTTTACAGTATATTCACCTTCCTCTTCCTCTCTATACAGTATATTCACCTTCCTCTTCCTCTCTATACAGTATATTCACCTTCCTCTTCCTCTCTATACAGTATATTAACCTTCCTCTTCTTCTCTATACAGTATATTCACCTTCCTCTTCCCCTCTATACAGTATATTCACCTTCCTCTTCCTCTCTATACAGTATATTAACCTTCCTCTTCCTCTCTATACAGTATATTCACCTTCCTCTTCCTCTCTATACAGTATATTCACCTTCCTCTTCCTCTCTATACAGTATATTCACCTTCCTCTTCCTCTCTATACAGTATATTCATCTTCCTCTTCCTCTCTATACAGTATATTCACCTTCCTCTTCCTCTCTCTACAGTATATTCACCTTCCTCTTCCTCTCTCAACAGTATATTCACCTTCCTCTTCCTCTCTCTACAGTATATTCACCTTCCTCTACCTCTATACAGTATATTCACTGGCCCTTCCTCTTCCTCTCTATACAGTATATTCACCTTCCTCTTCCTCTCTATACAGTATATTCACCTTCTTCTTCCTCTCTATACAGTATATTCACCTTCCTCTTACTCTGTATACAGTATATTCACCTTCCTCTTCCTCTCTCTACAGTATATTCACCTTCCTCTTCCTCTCTCTACAGTATATTCACCTTCCTCTTCCTCTCTATACAGTATATTCACTGTCCCTTCCTCTTCCTCTCTATACAGTATATTCATATTCCACTTCCTCTCTATACAGTATATTCACCTTCCTCTTCCTCTCTCTACAGTATATTCAACTTCCTCTTCCTCTCTGTACAGTATATTCACCTTCCTCTTCCTCTCTATACAGTATATTCACCTTCCTCTTCCTCTCTCTACAGTATATTCACCTTCCTCTTCCTCTCCATACAGTATATTCACCTTCCTCTTCCTCTCTATACAGTATATTCACCTTCCTCTTCCTCTCTATACAGTATATTCACCTTCCTCTTCCTCTCTCTACAGTATATTAACCTTCCTCTTTTTCTCTATACAGTATATTCACCTTCCTCTTCCTCTCTTTACAGTATATTTACCTTCCTCTTCCTCTCTATACAGTATATTCACCTTCCTCTTCCTCTCTTTACAGTATATTCACCTTCCTCTTCCTCTCTATACAGTATATTAACCTTCCTCTCCCTCTCTATACAGTATATTCACCTTCCTCTTCCTCTACAGTATATTCACCTTCCTCTTCCTCTCTTTACAGTATATTCACCTTCCTCTTCCTCTCTATACAGTATATTCACCTTCCTCTTCCTCTCTATACAGTATATCCACCTTCCTCTTCCTCTCTATACAGTATATTCACCTTCCTCTTCCTCTCTATACAGTATATTCACCTTCCTCTTCCTCTCTTTACAGTATATTCACCTTCCTCTTCCCCTCTATACAGTATATTCACCTTCCTCTTCCTCTCTACAGTATATTCACCTTCCTCTTCCTCTCTATACAGTATATTCACCTTCCTCTTCCCCTCTATACAGTATATTCACCTTCCTCTTCCTCTCTATACAGTATATTCACCTTCCTCTTCCTCTCTCTACAGTATATTCACCTTCCTCTTCCACTCTATACAGTATATTCACCTTCCTCTCCCTCTCTATACAGTATATTCACCTTCCTCTTCCTCTCTATACAGTATATTAACCTTCCTCTCCCTCTCTATACAGTATATTCACCTTCCTCTTCCTCTACAGTATATTCACCTTCCTCTTCCTCTCTTTACAGTATATTCACCTTCCTCTTCCTCTCTATACAGTATATTCACCTTCCTCTTCCTCTCTATACAGTATATCCACCTTCCTCTTCCTCTCTATACAGTATATTCACCTTCCTCTTCCTCTCTATACAGTATATTCACCTTCCTCTTCCTCTCTTTACAGTATATTCACCTTCCTCTTCCCCTCTATACAGTATATTCACCTTCCTCTTCCTCTCTATACAGTATATTCACCTTCCTCTTCCTCTCTATACAGTATATTCACCTTCCTCTTCCCATCTCTACAGTATATTCACCTTCCTCTTCCTCTCTATACAGTATATTAACCTTCCTCTTCCTCTCTATACAGTATATTCACCTTCCTCTTCCTCTCTATACAGTATATTCAGCTTCCTCTTCCTCTCTATACAGTATATTCACCTTCCTCTTCCTCTCTATACAGTATATTCACCTTCCTCTTCCTCTCTATACAGTATATTCACCTTCCTCTTCCTCTCTATACAATATATTCACCTTCCTCTTCCTCTCTCAACAGTATATTCACCTTCCTCTTCCTCTCTATACAGTATATTCACCTTCCTCTTCCTCTCTATACAGTATATTCACCTTCCTCTTCCTCTATACAGTATATTCACTGTCCCTTCCTCTTCCTCTCTATACAGTATATTCACCTTCCTCTTCCTCTCTATACAGTATATTCACCTTCCTCTTCCTCTCTCTACAGTATATTCACCTTCCTCTTCCTCTCTATAGAGTATATTCACCTTCCTCTTCCTCTCTTTACAGTATATTCACCTTCCTCTTCCTCTCTATACAGTATATTCACCTTCCTCTTCCTCTCTATACAGTATATTCACCTTCCTCTTCCTCTCTATACAGTATATTAACCTTCCTCTTCTTCTCTATACAGTATATTCACCTTCCTCTTCCCCTCTATACAGTATATTCACCTTCCTCTTCCTCTCTATACAGTATATTAACCTTCCTCTTCCTCTCTATACAGTATATTCACCTTCCTCTATCTCTCTATACAGTATATTCACCTTCCTCTTCCTCTCTATACAGTATATTCACCTTCCTCTTCCTCTCTATACAGTATATTCATCTTCCTCTTCCTCTCTATACAGTATATTCACCTTCCTCTTCCTCTCTCTACAGTATATTCACCTTCCTCTTCCTCTCTCAACAGTATATTCACCTTCCTCTTCCTCTCTCTACAGTATATTCACCTTCCTCTACCTCTATACAGTATATTCACTGGCCCTTCCTCTTCCTCTCTATACAGTATATTCACCTTCCTCTTCCTCTCTCTACAGTATATTCACCTTCCTCTTCCTCTCTCTACAGTATATTCACCTTCCTCTTCCTCTCTATACAGTATATTCACTGTCCCTTCCTCTTCCTCTCTATACAGTATATTCATATTCCACTTCCTCTCTATACAGTATATTCACCTTCCTCTTCCTCTCTCTACAGTATATTCAACTTCCTCTTCCTCTCTGTACAGTATATTCACCTTCCTCTTCCTCTCTATACAGTATATTCACCTTCCTCTTCCTCTCTCTACAGTATATTCACCTTCCTCTTCCTCTCCATACAGTATATTCACCTTCCTCTTCCTCTCTATACAGTATATTCACCTTCCTCTTCCTCTCTATACAGTATATTCACCTTCCTCTTCCTCTCTCTACAGTATATTAACCTTCCTCTTTTTCTCTATACAGTATATTCACCTTCCTCTTCCTCTCTTTACAGTATATTTACCTTCCTCTTCCTCTCTATACAGTATATTCACCTTCCTCTTCCTCTCTTTACAGTATATTCACCTTCCTCTTCCTCTCTATACAGTATATTAACCTTCCTCTCCCTCTCTATACAGTATATTCACCTTCCTCTTCCTCTACAGTATATTCACCTTCCTCTTCCTCTCTTTACAGTATATTCACCTTCCTCTTCCTCTCTATACAGTATATTCACCTTCCTCTTCCTCTCTATACAGTATATCCACCTTCCTCTTCCTCTCTATACAGTATATTCACCTTCCTCTTCCTCTCTATACAGTATATTCACCTTCCTCTTCCTCTCTTTACAGTATATTCACCTTCCTCTTCCCCTCTATACAGTATATTCACCTTCCTCTTCCTCTCTACAGTATATTCACCTTCCTCTTCCTCTCTATACAGTATATTCACCTTCCTCTTCCCCTCTATACAGTATATTCACCTTCCTCTTCCTCTCTATACAGTATATTCACCTTCCTCTTCCTCTCTTTACAGTATATTCACCTTCCTCTTCCCCTCTATACAGTATATTCACCTTCCTCTTCCTCTCTACAGTATATTCACCTTCCTCTTCCTCTCTATACAGTATATTCACCTTCCTCTTCCTCTCTATACAGTATATTCACCTTCCTCTTCCTCTCTATACAGTATATTCACTGTCCTCTTCCTCTCTATACAGTATATTCCCCTTCCTCTTCCTCTCTCAACAGTATATTCACCTTCCTCTTCCTCTCTATACAGTATATTCACCTTCCTCTTCCTCTCTATACAGTATATTCACCTTCCTCTTCCTCTATACAGTATAGTCACCTTCCTCTTCCTCTTCCTCTCTATACAGTATATTCACCTTCCTCTTCCTCTCTATACAGTATATTCACCTTCCTCTTCCTCTCTACACAGTATATTCACCTTCCTCTTTCTCTCTACAGTATATTCACCTTCCTCTTCCTCTCTCTACAGTATATTCACCTTCCTCTTCCTCTCTATACAGTATATTCACCTTCCTCTTCCTCTCTATACAGTATATTCACCTTCCTCTTCCTCTCTATACAGTATATTCACCTTCCTCTTCCTCTCTACAGTATATTCACCTTCCTCTTCCTCTCTTTACAGTATATTCACCTTCCTCTTCCTCTCTATACAGTATATTCACCTTCCTCTTCCTCTCTATACAGTATATTCACCTTCCTCTTCCTCTCTATACAGTATATTCACCTTCCTCTTCCCCTCTATACAGTATATTCACCTTCCTCTTCCTCTCTATAGAGTATATTCACCTTCCTCTCCCTCTCTATACAGTATATTAACCTTCCTCTTCCTCTCTATACAGTATATTCACCTTCCTCTTCCTCTCTATACAGTATATTCACCTTCCTCTTCCTCTCTATACAGTATATTCACCTTCCTCTTCCTCTCTACAGTATATTCCTCTTCCTCTTCCTCTCTATACAGTATATTCACCTTCCTCTTCCTCTCTATACAGTATATTCACCTTCCTCTTCCTCTCTATACAGTATATTCACCTTCCTCTTCCTTTCTATACAGTATATTCACCTTCCTCTTCCTCTCTATACAGTATATTCACCTTCCTCTTCCTCTCTATACAGTTTATTCACCTTCCTCTTCCTCTCTATACAGTATATTCACCTTCCTCTTCCTCTCTACAGTATATTCACCTTCCTCTACCTCTCTACAGTATATTCACCTTCCTCTTCCTCTCTCTACAGTATATTCACCTTCCTCTTTCTCTCTATACAGTATATTCACCTTCCTCTTCCTCTCTCTACAGTATATTCACCTTCCTCTTCCTCTCTATACTGTATATTCACCTTCCTCTTCCTCTCTCTACAGTATATTCACCTTCCTCTTCCTCTCTACAGTATATTCACCTTCCTCTTCCTCTCGATACAGTATATTCACCTTCCTCTTCCTCTCTCTACAGTATATTCACCTTCCTCTTCCTCTCTATACAGTATATTCACCTTCCTCTTCCTCTCTATACAGTTTATTCACCTTCCTCTTCCTCTCTATACAGTATATTCACCTTCCTCTTCCTCTCTACAGTATATTCACCTTCCTCTACCTCTCTACAGTATATTCACCTTCCTCTTCCTCTCTCTACAGTATATTCACCTTCCTCTTTCTCTCTATACAGTATATTCACCTTCCTCTTCCTCTCTCTACAGTATATTCACCTTCCTCTTCCTCTCTATACTGTATATTCACCTTCCTCTTCCTCTCTCTACAGTATATTCACCTTCCTCTTCCTCTCTACAGTATATTCACCTTCCTCTTCCTCTCGATACAGTATATTCACCTTCCTCTTCCTCTCTCTACAGTATATTCACCTTCCTCTTCCTCTCTATACAGTATATTCACCTTCCTCTCCCTCTCTATACAGTATATTCACCTTCCTCTTCCTCTCTATACAGTATATTAACCTTCCTCTCCCTCTCTATACAGTATATTCACCTTCCTCTTCCTCTACAGTATATTCACCTTCCTCTTCCTCTCTTTACAGTATATTCACCTTCCTCTTCCTCTCTATACAGTATATTCACCTTCCTCTTCCTCTCTATACAGTATATCCACCTTCCTCTTCCTCTCTATACAGTATATTCACCTTCCTCTTCCTCTCTATACAGTATATTCACCTTCCTCTTCCTCTCTTTACAGTATATTCACCTTCCTCTTCCCCTCTATACAGTATATTCACCTTCCTCTTCCTCTCTATACAGTATATTCACCTTCCTCTTCCTCTCTATACAGTATATTCACCTTCCTCTTCCCATCTCTACAGTATATTCACCTTCCTCTTCCTCTCTATACAGTATATTAACCTTCCTCTTCCTCTCTATACAGTATATTCACCCTCTTCTTCCTCTCTATACAGTATATTCAGCTTCCTCTTCCTCTCTATACAGTATATTCACCTTCCTCTTCCTCTCTATACAGTATATTCACCTTCCTCTTCCTCTCTATACAGTATATTCACCTTCCTCTTCCTCTCTATACAGTATATTCACCTTCCTCTTCCTCTCTCAACAGTATATTCACCTTCCTCTTCCTCTCTATACAGTATATTCACCTTCCTCTTCCTCTCTATACAGTATATTCACCTTCCTCTTCCTCTCTATACAGTATATTCACCTTCCTCTTCCTCTCTATACAGTATATTCACCTTCCTCTTCCTCTCTATACAGTATATTCACCTTCCTCTTCCTCTATACAGTATATTCACTGTCCCTTCCTCTTCCTCTCTATACAGTATATTCACCTTCCTCTTCCTCTCTATACAGTATATTCACCTTCCTCTTCCTCTCTCTACAGTATATTCACCTTCCTCTTCCTCTCTATAGAGTATATTCACCTTCCTCTTCCTCTCTTTACAGTATATTCACCTTCCTCTTCCTCTCTATACAGTATATTCACTGTCCCTTCCTCTTCCTCTCTATACAGTATATTCACCTTCCTCTCCCTCTCTATACAGTATATTCACCTTCGTCTTCCTCTCTATACAGTATATTCACCTTCCTCTTCCTCTCTATACAGTATATTCACCTTCCTCTTCCTCTCTATACAGTATATTCACCTTCCTCTTCCTCTCTATACAGTATATTAACCTTCCTCTTCTTCTCTATACAGTATATTCACCTTCCTCTTCCCCTCTATACAGTATATTCACCTTCCTCTTCCTCTCTATACAGTATATTCACCTTCCTCTTCCTCTCTATACAGTATATTCACCTTCCTCTTCCTCTCTATACAGTATATTCACCTTCCTCTTCCTCTCTATACAGTATATTCACCTTCCTCTTCCCCTCTATACAGTATATTCACCTTCCTCTTCCTCTCTATAGAGTATATTCACCTTCCTCTCCCTCTCTATACAGTATATTAACCTTCCTCTTCCTCTCTATACAGTATATTCACCTTCCTCTTCCTCTCTATACAGTATATTCACCTTCCTCTTCCTCTCTATACAGTATATTCACCTTCCTCTTCCTCTCTACAGTATATTCCTCTTCCTCTTCCTCTCTATACAGTATATTCACCTTCCTCTTCCTCTCTATACAGTATATTCACCTTCCTCTTCCTCTCTATACAGTATATTCACCTTCCTCTTCCTTTCTATACAGTATATTCACCTTCCTCTTCCTCTCTATACAGTATATTCACCTTCCTCTTCCTCTCTATACAGTTTATTCACCTTCCTCTTCCTCTCTATACTGTATATTCACCTTCCTCTTCCTCTCTCTACAGTATATTCACCTTCCTCTTCCTCTCTACAGTATATTCACCTTCCTCTTCCTCTCGATACAGTATATTCACCTTCCTCTTCCTCTCTCTACAGTATATTCACCTTCCTCTTCCACTCTATACAGTATATTCACCTTCCTCTCCCTCTCTATACAGTATATTCACCTTCCTCTTCCTCTCTATACAGTATATTAACCTTCCTCTCCCTCTCTATACAGTATATTCACCTTCCTCTTCCTCTACAGTATATTCACCTTCCTCTTCCTCTCTTTACAGTATATTCACCTTCCTCTTCTTCTCTATACAGTATATTCACCTTCCTCTTCCTCTCTATACAGTATATCCACCTTCCTCTTCCTCTCTATACAGTATATTCACCTTCCTCTTCCTCTCTATACAGTATATTCACCTTCCTCTTCCTCTCTTTACAGTATATTCACCTTCCTCTTCCCCTCTATACAGTATATTCACCTTCCTCTTCCTCTCTATACAGTATATTCACCTTCCTCTTCCTCTCTATACAGTATATTCACCTTCCTCTTCCCATCTCTACAGTATATTCACCTTCCTCTTCCTCTCTATACAGTATATTAACCTTCCTCTTCCTCTCTATACAGTATATTCACCTTCCTCTTCCTCTCTATACAGTATATTCAGCTTCCTCTTCCTCTCTATACAGTATATTCACCTTCCTCTTCCTCTCTATACAGTATATTCACCTTCCTCTTCCTCTCTATACAGTATATTCACCTTCCTCTTCCTCTCTATACAATATATTCACCTTCCTCTTCCTCTCTCAACAGTATATTCACCTTCATCTTCCTCTCTATACAGTATATTCACCTTCCTCTTCCTCTCTATACAGTATATTCACCTTCCTCTTCCTCTATACAGTATATTCACTGTCCCTTCCTCTTCCTCTCTATACAGTATATTCACCTTCCTCTTCCTCTCTATACAGTATATTCACCTTCCTCTTCCTCTCTCTACAGTATATTCACCTTCCTCTTCCTCTCTATAGAGTATATTCACCTTCCTCTTCCTCTCTTTACAGTATATTCACCTTCCTCTTCCTCTCTATACAGTATATTCACCTTCCTCTTCCTCTCTATACAGTATATTCACCTTCCTCTTCCTCTCTATACAGTATATTAACCTTCCTCTTCTTCTCTATACAGTATATTCACCTTCCTCTTCCCCTCTATACAGTATATTCACCTTCCTCTTCCTCTCTATACAGTATATTAACCTTCCTCTTCCTCTCTATACAGTATATTCACCTTCCTCTTCCTCTCTATACAGTATATTCACCTTCCTCTTCCTCTCTATACAGTATATTCACCTTCCTCTTCCTCTCTATACAGTATATTCATCTTCCTCTTCCTCTCTATACAGTATATTCACCTTCCTCTTCCTCTCTCTACAGTATATTCACCTTCCTCTTCCTCTCTCAACAGTATATTCACCTTCCTCTTCCTCTCTCTACAGTATATTCACCTTCCTCTACCTCTATACAGTATATTCACTGGCCCTTCCTCTTCCTCTCTATACAGTATATTCACCTTCCTCTTCCTCTCTATACAGTATATTCACCTTCTTCTTCCTCTCTATACAGTATATTCACCTTCCTCTTACTCTGTATACAGTATATTCACCTTCCTCTTCCTCTCTCTACAGTATATTCACCTTCCTCTTCCTCTCTCTACAGTATATTCACCTTCCTCTTCCTCTCTATACAGTATATTCACTGTCCCTTCCTCTTCCTCTCTATACAGTATATTCATATTCCACTTCCTCTCTATACAGTATATTCACCTTCCTCTTCCTCTCTCTACAGTATATTCAACTTCCTCTTCCTCTCTGTACAGTATATTCACCTTCCTCTTCCTCTCTATACAGTATATTCACCTTCCTCTTCCTCTCTCTACAGTATATTCACCTTCCTCTTCCTCTCCATACAGTATATTCACCTTCCTCTTCCTCTCTATACAGTATATTCACCTTCCTCTTCCTCTCTATACAGTATATTCACCTTCCTCTTCCTCTCTCTACAGTATATTAACCTTCCTCTTTTTCTCTATACAGTATATTCACCTTCCTCTTCCTCTCTTTACAGTATATTTACCTTCCTCTTCCTCTCTATACAGTATATTCACCTTCCTCTTCCTCTCTTTACAGTATATTCACCTTCCTCTTCCTCTCTATACAGTATATTAACCTTCCTCTCCCTCTCTATACAGTATATTCACCTTCCTCTTCCTCTACAGTATATTCACCTTCCTCTTCCTCTCTTTACAGTATATTCACCTTCCTCTTCCTCTCTATACAGTATATTCACCTTCCTCTTCCTCTCTATACAGTATATCCACCTTCCTCTTCCTCTCTATACAGTATATTCACCTTCCTCTTCCTCTCTATACAGTATATTCACCTTCCTCTTCCTCTCTTTACAGTATATTCACCTTCCTCTTCCCCTCTATACAGTATATTCACCTTCCTCTTCCTCTCTACAGTATATTCACCTTCCTCTTCCTCTCTATACAGTATATTCACCTTCCTCTTCCCCTCTATACAGTATATTCACCTTCCTCTTCCTCTCTATACAGTATATTCACCTTCCTCTTCCTCTCTTTACAGTATATTCACCTTCCTCTTCCCCTCTATACAGTATATTCACCTTCCTCTTCCTCTCTACAGTATATTCACCTTCCTCTTCCTCTCTATACAGTATATTCACCTTCCTCTTCCTCTCTATACAGTATATTCACCTTCCTCTTCCTCTCTATACAGTATATTCACTGTCCTCTTCCTCTCTATACAGTATATTCCCCTTCCTCTTCCTCTCTCAACAGTATATTCACCTTCCTCTTCCTCTCTATACAGTATATTCACCTTCCTCTTCCTCTCTATACAGTATATTCACCTTCCTCTTCCTCTATACAGTATAGTCACCTTCCTCTTCCTCTTCCTCTCTATACAGTATATTCACCTTCCTCTTCCTCTCTATACAGTATATTCACCTTCCTCTTCCTCTCTATACAGTATATTCACCTTCCTCTGCCTCTCTATACAGTATATTAACCTTCCTCTTCCTCTCTACAGTATATTCACCTTCCTCTTCCTCTCTATACAGTATATTCACCTTCCTCTTCCTCTCTCTACAGTATATTCACCTTCCTCTTCCTCTCTCTACAGTATATTCACCTTCCTCTTCCTCTCTCTACAGTATATTCACCTTCCTCTTCCTCTCTATACAGTATATTCACCTTCCTCTTCCTCTCTATACAGTATATTCACCTTCCTCTTCCTCTTCCTCTCTATACAGTATATTCACCTTCCTCTTCCTCTCTACAGTATATTCACCTTCCTCTTCCTCTCTTTACAGTATATTCACCTTCCTCTTCCTCTCTATACAGTATATTCACCTTCCTCTTCCTCTCTATACAGTATATTCACCTTCCTCTTCCTCTCTATACAGTATATTCACCTTCCTCTTCCCCTCTATACAGTATATTCACCTTCCTCTTCCTCTCTATAGAGTATATTCACCTTCCTCTCCCTCTCTATACAGTATATTAACCTTCCTCTTCCTCTCTATACAGTATATTCACCTTCCTCTTCCTCTCTATACAGTATATTCACCTTCCTCTTCCTCTCTATACAGTATATTCACCTTCCTCTTCCTCTCTACAGTATATTCCTCTTCCTCTTCCTCTCTATACAGTATATTCACCTTCCTCTTCCTCTCTATACAGTATATTCACCTTCCTCTTCCTCTCTATACAGTATATTCACCTTCCTCTTCCTTTCTATACAGTATATTCACCTTCCTCTTCCTCTCTATACAGTATATTCACCTTCCTCTTCCTCTCTATACAGTTTATTCACCTTCCTCTTCCTCTCTATACAGTATATTCACCTTCCTCTTCCTCTCTACAGTATATTCACCTTCCTCTACCTCTCTACAGTATATTCACCTTCCTCTTCCTCTCTCTACAGTATATTCACCTTCCTCTTTCTCTCTATACAGTATATTCACCTTCCTCTTCCTCTCTCTACAGTATATTCACCTTCCTCTTCCTCTCTATACTGTATATTCACCTTCCTCTTCCTCTCTCTACAGTATATTCACCTTCCTCTTCCTCTCTACAGTATATTCACCTTCCTCTTCCTCTCGATACAGTATATTCACCTTCCTCTTCCTCTCTCTACAGTATATTCACCTTCCTCTTCCTCTCTATACAGTATATTCACCTTCCTCTCCCTCTCTATACAGTATATTCACCTTCCTCTTCCTCTCTATACAGTATATTAACCTTCCTCTCCCTCTCTATACAGTATATTCACCTTCCTCTTCCTCTACAGTATATTCACCTTCCTCTTCCTCTCTTTACAGTATATTCACCTTCCTCTTCCTCTCTATACAGTATATTCACCTTCCTCTTCCTCTCTATACAGTATATCCACCTTCCTCTTCCTCTCTATACAGTATATTCACCTTCCTCTTCCTCTCTATACAGTATATTCACCTTCCTCTTCCTCTCTTTACAGTATATTCACCTTCCTCTTCCCCTCTATACAGTATATTCACCTTCCTCTTCCTCTCTATACAGTATATTCACCTTCCTCTTCCTCTCTATACAGTATATTCACCTTCCTCTTCCCATCTCTACAGTATATTCACCTTCCTCTTCCTCTCTATACAGTATATTAACCTTCCTCTTCCTCTCTATACAGTATATTCACCCTCCTCTTCCTCTCTATACAGTATATTCAGCTTCCTCTTCCTCTCTATACAGTATATTCACCTTCCTCTTCCTCTCTATACAGTATATTCACCTTCCTCTTCCTCTCTATACAGTATATTCACCTTCCTCTTCCTCTCTATACAGTATATTCACCTTCCTCTTCCTCTCTCAACAGTATATTCACCTTCCTCTTCCTCTCTATACAGTATATTCACCTTCCTCTTCCTCTCTATACAGTATATTCACCTTCCTCTTCCTCTCTATACAGTATATTCACCTTCCTCTTCCTCTCTATACAGTATATTCACCTTCCTCTTCCTCTCTATACAGTATATTCACCTTCCTCTTCCTCTATACAGTATATTCACTGTCCCTTCCTCTTCCTCTCTATACAGTATATTCACCTTCCTCTTCCTCTCTATACAGTATATTCACCTTCCTCTTCCTCTCTCTACAGTATATTCACCTTCCTCTTCCTCTCTATAGAGTATATTCACCTTCCTCTTCCTCTCTTTACAGTATATTCACCTTCCTCTTCCTCTCTATACAGTATATTCACTGTCCCTTCCTCTTCCTCTCTATACAGTATATTCACCTTCCTCTCCCTCTCTATACAGTATATTCACCTTCGTCTTCCTCTCTATACAGTATATTCACCTTCCTCTTCCTCTCTATACAGTATATTCACCTTCCTCTTCCTCTCTATACAGTATATTCACCTTCCTCTTCCTCTCTATACAGTATATTAACCTTCCTCTTCTTCTCTATACAGTATATTCACCTTCCTCTTCCCCTCTATACAGTATATTCACCTTCCTCTTCCTCTCTATACAGTATATTCACCTTCCTCTTCCTCTCTATACAGTATATTCACCTTCCTCTTCCTCTCTATACAGTATATTCACCTTCCTCTTCCTCTCTATACAGTATATTCACCTTCCTCTTCCCCTCTATACAGTATATTCACCTTCCTCTTCCTCTCTATAGAGTATATTCACCTTCCTCTCCCTCTCTATACAGTATATTAACCTTCCTCTTCCTCTCTATACAGTATATTCACCTTCCTCTTCCTCTCTATACAGTATATTCACATTCCTCTTCCTCTCTATACAGTATATTCACCTTCCTCTTCCTCTCTACAGTATATTCCTCTTCCTCTTCCTCTCTATACAGTATATTCACCTTCCTCTTCCTCTCTATACAGTATATTCACCTTCCTCTTCCTCTCTATACAGTATATTCACCTTCCTCTTCCTTTCTATACAGTATATTCACCTTCCTCTTCCTCTCTATACAGTATATTCACCTTCCTCTTCCTCTCTATACAGTTTATTCACCTTCCTCTTCCTCTCTATACAGTATATTCACTGTCCTCTTCCTCTCTATACAGTATATTCCCCTTCCTCTTCCTCTCTCAACAGTATATTCACCTTCCTCTTCCTCTCTATACAGTATATTCACCTTCCTCTTCCTCTCTATACAGTATATTCACCTTCCTCTTCCTCTATACAGTATAGTCACCTTCCTCTTCCTCTTCCTCTCTATACAGTATATTCACCTTCCTCTTCCTCTCTATACAGTATATTCACCTTCCTCTTCCTCTCTATACAGTATATTCACCTTCCTCTGCCTCTCTATACAGTATATTAACCTTCCTCTTCCTCTCTACAGTATATTCACCTTCCTCTTCCTCTCTATACAGTATATTCACCTTCCTCTTCCTCTCTCTACAGTATATTCACCTTCCTCTTCCTCTCTCTACAGTATATTCACCTTCCTCTTCCTCTCTCTACAGTATATTCACCTTCCTCTTCCTCTCTATACAGTATATTCACCTTCCTCTTCCTCTCTATACAGTATATTCACCTTCCTCTTCCTCTTCCTCTCTATACAGTATATTCACCTTCCTCTTCCTCTCTACAGTATATTCACCTTCCTCTTCCTCTCTTTACAGTATATTCACCTTCCTCTTCCTCTCTATACAGTATATTCACCTTCCTCTTCCTCTCTATACAGTATATTCACCTTCCTCTTCCTCTCTATACAGTATATTCACCTTCCTCTTCCCCTCTATACAGTATATTCACCTTCCTCTTCCTCTCTATAGAGTATATTCACCTTCCTCTCCCTCTCTATACAGTATATTAACCTTCCTCTTCCTCTCTATACAGTATATTCACCTTCCTCTTCCTCTCTATACAGTATATTCACCTTCCTCTTCCTCTCTATACAGTATATTCACCTTCCTCTTCCTCTCTACAGTATATTCCTCTTCCTCTTCCTCTCTATACAGTATATTCACCTTCCTCTTCCTCTCTATACAGTATATTCACCTTCCTCTTCCTCTCTATACAGTATATTCACCTTCCTCTTCCTTTCTATACAGTATATTCACCTTCCTCTTCCTCTCTATACAGTATATTCACCTTCCTCTTCCTCTCTATACAGTTTATTCACCTTCCTCTTCCTCTCTATACAGTATATTCACCTTCCTCTTCCTCTCTACAGTATATTCACCTTCCTCTACCTCTCTACAGTATATTCACCTTCCTCTTCCTCTCTCTACAGTATATTCACCTTCCTCTTTCTCTCTATACAGTATATTCACCTTCCTCTTCCTCTCTCTACAGTATATTCACCTTCCTCTTCCTCTCTATACTGTATATTCACCTTCCTCTTCCTCTCTCTACAGTATATTCACCTTCCTCTTCCTCTCTACAGTATATTCACCTTCCTCTTCCTCTCGATACAGTATATTCACCTTCCTCTTCCTCTCTCTACAGTATATTCACCTTCCTCTTCCTCTCTATACAGTATATTCACCTTCCTCTCCCTCTCTATACAGTATATTCACCTTCCTCTTCCTCTCTATACAGTATATTAACCTTCCTCTCCCTCTCTATACAGTATATTCACCTTCCTCTTCCTCTACAGTATATTCACCTTCCTCTTCCTCTCTTTACAGTATATTCACCTTCCTCTTCCTCTCTATACAGTATATTCACCTTCCTCTTCCTCTCTATACAGTATATCCACCTTCCTCTTCCTCTCTATACAGTATATTCACCTTCCTCTTCCTCTCTATACAGTATATTCACCTTCCTCTTCCTCTCTTTACAGTATATTCACCTTCCTCTTCCCCTCTATACAGTATATTCACCTTCCTCTTCCTCTCTATACAGTATATTCACCTTCCTCTTCCTCTCTATACAGTATATTCACCTTCCTCTTCCCATCTCTACAGTATATTCACCTTCCTCTTCCTCTCTATACAGTATATTAACCTTCCTCTTCCTCTCTATACAGTATATTCACCCTCCTCTTCCTCTCTATACAGTATATTCAGCTTCCTCTTCCTCTCTATACAGTATATTCACCTTCCTCTTCCTCTCTATACAGTATATTCACCTTCCTCTTCCTCTCTATACAGTATATTCACCTTCCTCTTCCTCTCTATACAGTATATTCACCTTCCTCTTCCTCTCTCAACAGTATATTCACCTTCCTCTTCCTCTCTATACAGTATATTCACCTTCCTCTTCCTCTCTATACAGTATATTCACCTTCCTCTTCCTCTCTATACAGTATATTCACCTTCCTCTTCCTCTCTATACAGTATATTCACCTTCCTCTTCCTCTCTATACAGTATATTCACCTTCCTCTTCCTCTATACAGTATATTCACTGTCCCTTCCTCTTCCTCTCTATACAGTATATTCACCTTCCTCTTCCTCTCTATACAGTATATTCACCTTCCTCTTCCTCTCTCTACAGTATATTCACCTTCCTCTTCCTCTCTATAGAGTATATTCACCTTCCTCTTCCTCTCTTTACAGTATATTCACCTTCCTCTTCCTCTCTATACAGTATATTCACTGTCCCTTCCTCTTCCTCTCTATACAGTATATTCACCTTCCTCTCCCTCTCTATACAGTATATTCACCTTCGTCTTCCTCTCTATACAGTATATTCACCTTCCTCTTCCTCTCTATACAGTATATTCACCTTCCTCTTCCTCTCTATACAGTATATTCACCTTCCTCTTCCTCTCTATACAGTATATTAACCTTCCTCTTCTTCTCTATACAGTATATTCACCTTCCTCTTCCCCTCTATACAGTATATTCACCTTCCTCTTCCTCTCTATACAGTATATTCACCTTCCTCTTCCTCTCTATACAGTATATTCACCTTCCTCTTCCTCTCTATACAGTATATTCACCTTCCTCTTCCTCTCTATACAGTATATTCACCTTCCTCTTCCCCTCTATACAGTATATTCACCTTCCTCTTCCTCTCTATAGAGTATATTCACCTTCCTCTCCCTCTCTATACAGTATATTAACCTTCCTCTTCCTCTCTATACAGTATATTCACCTTCCTCTTCCTCTCTATACAGTATATTCACATTCCTCTTCCTCTCTATACAGTATATTCACCTTCCTCTTCCTCTCTACAGTATATTCCTCTTCCTCTTCCTCTCTATACAGTATATTCACCTTCCTCTTCCTCTCTATACAGTATATTCACCTTCCTCTTCCTCTCTATACAGTATATTCACCTTCCTCTTGCTTTCTATACAGTATATTCACCTTCCTCTTCCTCTCTATACAGTATATTCACCTTCCTCTTCCTCTCTATACAGTTTATTCACCTTCCTCTTCCTCTCTATACAGTATATTCACCTTCCTCTTCCTCTCTACAGTATATTCACCTTCCTCTACCTCTCTACAGTATATTCACCTTCCTCTTCCTCTCTCTACAGTATATTCACCTTCCTCTTTCTCTCTATACAGTATATTCACCTTCCTCTTCCTCTCTCTACAGTATATTCACCTTCCTCTTCCTCTCTATACTGTATATTCACCTTCCTCTTCCTCTCTCTACAGTATATTCACCTTCCTCTTCCTCTCTACAGTATATTCACCTTCCTCTTCCTCTCGATACAGTATATTCACCTTCCTCTTCCTCTCTCTACAGTATATTCACCTTCCTCTTCCTCTCTATACAGTATATTCACCTTCCGCTCCCTCTCTATACAGTATATTCACCTTCCTCTTCCTCTCTATACAGTATATTAACCTTCCTCTCCCTCTCTATACAGTATATTCACCTTCCTCCTCCTCTACAGTATATTCACCTTCCTCTTCCTCTCTTTACAGTATGTTCACCTTCCTCTTCCTCTCTATACAGTATATTCACCTTCCTCTTCCTCTCTATACAGTATATCCACCTTCCTCTTCCTCTATACAGTATATTCACCTTCCTCTTCCTCTCTATACAGTATATTCACCTTCCTCTTCCTCTCTTTACAGTATATTCACCTTCCTCTTCCCCTCTATACAGTATATTCACCTTCCTCTTCCTCTCTATACAGTATATTCACCTTCCTCTTCCTCTCTATACAGTATATTCACCTTCCTCTTCCCATCTCTACAGTATATTCACCTTCCTCTTCCTCTCTATACAGTATATTAACCTTCCTCTTCCTCTCTATACAGTATATTCACCCTCCTCTTCCTCTCTATACAGTATATTCAGCTTCCTCTTCCTCTCTATACAGTATATTCACCTTCCTCTTCCTCTCTATACAGTATATTCACCTTCCTCTTCCTCTCTATACAGTATATTCACCTTCCTCTTCCTCTCTATACAGTATATTCACCTTCCTCTTCCTCTCTCAACAGTATATTCACCTTCCTCTTCCTCTCTATACAGTATATTCACCTTCCTCTTCCTCTCTATACAGTATATTCACCTTCCTCTTCCTCTATACAGTATATTCACTGTCCCTTCCTCTTCCTCTCTATACAGTATATTCACCTTCCTCTTCCTCTCTATACAGTATATTCACCTTCCTCTTCCTCTCTCTACAGTATATTCACCTTCCTCTTCCTCTCTATAGAGTATATTCACCTTCCTCTTCCTCTCTTTACAGTATATTCACCTTCCTCTTCCTCTCTATACAGTATATTCACTGTCCCTTCCTCTTCCTCTCTATACAGTATATTCACCTTCCTTTCCCTCTCTATACAGTATATTCACCTTCGTCTTCCTCTCTATACAGTATATTCACCTTCCTCTTCCTCTCTATACAGTATATTCACCTTCCTCTTCCTCTATACAGTATATTCACTGTCCCTTCCTCTTCCTCTCTATAGAGTATATTCACCTTCCTCTTCCTCTCTTTACAGTATATTCACCTTCCTCTTCCTCTCTATACAGTATATTCACCTTCCTCTTCCTCTCTATACAGTATATCCACCTTCCTCTTCCTCTCTATACAGTATATTCACTTTCCTCTTCCTCTCTATACAGTATATTCACCTTCCTCTTCCTCTCTTTACAGTATATTCACCTTCCTCTTCCCCTCTATACAGTATATTCACCTTCCTCTTCCTCTCTATACAGTATATTCACCTTCCTCTTCCTCTCTATACAGTATATTCACCTTCCTCTTCCCATCTCTACAGTATATTCACCTTCCTCTTCCTCTCTATACAGTATATTAACCTTCCTCTTCCTCTCTATACAGTATATTCACCCTCCTCTTCCTTTCTATACAGTATATTCAGCTTCCTCTTCCTCTCTATACAGTATATTCACCTTCCTCTTCCTCTCTATACAGTATATTCACCTTCCTCTTCCTCTCTATACAGTATATTCACCTTCCTCTTCCTCTCTATACAGTATATTCACCTTCCTCTTCCTCTCTCAACAGTATATTCACCTTCCTCTTCCTCTCTATACAGTATATTCACCTTCCTCTTCCTCTCTATACAGTATATTCACCTTCCTCTTCCTCTATACAGTATATTCACTGTCCCTTCCTCTTCCTCTCTATACAGTATATTCACCTTCCTCTTCCTCTCTATACAGTATATTCACCTTCCTCTTCCTCTCTCTACAGTATATTCACCTTCCTCTTCCTCTCTATAGAGTATATTCACCTTCCTCTTCCTCTCTTTACAGTATATTCACCTTCCTCTTCCTCTCTATACAGTATATTCACTGTCCCTTCCTCTTCCTCTCTATACAGTATATTCACCTTCCTCTCCCTCTCTATACAGTATATTCACCTACATCTTCTTCTCTATACAGTATATTCACCTTCCTCTTCCTCTCTATACAGTATATTCACCTTCCTCTTCCTCTCTATACAGTATATTCACCTTCCTCTTCCTCTCTATACAGTATATTAACCTTCCTCTTCTTCTCTATACAGTATATTCACCTTCCTCTTCCCCTCTATACAGTATATTCACCTTCCTCTTCCTCTCTATACAGTATATTCACCTTCCTCTTCCTCTCTATACAGTATATTCACCTTCCTCTTCCTCTCTATACAGTATATTCACCTTCCTCTTCCTCTCTATACAGTATATTCACCTTCCTCTTCCCCTCTATACAGTATATTCACCTTCCTCTTCCTCTCTATAGAGTATATTCACCTTCCTCTCCCTCTCTATACAGTATATTAACCTTCCTCTTCCTCTCTATACAGTATATTCACCTTCCTCTTCCTCTCTATACAGTATATTCACCTTCCTCTTCCTCTCTATACAGTATATTCACCTTCCTCTTCCTCTCTACAGTATATTCCTCTTCCTCTTCCTCTCTATACAGTATATTCACCTTCCTCTTCCTCTCTATACAGTATATTCACCTTCCTCTTCCTCTCTATACAGTATATTCACCTTCCTCTTCCTTTCTATACAGTATATTCACCTTCCTCTTCCTCTCTATACAGTATATTCACCTTCCTCTTCCTCTCTATACAGTTTATTCACCTTCCTCTTCCTCTCTATACAGTATATTCACCTTCCTCTTCCTCTCTACAGTATATTCACCTTCCTCTACCTCTCTACAGTATATTCACCTTCCTCTTCCTCTCTCTACAGTATATTCACCTTCCTCTTTCTCTCTATACAGTATATTCACCTTCCTCTTCCTCTCTCTACAGTATATTCACCTTCCTCTTCCTCTCTATACTGTATATTCACCTTCCTCTTCCTCTCTCTACAGTATATTCACCTTCCTCTTCCTCTCTACAGTATATTCACCTTCCTCTTCCTCTCGATACAGTATATTCACCTTCCTCTTCCTCTCTCTACAGTATATTCACCTTCCTCTTCCTCTCGATACAGTATATTCACCTTCCTCTTCCTCTCTCTACAGTATATTCACATTCCTCTTCCTCTCTATACAGTATATTCACCTTCCTCTCCCTCTCTATACAGTATATTCACCTTCCTCTTCCTCTACAGTATATTCACCTTCCTCTTCCTCTCTTTACAGTATATTCACCTTCCTCTTCCTCTCTATACAGTATATCCACCTTCCTCTTCCTCTCTATACAGTATATTCACCTTCCTCTTCCTCTCTATACAGTATATTCACCTTCCTCTTCCTCTCTATACAGTATATTCACCTTCCTCTTCCCATCTCTACAGTATATTCACTGTCCCTTCCTCTTCCTCTCTATACAGTATATTCACCTTCCTCTTCCTCTCTATACAGTATATTCACCTTCCTCTTCCTCTCTATACAGTATATTCACCTTCCTCTTCCTCTCTATACAGTATATTCACCTTCCTCTTCCTCTCTCAACAGTATATTCACCTTCCTCTTCCTCTCTATACAGTATATTCACCTTCCTCTTCCTCTCTATACAGTATATTCACCTTCCTCTTCCTCTATACAGTATATTCACTGTCCCTTCCTCTTCCTCTCTATACAGTATATTCACCTTCCTCTTCCTCTCTATACAGTATATTCACCTTCCTCTTCCTCTCTCTACAGTATATTCACCTTCCTCTTCCTCTCTATAGAGTATATTCACCTTCCTCTTCCTCTCTTTACAGTATATTCACCTTCCTCTTCCTCTCTATACAGTATATTCACTGTCCCTTCCTCTTCCTCTCTATACAGTATATTCACCTTCCTCTCCCTCTCTATACAGTATATTCACCTTCGTCTTCCTCTCTATACAGTATATTCACCTTCCTCTTCCTCTCTATACAGTATATTCACCTTCCTCTTCCTCTCTATACAGTATATTCACCTTCCTCTTCCTCTCTATACAGTATATTAACCTTCCTCTTCTTCTCTATACAGTATATTCACCTTCCTCTTCCCCTCTATACAGTATATTCACCTTCCTCTTCCTCTCTATACAGTATATTAACCTTCCTCTTCCTCTCTATACAGTATATTCACCTTCCTCTTCCTATCTATACAGTATATTCACCTTCCTCTTCCTCTCTATACAGTATATTCACCTTCCTCTTCCTCTCTATACAGTATATTCATCTTCCTCTTCCTCTCTATACAGTATATTCACCTTCCTCTTCCTCTCTCTACAGTATATTCACCTTCCTCTTCCTCTCTCTACAGTATATTCACCTTCCTCTACCTCTCTACAGTATATTCACCTTCCTCTTCCTCTCTCTACAGTATATTCACCTTCCTCTTTCTCTCTATACAGTATATTCACCTTCCTCTTCCTCTCTCTACAGTATATTCACCTTCCTCTTCCTCTCTATACTGTATATTCACCTTCCTCTTCCTCTCTCTACAGTATATTCACCTTCCTCTTCCTCTCTACAGTATATTCACCTTCCTCTTCCTCTCTATACAGTATATTCACCTTCCTCTTCCTCTCTATACAGTATATTCACCTTCCTCTTCCTCTCTATACAGTATATTCACCTTCCTCTTCCTCTCTATACAGTATATTCATCTTCCTCTTCCTCTCTATACAGTATATTCACCTTCCTCTTCCTCTCTCTACAGTATATTCACCTTCCTCTTCCTCTCTCTACAGTATATTCACCTTCCTCTACCTCTCTACAGTATATTCACCTTCCTCTTCCTCTCTCTACAGTATATTCACCTTCCTCTTTCTCTCTATACAGTATATTCACCTTCCTCTTCCTCTCTCTACAGTATATTCACCTTCCTCTTCCTCTCTATACTGTATATTCACCTTCCTCTTCCTCTCTCTACAGTATATTCACCTTCCTCTTCCTCTCTACAGTATATTCACCTTCCTCTTCCTCTCGATACAGTATATTCACCTTCCTCTCCCTCTCTATACAGTATATTCACCTTCCTCTTCCTCTACAGTATATTCACCTTCCTCTTCCTCTCTTTACAGTATATTCACCTTCCTCTTCCTCTCTATACAGTATATCCACCTTCCTCTTCCTCTCTATACAGTATATTCACCTTCCTCTTCCTCTCTATACAGTATATTCACCTTCCTCTTCCTCTCTATACAGTATATTCACCTTCCTCTTCCCATCTCTACAGTATATTCACTGTCCCTTCCTCTTCCTCTCTATACAGTATATTCACCTTCCTCTTCCTCTCTATACAGTATATTCACCTTCCTCTTCCTCTCTATACAGTATATTCACCTTCCTCTTCCTCTCTATACAGTATATTCACCTTCCTCTTCCTCTCTCAACAGTATATTCACCTTCCTCTTCCTCTCTATACAGTATATTCACCTTCCTCTTCCTCTCTATACAGTATATTCACCTTCCTCTTCCTCTATACAGTATATTCACTGTCCCTTCCTCTTCCTCTCTATACAGTATATTCACCTTCCTCTTCCTCTCTATACAGTATATTCACCTTCCTCTTCCTCTCTCTACAGTATATTCACCTTCCTCTTCCTCTCTATAGAGTATATTCACCTTCCTCTTCCTCTCTTTACAGTATATTCACCTTCCTCTTCCTCTCTATACAGTATATTCACTGTCCCTTCCTCTTCCTCTCTATACAGTATATTCACCTTCCTCTCCCTCTCTATACAGTATATTCACCTTCGTCTTCCTCTCTATACAGTATATTCACCTTCCTCTTCCTCTCTATACAGTATATTCACCTTCCTCTTCCTCTCTATACAGTATATTCACCTTCCTCTTCCTCTCTATACAGTATATTAACCTTCCTCTTCTTCTCTATACAGTATATTCACCTTCCTCTTCCCCTCTATACAGTATATTCACCTTCCTCTTCCTCTCTATACAGTATATTAACCTTCCTCTTCCTCTCTATACAGTATATTCACCTTCCTCTTCCTATCTATACAGTATATTCACCTTCCTCTTCCTCTCTATACAGTATATTCACCTTCCTCTTCCTCTCTATACAGTATATTCATCTTCCTCTTCCTCTCTATACAGTATATTCACCTTCCTCTTCCTCTCTCTACAGTATATTCACCTTCCTCTTCCTCTCTCTACAGTATATTCACCTTCCTCTACCTCTCTACAGTATATTCACCTTCCTCTTCCTCTCTCTACAGTATATTCACCTTCCTCTTTCTCTCTATACAGTATATTCACCTTCCTCTTCCTCTCTCTACAGTATATTCACCTTCCTCTTCCTCTCTATACTGTATATTCACCTTCCTCTTCCTCTCTCTACAGTATATTCACCTTCCTCTTCCTCTCTACAGTATATTCACCTTCCTCTTCCTCTCTATACAGTATATTCACCTTCCTCTTCCTCTCTATACAGTATATTCACCTTCCTCTTCCTCTCTATACAGTATATTCACCTTCCTCTTCCTCTCTATACAGTATATTCATCTTCCTCTTCCTCTCTATACAGTATATTCACCTTCCTCTTCCTCTCTCTACAGTATATTCACCTTCCTCTTCCTCTCTCTACAGTATATTCACCTTCCTCTACCTCTCTACAGTATATTCACCTTCCTCTTCCTCTCTCTACAGTATATTCACCTTCCTCTTTCTCTCTATACAGTATATTCACCTTCCTCTTCCTCTCTCTACAGTATATTCACCTTCCTCTTCCTCTCTATACTGTATATTCACCTTCCTCTTCCTCTCTCTACAGTATATTCACCTTCCTCTTCCTCTCTCTACAGTATATTCACCTTCCTCTTCCTCTCTATACAGTATATTCACCTTCCTCTCCCTCTCTATACAGTATATTCACCTTCCTCTTCCTCTCTATACAGTATATTAACCTTCCTCTCCCTCTCTATACAGTATATTCACCTTCCTCCTCCTCTACAGTATATTCACCTTCCTCTTCCTCTCTTTACAGTATATTCACCTTCCTCTTCCTCTCTATACAGTATATTTACCTTCCTCTTCCTCTCTATACAGTATATCCACCTTCCTCTTCCTCTCTATACAGTATATTCACCTTCCTCTTCCTCTCTATACAGTATATTCACCTTCCTCTTCCTCTCTTTACAGTATATTCACCTTCCTCTTCCCCTCTATACAGTATATTCACCTTCCTCTTCCTCTCTATACAGTATATTCACCTTCCTCTTCCTCTCTATACAGTATATTCACCTTCCTCTTCCCATCTCTACAGTATATTCACCTTCCTCTTCCTCTCTATACAGTATATTAACCTTCCTCTTCCTCTCTATACAGTATATTCACCCTCCTCTTCCTCTCTATACAGTATATTCAGCTTCCTCTTCCTCTCTATACAGTATATTCACCTTCCTCTTCCTCTCTATACAGTATATTCACCTTCCTCTTCCTCTCTATACAGTATATTCACCTTCCTCTTCCTCTCTATACAGTATATTCACCTTCCTCTTCCTCTCTCAACAGTATATTCACCTTCCTCTTCCTCTCTATACAGTATATTCACCTTCCTCTTCCTCTCTATACAGTATATTCACCTTCCTCTTCCTCTATACAGTATATTCACTGTCCCTTCCTCTTCCTCTCTATACAGTATATTCACCTTCCTCTTCCTCTCTATACAGTATATTCACCTTCCTCTTCCTCTCTCTACAGTATATTCACCTTCCTCTTCCTCTCTATAGAGTATATTCACCTTCCTCTTCCTCTCTTTACAGTATATTCACCTTCCTCTTCCTCTCTATACAGTATATTCACTGTCCCTTCCTCTTCCTCTCTATACAGTATATTCACCTTCCTCTCCCTCTCTATACAGTATATTCACCTTCGTCTTCCTCTCTATACAGTATATTCACCTTCCTCTTCCTCTCTATACAGTATATTCACCTTCCTCTTCCTCTATACAGTATATTCACTGTCCCTTCCTCTTCCTCTCTATAGAGTATATTCACCTTCCTCTTCCTCTCTTTACAGTATATTCACCTTCCTCTTCCTCTCTATACAGTATATTCACCTTCCTCTTCCTCTCTATACAGTATATCCACCTTCCTCTTCCTCTCTATACAGTATATTCACCTTCCTCTTCCTCTCTATACAGTATATTCACCTTCCTCTTCCTCTCTTTACAGTATATTCACCTTCCTCTTCCCCTCTATACAGTATATTCACCTTCCTCTTCCTCTCTATACAGTATATTCACCTTCCTCTTCCTCTCTATACAGTATATTCACCTTCCTCTTCCCATCTCTACAGTATATTCACCTTCCTCTTCCTCTCTCAACAGTATATTCACCTTCCTCTTCCTCTCTATACAGTATATTCACCTTCCTCTTCCTCTCTATACAGTATATTCACCTTCCTCTTCCTCTATACAGTATATTCACTGTCCCTTCCTCTTCCTCTCTATACAGTATATTCACCTTCCTCTTCCTCTCTATACAGTATATTCACCTTCCTCTTCCTCTCTCTACAGTATATTCACCTTCCTCTTCCTCTCTATAGAGTATATTCACCTTCCTCTTCCTCTCTTTACAGTATATTCACCTTCCTCTTCCTCTCTATACAGTATATTCACTGTCCCTTCCTCTTCCTCTCTATACAGTATATTCACCTTCCTCTCCCTCTCTATACAGTATATTCACCTTCGTCTTCCTCTCTATACAGTATATTCACCTTCCTCTTCCTCTCTATACAGTATATTCACCTTCCTCTTCCTCTATACAGTATATTCACTGTCCCTTCCTCTTCCTCTCTATAGAGTATATTCACCTTCCTCTTCCTCTCTTTACAGTATATTCACCTTCCTCTTCCTCTCTATACAGTATATTCACCTTCCTCTTCCTCTCTATACAGTATATCCACCTTCCTCTTCCTCTCTATACAGTATATTCACCTTCCTCTTCCTCTCTATACAGTATATTCACCTTCCTCTTCCTCTCTTTACAGTATATTCACCTTCCTCTTCCCCTCTATACAGTATATTCACCTTCCTCTTCCTCTCTATACAGTATATTCACCTTCCTCTTCCTCTCTATACAGTATATTCACCTTCCTCTTCCCATCTCTACAGTATATTCACCTTCCTCTTCCTCTCTATACAGTATATTAACCTTCCTCTTCCTCTCTATACAGTATATTCACCCTCCTCTTCCTCTCTATACAGTATATTCAGCTTCCTCTTCCTCTCTATACAGTATATTCACCTTCCTCTTCCTCTCTATACAGTATATTCACCTTCCTCTTCCTCTCTATACAGTATATTCACCTTCCTCTTCCTCTCTATACAGTATATTCACATTCCTCTTCCTCTCTCCACAGTATATTCACCTTCCTCTTCCTCTCTATACAGTATATTCACCTTCCTCTTCCTCTCTATACAGTATATTCACCTTCCTCTTCCTCTATACAGTATATTCACTGTCCCTTCCTCTTCCTCTCTATACAGTATATTCACCTTCCTCTTCCTCTCTATACTGTATATTCACCTTCCTCTTCCTCTCTCTACAGTATATTCACCTTCCTCTTCCTCTCTACAGTATATTCACCTTCCTCTTCCTCTCTATACAGTATATTCACCTTCCTCTTCCTCTCTATACAGTATATTCACCTTCCTCTTCCTCTCTATACAGTATATTCACCTTCCTCTTCCTCTCTATACAGTATATTCATCTTCCTCTTCCTCTCTATACAGTATATTCACCTTCCTCTTCCTCTCTCTACAGTATATTCACCTTCCTCTTCCTCTCTCTACAGTATATTCACCTTCCTCTACCTCTCTACAGTATATTCACCTTCCTCTTCCTCTCTCTACAGTATATTCACCTTCCTCTTTCTCTCTATACAGTATATTCACCTTCCTCTTCCTCTCTCTACAGTATATTCACCTTCCTCTTCCTCTCTATACTGTATATTCACCTTCCTCTTCCTCTCTCTACAGTATATTCACCTTCCTCTTCCTCTCTACAGTATATTCACCTTCCTCTTCCTCTCGATACAGTATATTCACCTTCCTCTTCCTCTCTCTACAGTATATTCACCTTCCTCTTCCTCTCTCTACAGTATATTCACCTTCCTCTTCCTCTCTATACAGTATATTCACCTTCCTCTCCCTCTCTATACAGTATATTCACCTTCCTCTTCCTCTCTATACAGTATATTAACCTTCCTCTCCCTCTCTATACAGTATATTCACCTTCCTCCTCCTCTACAGTATATTCACCTTCCTCTTCCTCTCTTTACAGTATATTCACCTTCCTCTTCCTCTCTATACAGTATATTCACCTTCCTCTTCCTCTCTATACAGTATATCCACCTTCCTCTTCCTCTCTATACAGTATATTCACCTTCCTCTTCCTCTCTATACAGTATATTCACCTTCCTCTTCCTCTCTTTACAGTATATTCACCTTCCTCTTCCCCTCTATACAGTATATTCACCTTCCTCTTCCTCTCTATACAGTATATTCACCTTCCTCTTCCTCTCTATACAGTATATTCACCTTCCTCTTCCCATCTCTACAGTATATTCACCTTCCTCTTCCTCTCTATACAGTATATTAACCTTCCTCTTCCTCTCTATACAGTATATTCACCCTCCTCTTCCTCTCTATACAGTATATTCAGCTTCCTCTTCCTCTCTATACAGTATATTCACCTTCCTCTTCCTCTCTATACAGTATATTCACCTTCCTCTTCCTCTCTATACAGTATATTCACCTTCCTCTTCCTCTCTATACAGTATATTCACCTTCCTCTTCCTCTCTCAACAGTATATTCACCTTCCTCTTCCTCTCTATACAGTATATTCACCTTCCTCTTCCTCTCTATACAGTATATTCACCTTCCTCTTCCTCTATACAGTATATTCACTGTCCCTTCCTCTTCCTCTCTATACAGTATATTCACCTTCCTCTTCCTCTCTATACAGTATATTCACCTTCCTCTTCCTCTCTCTACAGTATATTCACCTTCCTCTTCCTCTCTATAGAGTATATTCACCTTCCTCTTCCTCTCTTTACAGTATATTCACCTTCCTCTTCCTCTCTATACAGTATATTCACTGTCCCTTCCTCTTCCTCTCTATACAGTATATTCACCTTCCTCTCCCTCTCTATACAGTATATTCACCTTCGTCTTCCTCTCTATACAGTATATTCACCTTCCTCTTCCTCTCTATACAGTATATTCACCTTCCTCTTCCTCTATACAGTATATTCACTGTCCCTTCCTCTTCCTCTCTATAGAGTATATTCACCTTCCTCTTCCTCTCTTTACAGTATATTCACCTTCCTCTTCCTCTCTATACAGTATATTCACCTTCCTCTTCCTCTCTATACAGTATATCCACCTTCCTCTTCCTCTCTATACAGTATATTCACCTTCCTCTTCCTCTCTATACAGTATATTCACCTTCCTCTTCCTCTCTTTACAGTATATTCACCTTCCTCTTCCCCTCTATACAGTATATTCACCTTCCTCTTCCTCTCTATACAGTATATTCACCTTCCTCTTCCTCTCTATACAGTATATTCACCTTCCTCTTCCCATCTCTACAGTATATTCACCTTCCTCTTCCTCTCTATACAGTATATTAACCTTCCTCTTCCTCTCTATACAGTATATTCACCCTCCTCTTCCTCTCTATACAGTATATTCAGCTTCCTCTTCCTCTCTATACAGTATATTCACCTTCCTCTTCCTCTCTATACAGTATATTCACCTTCCTCTTCCTCTCTATACAGTATATTCACCTTCCTCTTCCTCTCTATACAGTATATTCACATTCCTCTTCCTCTCTCAACAGTATATTCACCTTCCTCTTCCTCTCTATACAGTATATTCACCTTCCTCTTCCTCTCTATACAGTATATTCACCTTCCTCTTCCTCTATACAGTATATTCACTGTCCCTTCCTCTTCCTCTCTATACAGTATATTCACCTTCCTCTTCCTCTCTATACAGTATATTCACCTTCCTCTTCCTCTCTCTACAGTATATTCACCTTCCTCTTCCTCTCTATAGAGTATACTCACCTTCCTCTTCCTCTCTTTACAGTATATTCACCTTCCTCTTCCTCTCTATACAGTATATTCACTGTCCCTTCCTCTTCCTCTCTATACAGTATATTCACCTTCCTCTCCCTCTCTTTACAGTATATTCACCTTCGTCTTCCTCTCTATACAGTATATTCACCTTCCTCTTCCTCTCTATACAGTATATTCACCTTCCTCTTCCTCTCTATACAGTATATTCACCTTCCTCTTCCTCTCTATACAGTATATTAACCTTCCTCTTCTTCTCTATACAGTATATTCACCTTCCTCTTCCCCTCTATACAGTATATTCACCTTCCTCTTCCTCTCTATACAGTATATTCACCTTCCTCTTCCTCTCTATACAGTATATTCACCTTCCTCTTCCTCTCTATACAGTATATTCACCTTCCTCTTCCTCTCTATACAGTATATTCACCTTCCTCTTCCCCTCTATACAGTATATTCACCTTCCTCTTCCTCTCTATAGAGTATATTCACCTTCCTCTCCCTCTCTATACAGTATATTAACCTTCCTCTTCCTCTCTATACAGTATATTCACCTTCCTCTTCCTCTCTATACAGTATATTCACCTTCCTCTTCCTCTCTATACAGTATATTCACCTTCCTCTTCCTCTCTACAGTATATTCCTCTTCCTCTTCCTCTCTATACAGTATATTCACCTTCCTCTTCCTCTCTATACAGTATATTCGCCTTCCTCTTCCTCTCTATACAGTATATTCACCTTCCTCTTCCTTTCTATACGGTATATTCACCTTCCTCTTCCTCTCTATACAGTATATTCACCTTCCTCTTCCTCTCTATACAGTTTATTCACCTTCCTCTTCCTCTCTATACAGTATATTCACCTTCCTCTTCCTCTCTACAGTATATTCACCTTCCTCTACCTCTCTACAGTATATTCACCTTCCTCTTCCTCTCTCTACAGTATATTCACCTTCCTCTTTCTCTCTATACAGTATATTCACCTTCCTCTTCCTCTCTCTACAGTATATTCACCTTCCTCTTCCTCTCTATACTGTATATTCACCTTCCTCTTCCTCTCTCTACAGTATATTCACCTTCCTCTTCCTCTCTACAGTATATTCACCTTCCTCTTCCTCTCGATACAGTATATTCACCTTCCTCTTCCTCTCTCTACAGTATATTCACCTTCCTCTTCCACTCTATACAGTATATTCACCTTCCTCTCCCTCTCTATACAGTATATTCACCTTCCTCTTCCTCTCTATACAGTATATTAACCTTCCTCTCCCTCTCTATACAGTATATTCACCTTCCTCTTCCTCTACAGTATATTCACCTTCCTCTTCCTCTCTTTACAGTATATTCACCTTCCTCTTCCTCTCTATACAGTATATTCACCTTCCTCTTCCTCTCTATACAGTATATCCACCTTCCTCTTCCTCTCTATACAGTATATTCACTGTCCCTTCCTCTTCCTCTCTATACAGTATATTCACCTTCCTCTCCCTCTCTATACAGTATATTCACCTTCGTCTTCCTCTCTATACAGTATATTCACCTTCCTCTTCCTCTCTATACAGTATATTCACCTTCCTCTTCCTCTATACAGTATATTCACTGTCCCTTCCTCTTCCTCTCTATAGAGTATATTCACCTTCCTCTTCCTCTCTTTACAGTATATTCACCTTCCTCTTCCTCTCTATACAGTATATTCACCTTCCTCTTCCTCTCTATACAGTATATCCACCTTCCTCTTCCTCTCTATACAGTATATTCACCTTCCTCTTCCTCTCTATACAGTATATTCACCTTCCTCTTCCTCTCTTTACAGTATATTCACCTTCCTCTTCCCCTCTATACAGTATATTCACCTTCCTCTTCCTCTCTATACAGTATATTCACCTTCCTCTTCCTCTCTATACAGTATATTCACCTTCCTCTTCCCATCTCTACAGTATATTCACCTTCCTCTTCCTCTCTATACAGTATATTAACCTTCCTCTTCCTCTCTATACAGTATATTCACCCTCCTCTTCCTCTCTATACAGTATATTCAGCTTCCTCTTCCTCTCTATACAGTATATTCACCTTCCTCTTCCTCTCTATACAGTATATTCACCTTCCTCTTCCTCTCTATACAGTATATTCACCTTCCTCTTCCTCTCTCAACAGTATATTCACCTTCCTCTTCCTCTCTATACAGTATATTCACCTTCCTCTTCCTCTCTATACAGTATATTCACCTTCCTCTTCCTCTATACAGTATATTCACTGTCCCTTCCTCTTCCTCTCTATACAGTATATTCACCTTCCTCTTCCTCTCTATACAGTATATTCACCTTCCTCTTCCTCTCTCTACAGTATATTCACCTTCCTCTTCCTCTCTATAGAGTATACTCACCTTCCTCTTCCTCTCTTTACAGTATATTCACCTTCCTCTTCCTCTCTATACAGTATATTCACTGTCCCTTCCTCTTCCTCTCTATACAGTATATTCACCTTCCTCTCCCTCTCTATACAGTATATTCACCTTCGTCTTCCTCTCTATACAGTATATTCACCTTCCTCTTCCTCTCTATACAGTATATTCACCTTCCTCTTCCTCTCTATACAGTATATTCACCTTCCTCTTCCTCTCTATACAGTATATTAACCTTCCTCTTCTTCTCTATACAGTATATTCACCTTCCTCTTCCCCTCTATACAGTATATTCACCTTCCTCTTCCTCTCTATACAGTATATTCACCTTCCTCTTCCTCTCTATACAGTATATTCACCTTCCTCTTCCTCTCTATACAGTATATTCACCTTCCTCTTCCTCTCTATACAGTATATTCACCTTCCTCTTCCTCTCTATACAGTATATTCACCTTCCTCTTCCCCTCTATACAGTATATTCACCTTCCTCTTCCTCTCTATAGAGTATATTCACCTTCCTCTCCCTCTCTATACAGTATATTAACCTTCCTCTTCCTCTCTATACAGTATATTCACCTTCCTCTTCCTCTCTATACAGTATATTCACCTTCCTCTTCCTCTCTATACAGTATATTCACCTTCCTCTTCCTCTCTACAGTATATTCCTCTTCCTCTTCCTCTCTATACAGTATATTCACCTTCCTCTTCCTCTCTATACAGTATATTCGCCTTCCTCTTCCTCTCTATACAGTATATTCACCTTCCTCTTCCTTTCTATACGGTATATTCACCTTCCTCTTCCTCTCTATACAGTATATTCACCTTCCTCTTCCTCTCTATACAGTTTATTCACCTTCCTCTTCCTCTCTATACAGTATATTCACCTTCCTCTTCCTCTCTACAGTATATTCACCTTCCTCTACCTCTCTACAGTATATTCACCTTCCTCTTCCTCTCTCTACAGTATATTCACCTTCCTCTTTCTCTCTATACAGTATATTCACCTTCCTCTTCCTCTCTCTACAGTATATTCACCTTCCTCTTCCTCTCTATACTGTATATTCACCTTCCTCTTCCTCTCTCTACAGTATATTCACCTTCCTCTTCCTCTCTACAGTATATTCACCTTCCTCTTCCTCTCGATACAGTATATTCACCTTCCTCTTCCTCTCTCTACAGTATATTCACCTTCCTCTTCCACTCTATACAGTATATTCACCTTCCTCTCCCTCTCTATACAGTATATTCACCTTCCTCTTCCTCTCTATACAGTATATTAACCTTCCTCTCCCTCTCTATACAGTATATTCACCTTCCTCTTCCTCTACAGTATATTCACCTTCCTCTTCCTCTCTTTACAGTATATTCACCTTCCTCTTCCTCTCTATACAGTATATTCACCTTCCTCTTCCTCTCTATACAGTATATCCACCTTCCTCTTCCTCTCTATACAGTATATTCACTGTCCCTTCCTCTTCCTCTCTATACAGTATATTCACCTTCCTCTCCCTCTCTATACAGTATATTCACCTTCGTCTTCCTCTCTATACAGTATATTCACCTTCCTCTTCCTCTCTATACAGTATATTCACCTTCCTCTTCCTCTATACAGTATATTCACTGTCCCTTCCTCTTCCTCTCTATAGAGTATATTCACCTTCCTCTTCCTCTCTTTACAGTATATTCACCTTCCTCTTCCTCTCTATACAGTATATTCACCTTCCTCTTCCTCTCTATACAGTATATCCACCTTCCTCTTCCTCTCTATACAGTATATTCACCTTCCTCTTCCTCTCTATACAGTATATTCACCTTCCTCTTCCTCTCTTTACAGTATATTCACCTTCCTCTTCCCCTCTATACAGTATATTCACCTTCCTCTTCCTCTCTATACAGTATATTCACCTTCCTCTTCCTCTCTATACAGTATATTCACCTTCCTCTTCCCATCTCTACAGTATATTCACCTTCCTCTTCCTCTCTATACAGTATATTAACCTTCCTCTTCCTCTCTATACAGTATATTCACCCTCCTCTTCCTCTCTATACAGTATATTCAGCTTCCTCTTCCTCTCTATACAGTATATTCACCTTCCTCTTCCTCTCTATACAGTATATTCACCTTCCTCTTCCTCTCTATACAGTATATTCACCTTCCTCTTCCTCTCTATACAGTATATTCACCTTCCTCTTCCTCTCTCAACAGTATATTCACCTTCCTCTTCCTCTCTATACAGTATATTCACCTTCCTCTTCCTCTCTATACAGTATATTCACCTTCCTCTTCCTCTATACAGTATATTCACTGTCCCTTCCTCTTCCTCTCTATACAGTATATTCACCTTCCTCTTCCTCTCTATACAGTATATTCACCTTCCTCTTCCTCTCTCTACAGTATATTCACCTTCCTCTTCCTCTCTATAGAGTATACTCACCTTCCTCTTCCTCTCTTTACAGTATATTCACCTTCCTCTTCCTCTCTATACAGTATATTCACTGTCCCTTCCTCTTCCTCTCTATACAGTATATTCACCTTCCTCTCCCTCTCTATACAGTATATTCACCTTCGTCTTCCTCTCTATACAGTATATTCACCTTCCTCTTCCTCTCTATACAGTATATTCACCTTCCTCTTCCTCTCTATACAGTATATTCACCTTCCTCTTCCTCTCTATACAGTATATTAACCTTCCTCTTCTTCTCTATACAGTATATTCACCTTCCTCTTCCCCTCTATACAGTATATTCACCTTCCTCTTCCTCTCTATACAGTATATTCACCTTCCTCTTCCTCTCTATACAGTATATTCACCTTCCTCTTCCTCTCTATACAGTATATTCACCTTCCTCTTCCTCTCTATACAGTATATTCACCTTCCTCTTCCCCTCTATACAGTATATTCACCTTCCTCTTCCTCTCTATAGAGTATATTCACCTTCCTCTCCCTCTCTATACAGTATATTAACCTTCCTCTTCCTCTCTATACAGTATATTCACCTTCCTCTTCCTCTCTATACAGTATATTCACCTTCCTCTTCCTCTCTATACAGTATATTCACCTTCCTCTTCCTCTCTACAGTATATTCCTCTTCCTCTTCCTCTCTATACAGTATATTCACCTTCCTCTTCCTCTCTATACAGTATATTCGCCTTCCTCTTCCTCTCTATACAGTATATTCACCTTCCTCTTCCTTTCTATACGGTATATTCACCTTCCTCTTCCTCTCTATACAGTATATTCACCTTCCTCTTCCTCTCTATACAGTTTATTCACCTTCCTCTTCCTCTCTATACAGTATATTCACCTTCCTCTTCCTCTCTACAGTATATTCACCTTCCTCTACCTCTCTACAGTATATTCACCTTCCTCTTCCTCTCTCTACAGTATATTCACCTTCCTCTTTCTCTCTATACAGTATATTCACCTTCCTCTTCCTCTCTCTACAGTATATTCACCTTCCTCTTCCTCTCTATACTGTATATTCACCTTCCTCTTCCTCTCTCTACAGTATATTCACCTTCCTCTTCCTCTCTACAGTATATTCACCTTCCTCTTCCTCTCGATACAGTATATTCACCTTCCTCTTCCTCTCTCTACAGTATATTCACCTTCCTCTTCCACTCTATACAGTATATTCACCTTCCTCTCCCTCTCTATACAGTATATTCACCTTCCTCTTCCTCTCTATACAGTATATTAACCTTCCTCTCCCTCTCTATACAGTATATTCACCTTCCTCTTCCTCTACAGTATATTCACCTTCCTCTTCCTCTCTTTACAGTATATTCACCTTCCTCTTCCTCTCTATACAGTATATTCACCTTCCTCTTCCTCTCTATACAGTATATCCACCTTCCTCTTCCTCTCTATACAGTATATTCACCTTCCTCTTCCTCTCTATACAGTATATTCACCTTCTTCTTCCTCTCTTTACAGTATATTCACCTTCCTCTTCCCCTCTATACAGTATATTCACCTTCCTCTTCCTCTCTATACAGTATATTCACCTTCCTCTTCCTCTCTATACAGTATATTCACCTTCCTCTTCCTCTCTATACAGTATATTCACCTTCCTCTTCCTCTCTATACAGTATATTCACCTTCCTCTTCCTCTCTCAACAGTATATTCACCTTCCTCTTCCTCTCTATACAGTATATTCACCTTCCTCTTCCTCTCTATACAGTATATTCACCTTCCTCTTCCTCTATACAGTATATTCACTGTCCCTTCCTCTTCCTCTCTATACAGTATATTCACCTTCCTCTTCCTCTCTATACAGTATATTCACCTTCCTCTTCCTCTCTCTACAGTATATTCACCTTCCTCTTCCTCTCTATAGAGTATATTCACCTTCCTCTTCCTCTCTTTACAGTATATTCACCTTCCTCTTCCTCTCTATACAGTATATTCACTGTCCCTTCCTCTTCCTCTCTATACAGTATATTCACCTTCCTCTCCCTCTCTATACAGTATATTCACCTTCGTCTTCCTCTCTATACAGTATATTCACCTTCCTCTTCCTCTCTATACAGTATATTCACCTTCCTCTTCCTCTCTATACAGTATATTCACCTTCCTCTTCCTCTCTATACAGTATATTAACCTTCCTCTTCTTCTCTATACAGTATATTCACCTTCCTCTTCCCCTCTATACAGTATATTCACCTTCCTCTTCCTATCTATACAGTATATTAACCTTCCTCTTCCTCTCTATACAGTATATTCACCTTCCTCTTCCTCTCTATACAGTATATTCACCTTCCTCTTCCTCTCTATACAGTATATTCACCTTCCTCTTCCTCTCTATACAGTATATTCATCTTCCTCTTCCTCTCTATACAGTATATTCACCTTCCTCTTCCTCTCTCTACAGTATATTCACTGTCCCTTCCTCTTCCTCTCTATACAGTATATTCACCTTCCTCTCCCTCTCTATACAGTATATTCACCTTCGTCTTCCTCTCTATACAGTATATTCACCTTCCTCTTCCTCTCTATACAGTATATTCACCTTCCTCTTCCTCTCTATACAGTATATTCACCTTCCTCTTCCTCTCTATACAGTATATTAACCTTCCTCTTCTTCTCTATACAGTATATTCACCTTCCTCTTCCCCTCTATACAGTATATTCACCTTCCTCTTCCTCTCTATACAGTATATTCACCTTCCTCTTCCTCTCTATACAGTATATTCACCTTCCTCTTCCTCTCTATACAGTATATTCACCTTCCTCTTCCTCTCTATACAGTATATTCACCTTCCTCTTCCCCTCTATACAGTATATTCACCTTCCTCTTCCTCTCTATAGAGTATATTCACCTTCCTCTCCCTCTCTATACAGTATATTAACCTTCCTCTTCCTCTCTATACAGTATATTCACCTTCCTCTTCCTCTCTATACAGTATATTCACCTTCCTCTTCCTCTCTATACAGTATATTCACCTTCCTCTTCCTCTCTACAGTATATTCCTCTTCCTCTTCCTCTCTATACAGTATATTCACCTTCCTCTTCCTCTCTATACAGTATATTCGCCTTCCTCTTCCTCTCTATACAGTATATTCACCTTCCTCTTCCTTTCTATACAGTATATTCACCTTCCTCTTCCTCTCTATACAGTATATTCACCTTCCTCTTCCTCTCTATACAGTTTATTCACCTTCCTCTTCCTCTCTATACAGTATATTCACCTTCCTCTTCCTCTCTACAGTATATTCACCTTCCTCTACCTCTCTACAGTATATTCACCTTCCTCTTCCTCTCTCTACAGTATATTCACCTTCCTCTTTCTCTCTATACAGTATATTCACCTTCCTCTTCCTCTCTCTACAGTATATTCACCTTCCTCTTCCTCTCTATACTGTATATTCACCTTCCTCTTCCTCTCTCTACAGTATATTCACCTTCCTCTTCCTCTCTACAGTATATTCACCTTCCTCTTCCTCTCGATACAGTATATTCACCTTCCTCTTCCTCTCTCTACAGTATATTCACCTTCCTCTTCCACTCTATACAGTATATTCACCTTCCTCTCCCTCTCTATACAGTATATTCACCTTCCTCTTCCTCTCTATACAGTATATTAACCTTCCTCTCCCTCTCTATACAGTATATTCACCTTCCTCTTCCTCTACAGTATATTCACCTTCCTCTTCCTCTCTTTACAGTATATTCACCTTCCTCTTCCTCTCTATACAGTATATTCACCTTCCTCTTCCTCTCTATACAGTATATCCACCTTCCTCTTCCTCTCTATACAGTATATTCACCTTCCTCTTCCTCTCTATACAGTATATTCACCTTCTTCTTCCTCTCTTTACAGTATATTCACCTTCCTCTTCCCCTCTATACAGTATATTCACCTTCCTCTTCCTCTCTATACAGTATATTCACCTTCCTCTTCCTCTCTATACAGTATATTCACCTTCCTCTTCCTCTCTATACAGTATATTCACCTTCCTCTTCCTCTCTATACAGTATATTCACCTTCCTCTTCCTCTCTCAACAGTATATTCACCTTCCTCTTCCTCTCTATACAGTATATTCACCTTCCTCTTCCTCTCTATACAGTATATTCACCTTCCTCTTCCTCTATACAGTATATTCACTGTCCCTTCCTCTTCCTCTCTATACAGTATATTCACCTTCCTCTTCCTCTCTATACAGTATATTCACCTTCCTCTTCCTCTCTCTACAGTATATTCACCTTCCTCTTCCTCTCTATAGAGTATATTCACCTTCCTCTTCCTCTCTTTACAGTATATTCACCTTCCTCTTCCTCTCTATACAGTATATTCACTGTCCCTTCCTCTTCCTCTCTATACAGTATATTCACCTTCCTCTTCCTCTCTATACAGTATATTCACCTTCCTCTTCCTCTCTATACAGTATATTCACCTTCCTCTTCCTCTCTATACAGTATATTAACCTTCCTCTTCTTCTCTATACAGTATATTCACCTTCCTCTTCCCCTCTATACAGTATATTCACCTTCCTCTTCCTATCTATACAGTATATTAACCTTCCTCTTCCTCTCTATACAGTATATTCACCTTCCTCTTCCTCTCTATACAGTATATTCACCTTCCTCTTCCTCTCTATACAGTATATTCACCTTCCTCTTCCTCTCTATACAGTATATTCATCTTCCTCTTCCTCTCTATACAGTATATTCACCTTCCTCTTCCTCTCTCTACAGTATATTCACCTTCCTCTTCCTCTCTCAACAGTATATTCACCTTCCTCTTCCTCTCTCTACAGTATATTCACCTTCCTCTTCCTCTATACAGTATATTCACTGGCCCTTCCTCTTCCTCTCTATACAGTATATTCACCTTCTTCTTCCTCTCTATACAGTATATTCACCTTCCTCTTACTCTGTATACAGTATATTCACCTTCCTCTTCCTCTCTCTACAGTATATTCACCTTCCTCTTCCTCTCTCTACAGTATATTCACCTTCCTCTTCCTCTCTATACAGTATATTCACTGTCCCTTCCTCTTCCTCTCTATACAGTATATTCATATTCCACTTCCTCTCTATACAGTATATTCACCTTCCTCTTCCTCTCTCTACAGTATATTCAACTTCCTCTTCCTCTCTGTACAGTATATTCACCTTCCTCTTCCTTTCTATACAGTATATTCACCTTCCTCTTCCTCTCTCTACAGTATATTCACCTTCCTCTTCCTCTCCATACAGTATATTCACCTTCCTCTTCCTCTCCATACAGTATATTCACCTTCCTCTTCCTCTCTATACAGTATATTCACCTTCCTCTTCCTCTCTCTACAGTATATTAACCTTCCTCTTTTTCTCTATACAGTATATTCACCTTCCTCTTCCTCTCTTTACAGTATATTCACCTTCCTCTTCCTCTCTATACAGTATATTCACCTTCCTTTTCCTCTCTTTACAGTATATTCACCTTCCTCTTCCTCTCTATACAGTATATTAACCTTCCTCTTCCTCTCTATACAGTATATTCACCTTCCTCTTCCTCTCTATACAGTATATTCACCTTCCTCTCCCTCTCTATACAGTATATTCACCTTCCTCTTCCTCTCTATACAGTATATTAACCTTCCTCTTCCTCTCTATACAGTATATTCACTGTCCCTTCCTCTTCCTCTCTATACAGTATATTCACCTTCCTCTTCCTCTCTATACAGTATATTCACCTTCCTCTTCCTCTCTATACAGTATATTCACCTTCCTCTTCCTCTCTCTACAGTATATTCACCTTCCTCTTCCTCTCTCAACAGTATATTCACCTTCCTCTTCCTCTCTACAGTATATTAACCTTCCTCTTCCTCTCTCTCCAGTATATCCACCTTCCTCTTCCTCTCAACAGTATATTCACCTTCCTCTTCCTCTCTACAGTATATTCACCTTCCTCTTCCTCTCTATACAGTATATTCACCTTCCTCTTCCTCTCTCTACAGTATATTCACCTTCCTCTTCCTCTCTATACAGTATATTCACCTTCCTCTTCCTCTCTATACAGTATATTCACCTTCCTCTTCCTCTCTATACAGTATATTCACCTTCCTCTTCCTCTCTACAGTATATTCCTCTTCCTCTTCCTCTCTATACAGTATATTCACCTTCCTCTTCCTCTCTATACGGTATATTCACCTTCCTCTTCCTCTCTATACAGTATATTCACCTTCCTCTTCCTTTCTATACAGTATATTCACCTTCCTCTTCCTCTCTATACAGTATATTCACCTTCCTCTTCCTCTCTATACAGTTTATTCACCTTCCTCTTCCTCTCTATACAGTATATTCACCTTCCTCTTCCTCTCTACAGTATATTCACCTTCCTCTACCTCTCTACAGTATATTCACCTTCCTCTTCCTCTCTCTACAGTATATTCACCTTCCTCTTTCTCTCTATACAGTATATTCACCTTCCTCTTCCTCTCTCTACAGTATATTCACCTTCCTCTTCCTCTCTATACTGTATATTCACCTTCCTCTTCCTCTCTCTACAGTATATTCACCTTCCTCTTCCTCTCTACAGTATATTCACCTTCCTCTTCCTCTCGATACAGTATATTCACCTTCCTCTTCCTCTCTCTACAGTATATTCACCTTCCTCTTCCACTCTATACAGTATATTCACCTTCCTCTCCCTCTCTATACAGTATATTCACCTTCCTCTTCCTCTCTATACAGTATATTAACCTTCCTCTCCCTCTCTATACAGTATATTCACCTTCCTCTTCCTCTACAGTATATTCACCTTCCTCTTCCTCTCTTTACAGTATATTCATCTTCCTCTTCCTCTCTATACAGTATATTCACCTTCCTCTTCCTCTCTATACAGTATATCCACCTTCCTCTTCCTCTCTATACAGTATATTCACCTTCCTTTTCCTCTCTATACAGTATATTCACCTTCTTCTTCCTCTCTTTACAGTATATTCACCTTCCTCTTCCCCTCTATACAGTATATTCACCTTCCTCTTCCTCTCTATACAGTATATTCACCTTCCTCTTCCTCTCTATACAGTATATTCACCTTCCTCTTCCTCTCTATACAGTATATTCACCTTCCTCTTCCTCTCTATACAGTATATTCACCTTCCTCTTCCTCTCTCAACAGTATATTCACCTTCCTCTTCCTCTCTATACAGTATATTCACCTTCCTCTTCCTCTCTATACAGTATATTCACCTTCCTCTTCCTCTATACAGTATATTCACTGTCCCTTCCTCTTCCTCTCTATACAGTATATTCACCTTCCTCTTCCTCTCTATACAGTATATTCACCTTCCTCTTCCTCTCTATACAGTATATTCACCTTCCTCTTCCTCTCTCTACAGTATATTCACCTTCCTCTTCCTCTCTCAACAGTATATTCACCTTCCTCTTCCTCTCTCTACAGTATATTCACCTTCCTCTTCCTCTATACAGTATATTCACTGGCCCTTCCTCTTCCTCTCTATACAGTATATTCACCTTCTTCTTCCTCTCTATACAGTATATTCACCTTCCTCTTACTCTGTATACAGTATATTCACCTTCCTCTTCCTCTCTCTACAGTATATTCACCTTCCTCTTCCTCTCTCTACAGTATATTCACCTTCCTCTTCCTCTCTATACAGTATATTCACTGTCCCTTCCTCTTCCTCTCTATACAGTATATTCATATTCCACTTCCTCTCTATACAGTATATTCACCTTCCTCTTCCTCTCTCTACAGTATATTCAACTTCCTCTTCCTCTCTGTACAGTATATTCACCTTCCTCTTCCTTTCTATACAGTATATTCACCTTCCTCTTCCTCTCTCTACAGTATATTCACCTTCCTCTTCCTCTCCATACAGTATATTCACCTTCCTCTTCCTCTCCATACAGTATATTCACCTTCCTCTTCCTCTCTATACAGTATATTCACCTTCCTCTTCCTCTCTCTACAGTATATTAACCTTCCTCTTTTTCTCTATACAGTATATTCACCTTCCTCTTCCTCTCTTTACAGTATATTCACCTTCCTCTTCCTCTCTATACAGTATATTCACCTTCCTTTTCCTCTCTTTACAGTATATTCACCTTCCTCTTCCTCTCTATACAGTATATTAACCTTCCTCTTCCTCTCTATACAGTATATTCACCTTCCTCTTCCTCTCTATACAGTATATTCACCTTCCTCTCCCTCTCTATACAGTATATTCACCTTCCTCTTCCTCTCTATACAGTATATTAACCTTCCTCTTCCTCTCTATACAGTATATTCACTGTCCCTTCCTCTTCCTCTCTATACAGTATATTCACCTTCCTCTTCCTCTCTATACAGTATATTCACCTTCCTCTTCCTCTCTATACAGTATATTCACCTTCCTCTTCCTCTCTCTACAGTATATTCACCTTCCTCTTCCTCTCTCAACAGTATATTCACCTTCCTCTTCCTCTCTACAGTATATTAACCTTCCTCTTCCTCTCTCTCCAGTATATCCACCTTCCTCTTCCTCTCAACAGTATATTCACCTTCCTCTTCCTCTCTACAGTATATTCACCTTCCTCTTCCTCTCTATACAGTATATTCACCTTCCTCTTCCTCTCTCTACAGTATATTCACCTTCCTCTTCCTCTCTATACAGTATATTCACCTTCCTCTTCCTCTCTATACAGTATATTCACCTTCCTCTTCCTCTCTATACAGTATATTCACCTTCCTCTTCCTCTCTACAGTATATTCCTCTTCCTCTTCCTCTCTATACAGTATATTCACCTTCCTCTTCCTCTCTATACAGTATATTCACCTTCCTCTTCCTCTCTATACAGTATATTCACCTTCCTCTTCCTTTCTATACAGTATATTCACCTTCCTCTTCCTCTCTATACAGTATATTCACCTTCCTCTTCCTCTCTATACAGTATATCCACCTTCCTCTTCCTCTCTATACAGTATATTCACCTTCCTTTTCCTCTCTATACAGTATATTCACCTTCCTCTTCCTCTCTCTACAGTATATTAACCTTCCTCTTTTTCTCTATACAGTATATTCACCTTCCTCTTCCTCTCTTTACAGTATATTCACCTTCCTCTTCCTCTCTATACAGTATATTCACCTTCCTTTTCCTCTCTTTACAGTATATTCACCTTCCTCTTCCTCTCTATACAGTATATTAACCTTCCTCTTCCTCTCTATACAGTATATTCACCTTCCTCTTCCTCTCTATACAGTATATTCACCTTCCTCTCCCTCTCTATACAGTATATTCACCTTCCTCTTCCTCTCTATACAGTATATTAACCTTCCTCTTCCTCTCTATACAGTATATTCACTGTCCCTTCCTCTTCCTCTCTATACAGTATATTCACCTTCCTCTTCCTCTCTATACAGTATATTCACCTTCCTCTTCCTCTCTATACAGTATATTCACCTTCCTCTTCCTCTCTCTACAGTATATTCACCTTCCTCTTCCTCTCTCAACAGTATATTCACCTTCCTCTTCCTCTCTACAGTATATTAACCTTCCTCTTCCTCTCTCTCCAGTATATCCACCTTCCTCTTCCTCTCAACAGTATATTCACCTTCCTCTTCCTCTCTACAGTATATTCACCTTCCTCTTCCTCTCTATACAGTATATTCACCTTCCTCTTCCTCTCTCTACAGTATATTCACCTTCCTCTTCCTCTCTATACAGTATATTCACCTTCCTCTTCCTCTCTATACAGTATATTCACCTTCCTCTTCCTCTCTATACAGTATATTCACCTTCCTCTTCCTCTCTACAGTATATTCCTCTTCCTCTTCCTCTCTATACAGTATATTCACCTTCCTCTTCCTCTCTATACAGTATATTCACCTTCCTCTTCCTCTCTATACAGTATATTCACCTTCCTCTTCCTTTCTATACAGTATATTCACCTTCCTCTTCCTCTCTATACAGTATATTCACCTTCCTCTTCCTCTCTATACAGTTTATTCACCTTCCTCTTCCTCTCTATACAGTATATTCACCTTCCTCTTCCTCTCTACAGTATATTCACCTTCCTCTACCTCTCTACAGTATATTCACCTTCCTCTTCCTCTCTCTACAGTATATTCACCTTCCTCTTTCTCTCTATACAGTATATTCACCTTCCTCTTCCTCTCTCTACAGTATATTCACCTTCCTCTTCCTCTCTATACTGTATATTCACCTTCCTCTTCCTCTCTCTACAGTATATTCACCTTCCTCTTCCTCTCTACAGTATATTCACCTTCCTCTTCCTCTCGATACAGTATATTCACCTTCCTCTTCCTCTCTCTACAGTATATTCACCTTCCTCTTCCACTCTATACAGTATATTCACCTTCCTCTCCCTCTCTATACAGTATATTCACCTTCCTCTTCCTCTCTATACAGTATATTAACCTTCCTCTCCCTCTCTATACAGTATATTCACCTTCCTCTTCCTCTACAGTATATTCACCTTCCTCTTCCTCTCTTTACAGTATATTCATCTTCCTCTTCCTCTCTATACAGTATATTCACCTTCCTCTTCCTCTCTATACAGTATATCCACCTTCCTCTTCCTCTCTATACAGTATATTCACCTTCCTTTTCCTCTCTATACAGTATATTCACCTTCTTCTTCCTCTCTTTACAGTATATTCACCTTCCTCTTCCCCTCTATACAGTATATTCACCTTCCTCTTCCTCTCTATACAGTATATTCACCTTCCTCTTCCTCTCTATACAGTATATTCACCTTCCTCTTCCTCTCTATACAGTATATTCACCTTCCTCTTCCTCTCTATACAGTATATTCACCTTCCTCTTCCTCTCTCAACAGTATATTCACCTTCCTCTTCCTCTCTATACAGTATATTCACCTTCCTCTTCCTCTCTATACAGTATATTCACCTTCCTCTTCCTCTATACAGTATATTCACTGTCCCTTCCTCTTCCTCTCTATACAGTATATTCACCTTCCTCTTCCTCTCTATACAGTATATTCACCTTCCTCTTCCTCTCTCTACAGTATATTCACCTTCCTCTTCCTCTCTATAGAGTATATTCACCTTCCTCTTCCTCTCTTTACAGTATATTCACCTTCCTCTTCCTCTCTATACAGTATATTCACTGTCCCTTCCTCTTCCTCTCTATACAGTATATTCACCTTCCTCTCCCTCTCTATACAGTATATTCACCTTCGTCTTCCTCTCTATACAGTATATTCACCTTCCTCTTCCTCTCTATACAGTATATTCACCTTCCTCTTCCTCTCTATACAGTATATTCACCTTCCTCTTCCTCTCTATACAGTATATTAACCTTCCTCTTCTTCTCTATACAGTATATTCACCTTCCTCTTCCTCTCTATACAGTATATTAACCTTCCTCTTCCTCTCTATACAGTATATTCACTGTCCCTTCCTCTTCCTCTCTATACAGTATATTCACCTTCCTCTTCCTCTCTATACAGTATATTCACCTTCCTCTTCCTCTCTATACAGTATATTCACCTTCCTCTTCCTCTCTCTACAGTATATTCACCTTCCTCTTCCTCTCTCAACAGTATATTCACCTTCCTCTTCCTCTCTACAGTATATTAACCTTCCTCTTCCTCTCTCTCCAGTATATCCACCTTCCTCTTCCTCTCAACAGTATATTCACCTTCCTCTTCCTCTCTACAGTATATTCACCTTCCTCTTCCTCTCTATACAGTATATTCACCTTCCTCTTCCTCTCTCTACAGTATATTCACCTTCCTCTTCCTCTCTATACAGTATATTCACCTTCCTCTTCCTCTCTATACAGTATATTCACCTTCCTCTTCCTCTCTATACAGTATATTCACCTTCCTCTTCCTCTCTACAGTATATTCCTCTTCCTCTTCCTCTCTATACAGTATATTCACCTTCCTCTTCCTCTCTATACAGTATATTCACCTTCCTCTTCCTCTCTATACAGTATATTCACCTTCCTCTTCCTTTCTATACAGTATATTCACCTTCCTCTTCCTCTCTATACAGTATATTCACCTTCCTCTTCCTCTCTATACAGTTTATTCACCTTCCTCTTCCTCTCTATACAGTATATTCACCTTCCTCTTCCTCTCTACAGTATATTCACCTTCCTCTACCTCTCTACAGTATATTCACCTTCCTCTTCCTCTCTCTACAGTATATTCACCTTCCTCTTTCTCTCTATACAGTATATTCACCTTCCTCTTCCTCTCTCTACAGTATATTCACCTTCCTCTTCCTCTCTATACTGTATATTCACCTTCCTCTTCCTCTCTCTACAGTATATTCACCTTCCTCTTCCTCTCTACAGTATATTCACCTTCCTCTTCCTCTCGATACAGTATATTCACCTTCCTCTTCCTCTCTCTACAGTATATTCACCTTCCTCTTCCACTCTATACAGTATATTCACCTTCCTCTCCCTCTCTATACAGTATATTCACCTTCCTCTTCCTCTCTATACAGTATATTAACCTTCCTCTCCCTCTCTATACAGTATATTCACCTTCCTCTTCCTCTACAGTATATTCACCTTCCTCTTCCTCTCTTTACAGTATATTCATCTTCCTCTTCCTCTCTATACAGTATATTCACCTTCCTCTTCCTCTCTATACAGTATATCCACCTTCCTCTTCCTCTCTATACAGTATATTCACCTTCCTTTTCCTCTCTATACAGTATATTCACCTTCTTCTTCCTCTCTTTACAGTATATTCACCTTCCTCTTCCCCTCTATACAGTATATTCACCTTCCTCTTCCTCTCTATACAGTATATTCACCTTCCTCTTCCTCTCTATACAGTATATTCACCTTCCTCTTCCTCTCTATACAGTATATTCACCTTCCTCTTCCTCTCTATACAGTATATTCACCTTCCTCTTCCTCTCTCAACAGTATATTCACCTTCCTCTTCCTCTCTATACAGTATATTCACCTTCCTCTTCCTCTCTATACAGTATATTCACCTTCCTCTTCCTCTATACAGTATATTCACTGTCCCTTCCTCTTCCTCTCTATACAGTATATTCACCTTCCTCTTCCTCTCTATACAGTATATTCACCTTCCTCTTCCTCTCTCTACAGTATATTCACCTTCCTCTTCCTCTCTATAGAGTATATTCACCTTCCTCTTCCTCTCTTTACAGTATATTCACCTTCCTCTTCCTCTCTATACAGTATATTCACTGTCCCTTCCTCTTCCTCTCTATACAGTATATTCACCTTCCTCTCCCTCTCTATACAGTATATTCACCTTCGTCTTCCTCTCTATACAGTATATTCACCTTCCTCTTCCTCTCTATACAGTATATTCACCTTCCTCTTCCTCTCTATACAGTATATTCACCTTCCTCTTCCTCTCTATACAGTATATTAACCTTCCTCTTCTTCTCTATACAGTATATTCACCTTCCTCTTCCCCTCTATACAGTATATTCACCTTCCTCTTCCTCTCTATACAGTATATTAACCTTCCTCTTCCTCTCTATACAGTATATTCACCTTCCTCTTCCTCTCTATACAGTATATTCACCTTCCTCTTCCTCTCTATACAGTATATTCACCTTCCTCTTCCTCTCTATACAGTATATTCATCTTCCTCTTCCTCTCTATACAGTATATTCACCTTCCTCTTCCTCTCTCTACAGTATATTAACCTTCCTCTTCCTCTCTCAACAGTATATTCACCTTCCTCTTCCTCTCTCTACAGTATATTCACCTTCCTCTTCCTCTATACAGTATATTCACTGGCCCTTCCTCTTCCTCTCTATACAGTATATTCACCTTCTTCTTCCTCTCTATACAGTATATTCACCTTCCTCTTACTCTGTATACAGTATATTCACCTTCCTCTTCCTCTCTCTACAGTATATTCACCTTCCTCTTCCTCTCTCTACAGTATATTCTCCTTCCTCTTCCTCTCTATACAGTATATTCACTGTCCCTTCCTCTTCCCCTCTATACAGTATATTCATATTCCACTTCCTCTCTATACAGTATATTCACCTTCCTCTTCCTCTCTCTACAGTATATTCACCTTCCTCTTCCTCTCTTTACAGTATAGTCACCTTCCTCTTCCTCTCTATACAGTATATTCACCTTCCTTTTCCTCTCTTTACAGTATATTCACCTTCCTCTTCCTCTCTATACAGTATATTAACCTTCCTCTTCCTCTCTATACAGTATATTCACCTTCCTCTTCCTCTCTATACAGTATATTCACCTTCCTCTCCCTCTCTATACAGTATATTCACCTTCCTCTTCCTCTCTATACAGTATATTAACCTTCCTCTTCCTCTCTATACAGTATATTCACTGTCCCTTCCTCTTCCTCTCTATACAGTATATTCACCTTCCTCTTCCTCTCTATACAGTATATTCACCTTCCTCTTCCTCTCTATACAGTATATTCACCTTCCTCTTCCTCTCTCTACAGTATATTCACCTTCCTCTTCCTCTCTCAACAGTATATTCACCTTCCTCTTCCTCTCTACAGTATATTAACCTTCCTCTTCCTCTCTCTACAGTATATCCACCTTCCTCTTCCTCTCAACAGTATATTCACCTTCCTCTTCCTCTCTACAGTATATTCACCTTCCTCTTCCTCTCTACAGTATATTCACCTTCCTCTTCTTCTCTATACAGTATATTCACCTTCCTCTTCCTCTCTCTACAGTATATTCACCTTCCTCTTCCTCTCTATACAGTATATTCACCTTCCTCTTCCTCTCTTTACAGTATATTCTCCTTCCTCTTCCTCTCTACAGTATATTAACCTTCCTCTTCCTCTCTCTACAGTATATTCACCTTCCTCTTACTCTCTATACAGTATATTCACCGTCCTCTTCCTCTCTATACAGTATATTCACCTTCCTCTTCATCTCTATACAGTATATTCACCTTCCTCTTCCTCTCTACAGTATATTCACTGTCCCTTCCTCTTCCTCTCTATACAGTATATTCACCTTCCTCTTCCTCTCTATACAGTATATTCACCTTCCTCTTCCTCTCTATACAGTATATTCACCTTCCTCTTCCTCTCTCTACAGTATATTAACCTTCCTCTTTTTCTCTATACAGTATATTCACCTTCCTCTTCCTCTCTTTACAGTATATTCACCTTCCTCTTCCTCTCTATACAGTATATTCACCTTCCTCTTCCTCTCTTTACAGTATATTCACCTTCCTCTTCCTCTCTATACAGTATATTAACCTTCCTCTTCCTCTCTATACAGTATATTCACCTTCCTCTTCCTCTCTATACAGTATATTCACCTTCCTCTCCCTCTCTATACAGTATATTCACCTTCCTCTTCCTCTCTATACAGTATATTCACCTTCCTCTTCCTCTCTATACAGTATATTCACTGTCCCTTCCTCTTCCTCTCTATACAGTATATTCACCTTCCTCTTCCTCTCTATACAGTATATTCACCTTCCTCTTCCTCTCTATACAGTATATCCACCTTCCTCTTCCTCTCTCTACAGTATATTCACCTTCCTCTTCCTCTCTCAACAGTATATTCACCTTCTTCCTCTTCCTCTCTCAACAGTATATTCACCTTCCTCTTCCTCTCTACAGTATATTAACCTTCCTCTTCCTCTCTCTACAGTATATCCACCTTCCTCTTCCTCTCAACAGTATATTCACCTTCCTCTTCCTCTCTACAGTATATTCACCTTCCTCTTCCTCTCTATACAGTATATTCACCTTCCTCTTCCTCTCTCTACAGTATATTCACCTTCCTCTTCCTCTCTATACAGTATATTCACCTTCCTCTTCCTCTCTTTACAGTATATTCTCCTTCCTCTTCCTCTCTACAGTATATTAACCTTCCTCTTCCTCTCTATACAGTATATTCACCTTCCTCTTCCTCTCTATACAGTATATTCACCTTCCTCTTCATCTCTATACAGTATATTCACCTTCCTCTTCCTCTCTACAGTATATTCACTGTCCCTTCCACTTCCTCTCTATACAGTATTTTCACCTTCCTCTCTCTCTCTTTACAGTATACCCCCCCTCTCTCTCTCTCTCTCTTTACAGTATACCCACTCTCTCCCTCTCTTTACAGTATACCCCCCTCTCTCTCTCTTTACAGTATACCCCCTCTCTCTCCCTCTCTTTACAGTATACCCCCTCTCTCTCCCTCTCTTTACAGTATACCCCTCTCTCTCCCTCTCTTTACAGTATACCCCTCTCTCCCTCTCTTTACAGTATACCCCCCTATCTCTCTCTTTACAGTATACCCCCTCTCTCTCTCTCTTTACAGTATACCCCCTCTCTCCCTCTCTTTCCAGTATACCCCCCTCTCTCTCTCTTTACAGTATACCCACTCTCTCCCTCTCTTTACAGTATACCCCCTCTCTCCCTCTCTTTACAGTATACCCCTCTCTCTCTCTCTTTACAGTATACCCCCTCTCTCTCCCTCTCTTTACAGTATACCCCCTCTCTCTCTCTCTTTACAGTATACCCCCCTCTCTCCCTCTCTTTACAGTATACCCCCCTCTCTCTCTCTTTACAGTATACCCCCTCTCTCCCTCTCTTTACAGTATACCCCCTCTCTCTCTCTCCCTCTCTTTACAGTATACCCCCTCTCTCTCTCTCCCTCTCTTTACAGTATACCCCCTCTCTCTCTCTCTCTACAGTATACCCCCTCTCTCTCTCTTTACAGTATACCCCCTCTCTCCCTCTCTTTACAGTATACCCCCCCTCTCTCTCTTTACAGTATACCCACTCTCTCCCTCTCTTTACAGTATACCCCCCCTCTCTCCCTCTCTTTACAGTATACCCCCTCTCTCTCCCTCTCTTTACAGTATACCCCTCTCTCTCTCTCTTTACAGTATACCCCCTCTCTCCCTCTCTTTACATTATACCCCCACTCTCTCTCTCTCTCTTTACAGTATACCCCCCCTCTCTCTCTCTCTCTCTCTCTCTCTTTACAGTATACCCCCCCTCTCTCTCTTTACAGTATACCCCCTCTCTCTCCCTCTCTTTACAGTATACCCCTCTCTATCTCTCTCTCTTTACAGTATACCCCTCTCTCTCTCTCTCTTTACAGTATACCCACTCTCTCCCTCTCTCTTTACAGTATACCCCCCCTCTCTCCCTCTCTTTACAGTATACCCCCTCTCTCTCCTCTCTCTTTACAGTATACCCCCTCTCTCTCTCTCTGTACAGTATACCCCCTCTCTCTCCCTCTCTTTACAGTATACCCTCCCTCTCTCTCTCTTTAGAGTATACCCCTCTCTCCCTCTCTTTACAGTATACCCCCCTCTCTCTCTTTACAGTATACCCACTCTCTCCCTCTCTTTACAGTATACCCCCCCTCTCTCTCTCTTTACAGTATACCCCTCTCTCCCTCTCTTTACAGTATACCCACTCTCTCCCTCTCTATACAGTATATTCACCTTCCTCTTCCTCTCTATACAGTATATTCACCTTCCTCTTCCTCTCTATACAGAATATTCACCTTCCTCTTCCTCTCTATACAGTATATTCACCTTCCTCTTCCTCTCTATACAGTATATTCACCTTCCTCTTCCTCTCTCTACAGTATATTCACCTTCCTCTTCCTCTCTCAACAGTATATTCACCTTCCTCTTCCTCTCTCTACAGTATATTCACCTTCCTCTTCCTCTCTCTACAGTATATTCACCTCCCTCTTCCTCTCTCTACAGTATATTCACCTTCCTCTTCCTCTCTATACAGTATATTCACTGTCCCTTCCTCTTCCTCTCTATACAGTATATTCAACTTCCTCTTCCTCTCTATACAGTATATTCACCTTCCTCTTCCTCTCTCTACAGTATATTCAACTTCCTCTTCCTCTCTATACAGTATATACACCTTCCTCTTCCTCTCTATACAGTATATTCACCTTCCTCTTCCTCTCTCTACAGTATATTCACCTTCCTCTTCCTCTCCATACAGTATATTCACCTTCCTCTTCCTCTCTATACAGTATATTCCTCTTCCTCTCTCTACAGTATATTAACCTTCCTCTTCCTCTCTATACAGTATATTCACCTTCCTCTTCCTCTCTTTACAGTATATTCACCTTCCTCTTCCTCTCTATACAGTATATTCACCTTCCTCTTCCTCTCTATACAGTATATTCACTGTCCCTTCCTCTTCCTCTCTATACAGTATATTCACCTTCCTCTTCCTCTCTATACAGTATATTCACCTTCCTCTTCCTCTCTATTCAGTATATTCACCTTCCTCTTCCTCTCTATACAGTATACCCCCTCCCTCTCTCCCTCTCTTTACAGTATACCCCCTCTCTCTCCCTCTCTTTACAGTATACCCCCTCTCTCTCTCTCTGTGCAGTATACCCCCTCTCTCCCTCTCTTTACAGTATACCCCCTCTCTCTCCCTCTCTTTACAGTATACCCCCCCTCTCTCCCTCTCTTTACAGTATACCCCCTCTCTCTCCCTCTCTTTACAGTATACCCCTCTCTCTCTCTCTCTCTCTTTACAGTATACCCCTCTCTCTCTCTCTCTTTACAGTATACCCTCTCTCTCTCTCTCTTTACAGTATACCCACTCTCTCCCTCTCTCTTTACAGTATACCCCCCCTCTCTCCCTCTCTTTACAGTATACCCCCTCTCTCTCCCTCTCTTTACAGTATACCCCCTCTCTCTCCCTCTCTTTACAGTATACCCCCTCTCTCTCCCTCTCTTTACAGTATACCCCTCTCTCTCTCTCTCTCTTTACAGTATACCCCTCTCTCTCTCTCTCTCTTTACAGTATACCCACTCTCTCCCTCTCTCTTTACAGTATACCCCCCCTCTCTACCTCTCTTTACAGTATACCCCCTCTCTCTCCCTCTCTTTACAGTATACCCCCTCTCTCTCTCTCTGTACAGTATACCCCCTCTCTCTCCCTCTCTTTACAGTATACCCCCCCTCTCTCTCTTTACAGTATACCCCCCCTCTCTCTCTCTTTACAGTATACCCCTCTCTCCCTCTCTTTACAGTATACCCACTCTCTCCCTCTCTATACAGTATATTCACCTTCCTCATCCTCTCTATACAGTATATTCACCTTCCTCTTCCTCTCTATACAGTATATTCACCTTCCTCTTCCTCTCTATACAGAATATTCACCTTCCTCTTCCTCTCTATACAGTATATTCACCTTCCTCTTCCTCTCTATACAGTATATTCACCTTCCTCTTCCTCTCTCTACAGTATATTCACTTTCCTCTTCCTCTCTCAACAGTATATTCACCTTCCTCTTCCTCTCTCTACAGTATATTCACCTTCCTCTTCCTCTCTCTACAGTATATTCACCTTCCTCTTCCTCTCTCTACAGTATATTCACCTTCCTCTTCCTCTATACAGTATATTCACTGTCCCTTCCCTTCCTCTTCCTCTCTATACAGTATATTCACCTTCCTCTTCCTCTCTATACAGTATATCCACCTTCCTCTCCCTCTCTATACAGTATATTCACCTTCCTCTTCCTCTCTATACAGTATATTCCTCTTCCTCTCTCTACAGTATATTCACCTTCCTCTTCCTCTCTATACAGTATAGTCACTGTCCCTTCCTCTTCCTCTCTCTACAGTATATTCACCTTCCTCTTCCTCTCTATACAGTGTATTCACCTTCCTCTTCCTCTCTCTACAGTATATTCACCTTCCTCTTCCTCTCTATACAGTATATTCACCTTCCTCTTCCTCTCTCTACAGTATATTCACCTTCCTCTTCCTCTCTATACAGTATATTCACCTTCCTCTTCCTCTCTTTACAGTATATTCACCTTCCTCTTCCTCTCTATAGAGTATATTCACCTTCCTCTCCCTCTCTATACAGTATATTCACCTTCCTCTTCCTCTCTATACAGTATATTCACCTTCCTCTTCCTCTCTATATAGTATATTCACCTTCCTCTTCCTCTCTATACAGTATATTCACCTTCCTCTTCCTCTCTCTACAGTATATTTACCTTCCTCTTCCTCTCTATACGGTATATTAACCTTCCTCTTCCTCTCTCTACAGTATATTCACCTTCCTCTTCCTCTCTCAACAGTATTTTCACCTTCCTCTTCCTCTCTCTACAGTATATTCACCTTCCTCTTCCTCTCTCTACAGTATATTCACCTTCCTCTTCCTCTCTATACAGTATATTCACCTTCCTCTTCCTCTATACAGTATATTCACTGGCCCTTCCTCTTCCTCTCTATACAGTATATTCACCTTCCTCTTCCTCTCTATACAGTATATTCACCTTCTTCTTCCTCTCTATACAGTATATTCACCTTCCTCTTACTCTCTATACAGTATATTCACCTTCCTCTTCCTCTCTCTACAGTATATTTACCTTCCTCTTCCTCTCTCTACAGTATAATCACCTTCCTCTTCCTCTCTATACAGTATATTCACTGTCCCTTCCTCTTCCTCTCTATACAGTATATTCAACTTCCTCTTCCTCTCTATACAGTATATTCACCTTCCTCTTCCTCTCTATACAGTATATTCACCTTCCTCTTCCTCTCTCTACAGTATATTCACCTTCCTCTTCCTCTCCATACAGTATATTCACCTTCCTCTTCCTCTCTATACAGTATATTCACCTTCCTCTTCCTCTCTCTACAGTATATTAACCTTCCTCTTCCTCTCTATACAGTATATTCACCTTCCTCTTCCTCTCTTTACAGTATATTCACCTTCCTCTTCCTCTCTATACAGTATATTCACCTTCCTCTTCCTCTCTATACAGTATATTCTCTGTCCCTTCCTCTTCCTCTCTATACAGTATATTCACCTTCCTCTTCCTCTCTATACAGTATATTCACCTTCCTCTTCCTCTCTATACAGTATATTCACCTTCCTCTCCCTCTCTATACAGTATATTCACCTTCCTCTTCCTCTCTATACAGTATACCCCCCCTCTCTCCCTCTCTTTACAGTATACCCCCTCTCTCTCCCTCTCTTTACAGTATACCCCCTCTCTCTCTCTCTGTACAGTATACCCCCTCTCTCCCTCTCTTTACAGTATAACCCCTCTCTCTCCCTCTCTTTACAGTATACCCCTCTCTCTCTCTTTACAGTATACCCCTCTCTCTCTCTCTCTTTACAGTATACCCTCTCTCTCTCTCTATTTACAGTATACCCACTCTCTCCCTCTCTCTTTACAGTATACCCCCCCTCTCTCCCTCTCTTTACAGTATACCCCCCCTCTCTCCCTCTCTTTACAGTATACCCCCTCTCTCTCTCTCTGTACAGTATACCCCCTCTCTCCCTCTCTTTACAGTATACCCCCTCTCTCTCCCTCTCTTTACAGTATACCCCCTCCCTCTCTCTCTCTTTACAGTATACCCCCCCTCTCTCTCTCTTTACAGTATACCCCTCTCTCCCTCTCTTTACAGTATACCCACTCTCTCCCTCTCTCTTTACAGTATACCCCCCCTCTCTCTCTCTCTTTACAGTATACCCCCTCTCTCTCTCTCTCTTACAGTATACCCCCTCTCTCCCTCTCTTTACAGTATACCCACTCTCTCCCTCTCTCTTTACAGTATACCCCCTCTCTCTCTCTCTTTACAGTATACCCCCTCTCTCTCTCTCTCTTTACAGTATACCCCCTCTCTCTCTCTCTTTACAGTATACCCCCTCTCTCCCTCTCTTTACAGTATACCCACTCTCTCCCTCTCTCTTTACAGTATACCCCTCTCTCCCTCTCTTTACAGTATACCCACTCTCTCCCTCTCTCTTTACAGTATACCCCCCCTCTCTCTCTCTCTTTACAGTATACCCCCTCTCTCTCTCTCTTTACAGTATACCCCCTCTCTCCCTCTCTTTACAGTATACCCACTCTCTCCCTCTCTCTTTACAGCATACCCCCTCTCTCTCTCTCTTTACAGTATACCCCCTCTCTCTCTCTCTTTACAGTATACCCCCCCTCTCTCTCTCTCTTTACAGTATACCCACTCTCTCCCTCTCTCTTTACAGTATACCCCTCTCTCCCTCTCTTTACAGTATACCCACTCTCTCCCTCTCTCTTTACAGTATACCCCCCCTCTCTCTCTCTCTTTACAGTATACCCCCTCTCTCTCTCTCTTTACAGTATACCCCCTCTCTCCCTCTCTTTACAGTATACCCACTCTCTCCCTCTCTCTTTACAGTATACCCCCTCTCTCTCTCTCTTTACAGTATACCCCCTCTCTCTCTCTCTTTACAGTATACCCCCCCTCTCTCTCTCTCTTTACAGTATACCCACTCTCTCCCTCTCTCTTTACAGTATACCCCCCCTCTCTCTCTCTCTTTACAGTATACCCCCTCTCTCTCTCTCTTTACAGTATACCCCCTCTCTCCCTCTCTTTACAGTATACCCCCTCTCTCTCTCTCTTTACAGTATACCCCCCCTCTCTCTCTTTACAGTATACCCCCTCTCTCTCTCTCTTTACAGTATACCCCCCCTCTCCCTCTCTCTTTACAGTATACCCCCTCTCTCCCTCTCTTTACAGTATACCCCCTCTCTCTCTCTCTTTACAGTATACCCCCTCTCTCCCTCTCTTTACAGTATACCCCCTCTCTCTCTCTCTTTACAGTATACCCCTCTCTCCCTCTCTTTACAGTATACCCACTCTCTCCCTCTCTCTTTACAGTATACCCCCCCTCTCTCTCTCTCTTTACAGTATACCCCCTCTCTCCCTCTCTTTACAGTATACCCACTCTCTCCCTCTCTTTACAGTATACCCACTCTCTCCCTCTCTTTACAGTATACCCCTCTCTCCCTCTCTTTACAGTATACCCACTCTCTCCCTCTCTCTTTACAGTATACCCCCCCTCTCTCTCTCTCTTTACAGTATACCCCCTCTCTCTCTCTCTTTACAGTATACCCCCTCTCTCCCTCTCTTTACAGTATACCCACTCTCTCCCTCTCTCTTCACAGTATACCCCCTCTCTCTCTCTCTTTACAGTATACCCCCTCTCTCTCTCTCTTTACAGTATACCCCCCCTCTCTCTCTCTCTTTACAGTATACCCACTCTCTCCCTCTCTCTTTACAGTATACCCCTCTCTCCCTCTCTTTACAGTATACCCACTCTCTCCCTCTCTCTTTACAGTATACCCCCCCTCTCTCTCTCTCTTTACAGTATACCCCCTCTCTCTCTCTCTTTACAGTATACCCCCTCTCTCCCTCTCTTTACAGTATACCCACTCTCTCCCTCTCTCTTTACAGTATACCCCCTCTCTCTCTCTCTTTACAGTATACCCCCTCTCTCTCTCTCTTTACAGTATACCCCCCCTCTCTCTCTCTCTTTACAGTATACCCACTCTCTCCCTCTCTCTTTACAGTATACCCCCCCTCTCTCTCTCTCTTTACAGTATACCCCCTCTCTCTCTCTCTTTACAGTATACCCCCTCTCTCCCTCTCTTTACAGTATACCCCCTCTCTCTCTCTCTTTACAGTATACCCCCCCTCTCTCTCTTTACAGTATACCCCCTCTCTCTCTCTCTTTACAGTATACCCCCCCTCTCCCTCTCTCTTTACAGTATACCCCCTCTCTCCCTCTCTTTACAGTATACCCCCTCTCTCTCTCTCTTTACAGTATACCCCCCCTCTCTCTCTCTCTTTACAGTATACCCCCTCTCTCTCTCTCTTTACAGTATACCCCCTCTCTCCGTCTCTTTACAGTATACCCCCTCTCTCTCTCTCTTTACAGTATACCCCTCTCTCCCTCTCTTTACAGTATACCCACTCTCTCCCTCTCTCTTTACAGTATACCCCCCCTCTCTCTCTCTCTTTACAGTATACCCCCTCTCTCCCTCTCTTTACAGTATACCCCTCTCTCCCTCTCTTTACAGTATACCCACTCTCTCCCTCTCTCTTTACAGTATACCCCTCTCTCCCTCTCTTTACAGTATACCCACTCTCTCCCTCTCTCTTTACAGTATACCCCCCCTCTCTCTCTCTCTTTACAGTATACCCCCTCTCTCCCTCTCTTTACAGTATACCCCTCTCTCCCTCTCTTTACAGTATACCCACTCTCTCCCTCTCTCTTTACAGTATACCCCCCCTCTCTCTCTCTCTTTACAGTATACCCCCTCTCTCTCTCTCTTTACAGTATACCCCCTCTCTCTCTCTCTTTACAGTATACCCCCTCTCTCTCTCTCTTTACAGTATACCCCCTCTCTCTCTCTCTTTACAGTATACCCCCTCTCTCTCTCTCTTTACAGTATACCCCCTCTCTCCCTCTCTTTACAGTATACCCCTCTCTCCCTCTCTTTACAGTATACCCCCTCTCTCTCTCTCTTTACAGTATACCCCCTCTCTCTCTCTCTTTACAGTATACCCCCTCTCTCTCTCTTTACAGTATACCCCCTCTCTCTCTCTCTTTACAGTATACCCCCTCTCTCTCTCTCTTTACAGTATACCCCCTCTCTCTCTCTCTTTACAGTATACCCCCTCTCTCTCTCTCTTTACAGTATACCCCCTCTCTCTCTCTTTACAGTATACCCCCTCTCTCTCTCTCTTTACAGTATACCCCCTCTCTCTCTCTCTTTACAGTATACCCCTCTCTCCCTCTCTTTACAGTATACCCACTCTCTCCCTCTCTCTTTACAGTATACCCCCCCCTCTCTCTCTCTTTACAGTATACCCCCTCTCTCCCTCTCTTTACAGTATACCCCCTCTCTCCCTCTCTTTACAGTATACCCCCCTCTCTCTCTCTTTACAGTATACCCCCCTCTCTCTCTCTTTACAGTATACCCCTCTCTCCCTCTCTTGACAGTATACCCCCTCTCTGTACAGTATACCCCCTCTCTGCCTCTCTTTACAGTATACCCCCCTCTCTCTCTCTTTACAGTATACCCCCCTCTCTCTCTCTTTACAGTATACCCCCTCTCTGCCTCTCTTTACAGTATACCCCCTCCCTCTCCCTCTCTTTACAGTATACCCCCTCTCTCCGTCTCTTTACAGTATACCCCCTCTCTCTCTCTCTTTACAGTATACCCCTCTCTCCCTCTCTTTACAGTATACCCACTCTCTCCCTCTCTCTTTACAGTATACCCCCCCTCTCTCTCTCTCTTTACAGTATACCCCCTCTCTCCCTCTCTTTACAGTATACCCCTCTCTCCCTCTCTTTACAGTATACCCACTCTCTCCCTCTCTCTTTACAGTATACCCCTCTCTCCCTCTCTTTACAGTATACCCACTCTCTCCCTCTCTCTTTACAGTATACCCCCCTCTCTCTCTCTCTTTACAGTATACCCCCTCTCTCCCTCTCTTTACAGTATACCCCTCTCTCCCTCTCTTTACAGTATACCCACTCTCTCCCTCTCTCTTTACAGTATACCCCCCCTCTCTCTCTCTCTTTACAGTATACCCCCTCTCTCTCTCTCTTTACAGTATACCCCCTCTCTCTCTCTCTTTACAGTATACCCCCTCTCTCTCTCTCTTTACAGTATACCCCCTCTCTCTCTCTCTTTACAGTATACCCCCTCTCTCTCTCTCTTTACAGTATACCCCCTCTCTCCCTCTCTTTACAGTATACCCCTCTCTCCCTCTCTTTACAGTATACCCCCTCTCTCTCTCTCTTTACAGTATACCCCCTCTCTCTCTCTCTTTACAGTATACCCCCTCTCTCTCTCTTTACAGTATACCCCCTCTCTCTCTCTCTTTACAGTATACCCCCTCTCTCTCTCTCTTTACAGTATACCCCCTCTCTCTCTCTCTTTACAGTATACCCCCTCTCTCTCTCTCTTTACAGTATACCCCCTCTCTCTCTCTCTTTACAGTATACCCCCTCTCTCTCTCTCTTTACAGTATACCCCCTCTCTCCCTCTCTTTACAGTATACCCCTCTCTCTCTCCCTCTCTTTACAGTATACCCCCTCTCTCCCTCTCTCTTTACAGTATACCCCCCTCTCTCTCTCTCTTTACAGTATACCCCCTCTCTCTCTCTCTTTACAGTATACCCACTCTCTCCCTCTCTTTACAGTATACCCCCCCTCTCTCTCTCTCTTTACAGTATACCCCCTCTCTCCCTCTCTTTACAGTATACCCCTCTCTCCCTCTCTTTACAGTATACCCACTCTCTCCCTCTCTCTTTACAGTATACCCCCCCTCTCTCTCTCTCTTTACAGTATACCCCCTCTCTCTCTCTCTTTACAGTATACCCCCTCTCTCTCTCTCTTTACAGTATACCCCCTCTCTCTCTCTCTTTACAGTATACCCCCTCTCTCTCTCTCTTTACAGTATACCCCCTCTCTCTCTCTCTTTACAGTATACCCCCTCTCTCCCTCTCTTTACAGTATACCCCTCTCTCCCTCTCTTTACAGTATACCCCCTCTCTCTCTCTCTTTACAGTATACCCCCTCTCTCTCTCTCTTTACAGTATACCCCCTCTCTCTCTCTTTACAGTATACCCCCTCTCTCTCTCTCTTTACAGTATACCCCCTCTCTCTCTCTCTTTACAGTATACCCCCTCTCTCTCTCTCTTTACAGTATACCCCCTCTCTCTCTCTCTTTACAGTATACCCCCTCTCTCTCTCTCTTTACAGTATACCCCCTCTCTCTCTCTCTTTACAGTATACCCCTCTCTCCCTCTCTTTACAGTATACCCACTCTCTCCCTCTCTCTTTACAGTATACCCCCCCCTCTCTCTCTCTTTACAGTATACCCCCTCTCTCCCTCTCTTTACAGTATACCCCCTCTCTCCCTCTCTTTACAGTATACCCCCCTCTCTCTCTCTTTACAGTATACCCCCCTCTCTCTCTCTTTACAGTATACCCCTCTCTCCCTCTCTTGACAGTATACCCCCTCTCTGTACAGTATACCCCCTCTCTGCCTCTCTTTACAGTATACCCCCCTCTCTCTCTCTTTACAGTATACCCCCCTCTCTCTCTCTTTACAGTATACCCCCTCTCTGCCTCTCTTTACAGTATACCCCCTCCCTCTCCCTCTCTTTACAGTATACCCCCTCTCTCTCTCTCTGTACAGTATACCCCCTCTCTCCCTCTCTACAGTATACCCCCTCTCTCTCTCTCTTTACAGTATACCCACTCTCTCTCTCTCTTTACAGTATACCCCTCTCTCTCTCTCTTTACAGTATACCCCCTCTCTCTCCCTCTCTTTACAGTATACCCCCTCTCTCCCTCTCTTTACAGTATACCCTCTCTTTACAGTATACCCCCTCTCTCCCTCTCTTTACAGTATACCCACTCTCTCGCTCTCTTTACAGTATACCCTCTCTCCCTCTCTTTACAGTATACCCCCTCTCTCCCTCTCTTTACAGTATACCCCCCTCTCTCCCTCTCTTTACAGTATACCCCCCTCTCTCCCTCTCTTTACAGTATACCCCCTCTCTCCCTCTCTTTACAGTATACCCCCTCTCTCCCTCTCTTTACAGTATACCCCCTCTCTCCCTCTCTTTACAGTATACCCACTCTCTCCCTCTCTTTACAGTATACCCACTCTGTCCCTCTCTTTACAGTATACCCACTCTCTCCCTCTCTTTACAGTATACCCTCTCTCTCTCTCTCTCTTTACAGTATACCCCCCTCTCTCTCTCTCTTTACAGTATACCCACTCTCTCCCTCTCTTTACAGTATACCCACTCTCTCCCTCTCTTTACAGTATACCCCCTCTCTCCCTCTCTTTACAGTATACCCCCCTCTCTCTCTCTCTTTACAGTATACCCCCTCTCTCTCTCTCTTTACAGTATACCCCCTCTCTCCCTCTCTTTACAGTATACCCCCTCTCTCTCTCTCTCTTTACAGTATACCCCCCTCTCTCTCTCTTTACAGTATACCCCCTCTCTCTCTCTCTTTACAGTATACCCACTCTCTCTCTCTCTTTACAGTATACCCACTCTCTCTCTCTCTTTACAGTATACCCACTCTCTCCCTCTCTTTACAGTATACCCCCCCTCTCTCCCTCTCTTTACAGTATACCCACTCTCTCTCTCTCTTTACAGTATACCCACTCTCTCCCTCTCTTTACAGTATACCCCCCCTCTCTCCCTCTCTTTACAGTATACCCACTCTCTCCCTCTCTTTACAGTATACCCCCTCTCTCTCTCTCTTTACAGTATACCCCCCCTCTCTCCCTCTCTTTACAGTATACCCCCCTCTCTCCCTCTCTTTACAGTATACCCCCCTCTCTCTCCCTCTCTTTACAGTATACCCCTCTCTCCCTCTCTTTACAGTATACCCCCCTCTCTCTCTCTCTCTTTACAGTATACCCCCTCTCTCCCTCTCTTTACAGTATACCCCCTCTCTCTCTCTCTCTTTACAGTATACCCCCCCTCTCTCTCTTTACAGTATACCCCCTCTCTCTCTCTCTTTACAGTATACCCACTCTTTCCCTCTCTTTACAGTATACCCCCCCTGGAGACTGGAGGGGGAGGGACAGAGGAGACTGCTTAGACTGCATGTGGTACAAGAGAACGTAAGATGAGAGGGGGAGAAAATATGGAATTTATATATTATATATTACTATATATTATAATATTGATATTTGATTGCTATATTATTATTATATTACTATACATTATATTACATATCATTATATATTCAGAGAGGGGGGGATAATAGGGAAGAAAGAGAGAAGAGAGAGAAAGAGCTCTTCAGGAGAGAAGAGAGGGTGAGAGAAGAGGGACAGTAGAGAAAGACTAAAGGAGGAGGAAGAGAGAGCTCTTCAGGAGAGAGAAGAGGGACAGTAGAGAAAGACTAAAGGAGGAGGAAGAGAGAGCTCTTCAGGAGAGAGAAGAGGGACAGTAGAGAAAGACTAAAGGAGGAGGAAGAGACAGCTCTTCAGGAGAGAGAAGAGGGACAGTAGAGAAAGACTATAGGAGGAGGAAGAGAGAGCGAGTGTAGAGTCCTGTCTGTATAAGTAGCCGTGTGATTAATGCAGAAGCCTCTGTGTGAGCTGTAGAGGAGGATGAGGCCACCAGATAACACTACGCAACACGGGAGATGTGACTAGCCCTCTGCACAGCACAATAAATAACACACAAACACACAGTATCACTTTCATTTCATTTTCAAGCACACAGACACACACACACGGACATAAGTACTCACTCACACACACACATATAGGCTACTCAATCAGCTGAGCATTCACACACACTTCTTCTATCGCTCTTTGTTTTTTGTCAGTCTTTCTCTCTTTTCCACTTCCTCTTCTCTCCTCGTCAAGTAGCTCGGTCAGTGCTCATGCACTCAGTACAGTCTGATGGTTTCTCCCGTCAGTTCACGGGTGCAGAGGTAAGGTTTTTTCTGGGTTTGTACTGCTATGGCGCCCTCTTGTGTCTAGTTATTGAAAATGTCAGTTAGGCAAACAGTTTAGTCTGTCTGAACCGGTCGGAATATTGATATACAGCCTATTTAACAAATATCAAATGTGTTGATTGTTGGCTACATTTTTTGGGACAGTGAATTTTTTTAAATTATTTTTTTTACATCCTACATCAAAATAGACCTACTTGATAATGGTTTGTTGTGCATGTTTAAATGGTTAGTATTATGAAAGTAGGCCTATTCTTCGATTTAGGATGGAATAACAGCTTGTGTTGTGTTGCATTGAGTGCGGGTACATTAGTCTACTTGCCCGGGACCCATTTAAAACACAACAAACCCTCACCAGCTAGTAGACCTATATGGCTGCTGCACATAATCAGACAACAACCCAAACATTTACAGTTGCATTGTTGACATTATCAATATGAGTGTATATTTAGCCCTCTGAAATGCACGCTCGTCCTCGTACGAACATGCACACAGACGCACCGGCCTCGTTCGACCCTGAGGAGAAGCTAGTCTACCATTTTGGGTTGTGAGGGAGGTCTACCCTTTCCTTCCTGTCTGCGATCACGTGAGAGAGGAGAACCCGAAAACAGAGCAATCGAGCGGAGGGTGACTCGGAGAGAACAAGAGGGAGAGAGAGAATTATTTAGCTAAACCTCTCTTTGTTTACATGTGCTGAATACGAGAGGAATTTAAATCGCATCCGCAACATGCCGATAATAACCCCACCGCCGAAAGAGAACACACTCTTCAAAATACTTTTTGTGAGTTAATTGTTGTTTTATTTTTTTTTTTGCAACTGTAGCTATCAATTGTTTTTAAAGAGCCACCGGTTCATATTCCTTGCCCGGTGCTTGGTTCCTCCATCCGCACGAATACACACTGCAATCGTCCTCGCCTGTTTAGTAAGCCGGATATCTAGCTGCAATCTTTGATTGAATAAAGGCAGCGCTCAAACAAACGCTGTCAGTCAGACCTTTTGTTGGGCTGTTTGTTATGTGGATTGTGGTGTTTCTAAAGCACGGTGTACATTATGTGTTGTCGGCGCTCTCCGTTGTTACTAGCCAGCTACAGTAGTTAGACAGAGCAGTTTAAGCAATTGCTATTTAGCAGCACTAACGCGTTAGTTAACTAACTACCAGGAAGCCAAGGTCTGGTTAACAGCTTGTCGTTAGCGTCATGAAATGTTCCCAAGACCCGTTTCTTCGTTCAACAACTGTTTGGTAACGTTTGTCTGCCGTTTGTATTGGTTTGATTTGTTATATTATTTTTGGATGACAAGTGGAGTGAGTTGTGGCCCGGTAAAACGTCACATTTTACGACACCTATCCAGTGTATGTGACAATAAAACATAACGTTAAATTAACTAATATCAGGGGTACATAAGTTTACTAGCTAGTTAGCTAGTAAAACTGTCAACTTCAAATTGGGTATAGTTAGTTAGCAAGCTAGTAGCAAGTTGTCTTAGCTACTGTAACTACGTTAGCTAACTTAGTTAACTGGAGATATCTAGCTAACTAAGTAGGTAACTAAGTAAAACAAAATCTGAGCTGTTTTATCTATATGGCTAGTTATATTTGTTGTCTAAATAGTCATAGGCTTTCCATACAAACAATAAAGCATTGTCCTGTGTCAGCAATTCTAGCTAGCCAGCTAACGTCAGCTACTTGTGCTAGCGTAGCTGGATAGACTGTTTGGCGCTTGCTTTTGTGGTTGCTAGCTAACTTAGCTGTGTTTGTAAAGTTGTGACAACTAGTGTTGTTACTAGTTAGAGAATCTAGCTAGCTATCTTGCAGAATGACAGCTGAGAGTTAGCTGCTCATCTAGCTAGCCTGGCCTGTTATGTTCTGAACTAAACTCTTCCTGGGAAAACTTTCAAAGCAGAAATTAGCTTTTGTTTTTTGACACACCAGTCTTTGTTGTGATGCATTTGACACACCAGTCTTTGTTGTGATGCATATGATCTGTTTTATGTGACACGTTTAATCCCTGTCACTACCTGATGTATGGTAGTACATATTGATCAGCCCTTGTATGTAATGGTGTGGTCAGTTTGTCTTTCTCAGTATAGATCCTGGAAGAGGGGCTTGCTTTTCAGCTACTTATCTTGTAGCTACTGCTTCTGTTTTTAGGGAACTCAGTCAGGGGCCTCAACTTACTGTTGCCAGGTAGAATAGGAGAATACACAAGGTGTAATTTCTAAATGTGGCTGTGTATCAGCAGTTTCTCTTGTAATGTCAGTCCCTGGTAGTCAGTCAATTAGCCCTTGTAAGCAAACAAATGTAGGTTGGTGAATGTGTTTAGTGGCCAGCTAGCTAAACGTGTTATCATGGTCGAATTACTGGCCGGGGTGGGGGGTCCCCATTGATTGTGTTAGTCAGTCTCAATATGATATCATATTAACAACCACAAACATTTCTCTCCACCCTGTGGCAAAATGTGTAATATTGTGTGAAATGAGTAAAAGATAGCAAAATCTTCTCTCTGCCCCATCGCAAAATGTGTAGAATTGCACCAAACTTGCTTTAAAACAGCAACATTTTCTCTACACCCCCATGGCAAAATGTGTAGATTTGTAAATAATGTCTCTCCACTGTCAAGAGGCTGGGGGTTGGATGTGGGTACTAGTACCCATGAGCAACTGCCCTCATGATGAGTTAAGGTTTTTTGTGACCCCCATCAAGTTGCCCCTCCCTGCACTAGAGGGTGGTTTACTGTGAAACGCACACAAGTCAAAGAAGTACTTCCTGGTCTGAGCCTGGTGACTTCCTGCTGTGATTAACACCTGTCTGGTGTCACCAGGGGATTCAACTCATCACCATGTGCTAGACTGTCAACTTAAAATTGGGTATAGTTAGTTAGCAAGCTAGTAGCAAGTTATCTTAGCTACTGTAACTCAAAACTGTTCGCTGCTCTGGCACCCCAATGGTGGAACAAACTCCCTCACGACGCCAGATCAGCGGAGTCAATCACCACCTTCCGGAGACACCTGAAACCCCACCTCTTTAAGGAATACCTAGGATAGGATAAAGTAATCCTTCTAATCCCCCCCCCCCCTTAAAAGAGTTAGATGCACTATTGTAAAGTGGTTGTTCCACTGGATATCATAAGGTGAATGCACCAATTTGTAAGTCGCTCTGGATAAGAGCGTCTGCTAAATGACTTAAATGTAAATGTAACTACGTTAGCTAACTTAGTTAACTGGAGATATCTAGCTAACTAAGTAGGTAACTAAGTAAAACTAAATCTGAGCTGTTTTATCTAGATGGCTAGTTATATTTGTTCTCTAAATAGTCATACATAGGCTTTCCATACAAACAATAAAGTATTGTCCTGTGTCAGCAATTCTAGCTAGCCAGCTAACGTCAGCTACCAGAGATGTCTGGCTAACCCACCGTACATTCTGATTCTATTTCTTTGGCCAAATCCTCCCTCTCGGAGAGCTACTGGGTTGGCACAGTGCAGGTCTTTGTTACAGCCCAGCACTGTACTAAAACACACCTGATGCATCGAGGACTATTCATGGTCCTGATCAGCAGCTGATTAGCTTAATCAGGTGTGTATTAGAATAGGCCTGGAGAAAAATCCTCAAGACTTGGAGAGAGAGAGAACTAGGACTGTATGGAGGGAGAAGACTAGGACTGTATGGAGGGAGAAGACTAGGACTGTATGGAGGGAGAAGACTAGGACTGTATGGAGGGAGAAGACTAGGACTGAATGGAGGGAGAAGACTAGGACTGAATGGAGGGAGAAGACTAGGACTGTATGGAGGGAGAAGACTAGGACTGTATGGAGGGAGAAGACTAGGACTGTATGGAGGGAGAAGACTAGGACTGTATGGAGGGAGAAGACTAGGACTGTATGGAGGGAGAAGACTAGGACTGTATGGAGGGAGAAGACTAGGACTGTATGGAGGGAGAAGACTAGGACTGTATGGAGGGAGAAGACTAGGACTGTATGGAGGGAGAAGACTAGGACTCTATGGAGGGAGAAGACTAGGACTGTATGGAGGGAGAAGACTAGGACTGTATGGAGGGAGAAGACTAGGACTGTATGGAGGAAGAAGACTAGGACTGTATGGAGGGAGAAGACTAGGACTGTATGGAGGGAGAAGACTAGGACTGTATGGAGGGAGAAGACTAGGACTGAATGGAGGGAGAAGACTAGGACTGTATGGAGGGAGAAGACTAGGACTGTATGGAGGGAGAAGACTAGGACTGTATGGAGGGAGAAGACTAGGACTGTATGGAGGGAGAAGACTAGGACTGTATGGAGGGAGAAGACTAGGACTGTATGTGGGTAGAAGACTAGGACTCTATGGAGGGAGAAGACTAGGACTGTATGGAGGGAGAAGACTAGGACTCTATGGAGGGAGAAGACTAGGACTGTATGGAGGGAGAAGACTAGGACTCTATGGAGGGAGAAGACTAGGACTGTATGGAGGGAGAAGACTAGGACTGTATGGAGGGAGAAGACTAGGACTGAATGGAGGGAGAAGACTAGGACTGAATGGAGGGAGAAGACTAGGACTGTATGGGGGGAGAAGACTAGGACTGTACGGAGGGATAAGACTAGGACTGAATGGAGGGAGGAGACTAGGACTGTATGGAGGGAGAAGACTAGGACTGTATGGAGGGAGAAGACTAGGACTGTATGGAGGGAGAAGACTAGGACTGAATGGAGGGAGAAGACTAGGACTGAATGGAGGGAGAAGACTAGGACTGTATGGAGGGAGAAGACTAGGACTGTAACGAGGGAGAAGACTAGGACTGTATGGAGGGAGGAGACTAGGACTGAATGGAGGGAGAAGACTAGGACTGTATGGAGGGAGAAGACTAGGACTGTATGTGGGTAGAAGACTAGGACTCTATGGAGGGAGAAGACTAGGACTGAATGGAGGGAGAAGACTAGGACTGAATGGAGGGAGAAGACTAGGACTGAATGGAGGGAGAAGACTAGGACTGAAGGGAGGGGAGAGGAGGGTTCTGTGTAGGGATATGTGGTTGAACAGTGTTGCAGTAAACCATCCAGGAGTTGAAGCTAGTAGTTTGTGGGTATATTGTGAGTGTGTGGAGTGTTCCCCAGCCACAGCGCCGTGTTGTCTCTGCCTGTCTCTCACCCTGCTCTGTACCGTCACAGCACCGTGGGCAGAGTGATTTTAGGGATTAGGCAGGCTAAGTGTTAAAGACGTCAGATAAGCGTTGCCTGGGGGTTACTAACGTTACGTTCAAGCTACAAGGGAAGTCTGGATCCAAATGTGTCTTGACACATCATGGTGTCTGTCTCACTCTGTGTTACTATAGACTACTACTACTACTAGGCCCAGAGACGTGTCTAGCTAGCCTGGTCCCTGATTGGTTTGTGCTTTTGCCTACTCCCTATTGTCATTGTGGAGCTACAGAGAGCAGAATCTGACTGGCACCCAGGCTAAGGCCTGGCTACAACATGCTGTAATCCACTGACTGAGACGTGATATATGACAGAACACGTTGGTTGCTGTTAGATGTTAAGCCCGCTATAAGACCTGACAGACAGCATCGTTCTGGAATGTCGTCTCAACAGATTTTTAGGACCTCAAATTGGATAATCAGTTCACTGACTGACTGGTTCCAACAGTCGACTACTTCATCTCAACTCCAGGTCTGACGACGGAGGTGGCCTGTCGTTCCTCATCTCCAGGTCTGACGACGGAGGTGGCCTGTCGTTCCTCAACTCCAGGTCTGACGACGGAGGTGGCCCGTCGTTCCTCAACTCCAGGTCTGACGACGGAGGTGGCCCGTCGTTCCTCAACTCCAGGTCTGACGACGGAGGTGGCCCGTCGTTCCTCAACTCCAGGTCTGACGACGGAGGTGGCCCGTCGTTCCTCAACTCCAGGTCTGACGACGGAGGTGGCCCGTCGTTCCTCAACTCCAGGTCTGACGACGGAGGTGGCCCGTCGTTCCTCAACTCCAGGTCTGACGACGGAGGTGGCCCGTCGTTCCTCAACTCCAGGTCTGACGACGGAGGTGGCCCGTCGTTCCTCAACTCCAGGTCTGACGACGGAGGTGGCCCGTCGTTCCTCAACTCCAGGTCTGACGACGGAGGTGGCCCGTCGTTCCTCAACTCCAGGTCTGACGACGGAGGTGGCCCGTCGTTCCTCAACTCCAGGTCTGACGACGGAGGTGGCCCGTCGTTCCTCAACTCCAGGTCTGACGACGGAGGTGGCCCGTCGTTCCTCAACTCCAGGTCTGACGACGGAGGTGGCCCGTCGTTCCTCAACTCCAGGTCTGACGACGGAGGTGGCCCGTCGTTCCTCAACTCCAGGTCTGACGACGGAGGTGGCCCGTCGTTCCTCAACTCCAGGTCTGACGACGGAGGTGGCCCGTCGTTCCTCAACTCCAGGTCTGACGACGGAGGTGGCCCGTCGTTCCTCAACTCCAGGTCTGACGACGGAGGTGGCCCGTCGTTCCTCAACTCCAGGTCTGACGACGGAGGTGGCCCGTCGTTCCTCAACTCCAGGTCTGACGACGGAGGTGGCCCGTCGTTCCTCAACTCCAGGTCTGACGACGGAGGTGTCCCGTCGTTCCTCAACTCCAGGTCTGACGACGGAGGTGGCCTGTCGTTCCTCAACTCCAGGTCTGACGACGGAGGTGGCCTGTCGTTCCTCAACTCCAGGTCTGACGACGGAGGTGGCCTGTCGTTCCTCATCTCCAGGTCTGACGACGGAGGTGGCCCGTCGTTCCTCAACTCCAGGTCTGACGACGGAGGTGTCCCGTCGTTCCTCAACTCCAGGTCTGACGATGGAGGTGTCCCGTCGTTCCTCAACTCCAGGTCTGACGACGGAGGTGGCCTGTCGTTCCTCAACTCCAGGTCTGACGACGGAGGTGGCCCGTCGTTCCTCATCTCCAGGTCTGACGACGGAGGTGGCCTGTCGTTCCTCATCTCCAGGTCTGACGACGGAGGTGGCCTGTCGTTCCTCAACTCCAGGTCTGACGACGGAGGTGGCCCGTCGTTCCTCAACTCCAGGTCTGACGACGGAGGTGGCCTGTCGTTCCTCAACTCCAGGTCTGACGACGGAGGTGGCCCGTCGTTCCTCAACTCCAGGTCTGACGACGGAGGTGGCCCGTCGTTCCTCAACTCCAGGTCTGACGACGGAGGTGGCCCGTCGTTCCTCAACTCCAGGTCTGACGACGGAGGTGGCCCGTCGTTCCTCAACTCCAGGTCTGACGACGGAGGTGGCCCGTCGTTCCTCAACTCCAGGTCTGACGACGGAGGTGGCCCGTCGTTCCTCAACTCCAGGTCTGACGACGGAGGTGGCCCGTCGTTCCTCAACTCCAGGTCTGACGACGGAGGTGGCCCGTCGTTCCTCAACTCCAGGTCTGACGACGGAGGTGGCCCGTCGTTCCTCAACTCCAGGTCTGACGACGGAGGTGGCCCGTCGTTCCTCAACTCCAGGTCTGACGACGGAGGTGGCCCGTCGTTCCTCAACTCCAGGTCTGACGACGGAGGTGGCCCGTCGTTCCTCAACTCCGGGTCTGACGACGGAGGTGTCCCGTCGTTCCTCAACTCCAGGTCTGACGACGGAGGTGGCCCGTCGTTCCTCAACTCCAGGTCTGACGACGGAGGTGGCCCGTCGTTCCTCAACTCCAGGTCTGACGACGGAGGTGTCCCGTCGTTCCTCATCTCCAGGTCTGACGACGGAGGTGTCCCGTCGTTCCTCATCTCCAGGTCTGACGACGGAGGTGTCCCGTCGTTCCTCAACTCCAGGTCTGACGACGGAGGTGTCCCGTCGTTCCTCAACTCCAGGTCTGACGACGGAGGTGGCCCGTCGTTCCTCAACTCCAGGTCTGACGACGGAGGTGGCCCGTCGTTCCTCAACTCCAGGTCTGACGACGGAGGTGGCCCGTCGTTCGCTGCTCAATGTGCTGTCTACAGTTTCTTGGTAGAACCCTGTCTCTTAGCTTGTATTAGGTGATTGGTTTAGATTTAAGTCAATCAAAGAGTCTACTTTGGCCTAAAGAGTGTGACTTCTCAGTGAAGCGTGTGTGTGGTCTCTTCTACTTTGGCCTAAAGAGTGTGACTTCTCAGTGAAGCGTGTGTGTGGTCTCTTCTACTTTGGCCTAAAGAGTGCGACTTCTCAGTGAAGCGTGTGTGTGTGTGTGGCCTCTTCTACTTTGATCTTAGCTAATGTGAGCAGAATATGTGAAAGGTTTCAGTATCGTCACCATTAGTGATTAAGAGGACATCCACAGAAGTGCCATCTGTTAACCCCCCTCTCTCTCCTCCCTGCCTCCCTCGTTCTTCCACCCTCTCTCTCTCTCTGCTAGTAGCTCACAGTTTGCTCTCCCTCCCTCTCTCCCCCTCTCCTCTGTAGCGATTAAGGAACACAGCGTGATGCTAAATATAGCTTCTATTTGAGAGGAAAGCGGTGGTAATTTAGCTGTGTTTTAGACTCTGACACACACACACACACACACGCACACACACACACATGAGAGTGGCCAGTCCGCAGTAGCAGCATAATGGATTAGATTAGAGTGTAATAGTCACATGTACAGGGTTAAAGGTGTCATTACAGGGTACGGAGAAATCCTTACGCTCCAAAAAAAGTGAACGAAAACAATATATATATATATATATACAGTGGGGAGAACAAGTATTTGACACACTGCCGATTTTGCAGGTTTTCCTACTTACAAAGCATGTAGAGGTCTGTAATTTTTATCATAGGTACACTTCAATTGTGAGAGACGGAATCTAAAACAAAAATCCAGAAAATCACATTGTATGATTTTTAAGTAATTCATTAGCATAATAGAATAATAGTGAAGACATTAAAACTATGAAATAACACATGGAATCATGTAGTAACCAATCTCTCTCCGCTCTCTGTCTCTGTATCTCTCTCCTCTCTGTGTCTCTGTCTCTCTCTCCGCTCTCTCTCTCTCTCTCTCTGTCTCTGTTTCTCTCTCTCCTCTCTCTGTCTCTCTCTCCTCTCTGTCTCTCTCTCCTCTCTGTCTCGCTCTCTCTCTCTGTCTCTCTCTCCTCTCTCTGTCTCTCTCTCTGTGTCTCTGTCTCTCCCTCTCCTCCCATCGCACTGGACCAGAACCTTTCCAGAATTTTCATGAACCCCGTTTGATGACCAGAAATTAGCTTTTACTGGGCAACTACTCACAAACTAACAAGGGAAATAAACAAATGTGCTCGTCTCACGTCCGCAGGGGATTGATAGAAGACAGCTGGTGCCTGTCAACAGGGCCGAGTCACTGTACCTCAGCAAGCGTTTCCCCCGGCTGCAGAGGCTTCAGGCGGGAGGCTGCCACTCTGTTCTGCCGCTGCCACAGAGGGTCCAGCTCCTGGTTGCTGGACAGAACTGGGTCGAGGTGCCGGGCTAAGAGGGGGCTCTAAGAGCATAAATTGGGAGGAAAGTGTGCAAAATAAATGGCATCCAGAGAGCACTGATCCGTTTGTGATCAGAGTAACTGTTTGATGTTGTGATTTTTCATCTATATTCTGCCTGACTATTTATTTTTACTTGTTTACTAAGCGTTAATGTCGTGCCCTGCACATAGTGTGTGTGTGTGTGTGAGAGAAGGACGGTGTAGACTTAGAGGCATTAGGGGTGGTTCTGTTTCACACACACACTCTCTCACCCGTTTGACATTAAGTAGCAGAGCTCTGCTCTTGTCTCTCTAAAACAGGGCCGTGACTGGCTCTCACACACACACACACACACACACACACACGCATGAGTGAAATCTGTGCTGACATTTCCAGCAGATAAGGCCCTGCACTGATATGTGTTATCTCAGGCCCAGTTTCCAGTCAGCACACACGGAGAGGGGTGATGTACAGAGACCTGGAGGACTACAGGGTGAGGACGGTGGGAGGAGGGTGAGGACGGTGGGAGGAGGGTGAGGCCGGTGGGAGGAGGGTGAGGTGGAGAGGGGTGATGTTCAGGGAGGAGGGTGAGGACGGTGGGAGGAGGGTGAGAGACCTGGAGGACTACAGGGTGAGGAGGGTGGGAGGAGGGTGAGGACGGTGGGAGGAGGGTGAGGTGGAGAGGGGTGATGTACAGAGACCTGGAGGACTACAGGGTGAGGAGGGTGGGAGGAGGGTGAGGGAAGGAGAAACCTGTCCCTACTGCCCCAGGCCATCCATTCAGAAAGAAAACACTATCACTAACATCAGGACCTAGTTAACTACCTTGATTTACACCAGCTCTCTTGGAAGGCAACGGAGATATTTAGTTGTCCATGGGACATATAAAATACTCAGAAAGCACAGAGCAGAAGTGTGTCAGCATATTCTAGCATTGTCAACATGACTCAGCAGAAACAAGAATCTACTTCCTCCTCTGCCAACTACTCTTTCTTTCTCTCTTTTTGCTGCCTTTGTTTTCTCATTGGTGAGATCAGGTTACTTCACGGAAGGGAGGAAAGAAGAATACATTTTAAGTTAAAGGAACAGGAACTTGATGCTAAGCTAACCGCTAACTTGCTAGCCCCTCTCTCATTGTTTCCCTATGGGAGACTAGCGCAGTATGCTAAGCTAATGGCTAACTTCGCCTTGTCCCCCTGTAGGAGACGAGGTACCAGCTGCTGCAGCTGCGGCCAGCCCAGAGGGCTTCATGGATCGGCTACGCCATCGCCTATCACCTCCTAGAGGACTACGAGATGGCTGCCAAGATAGTAGAGAAGTTCAGGAAAACACAACAGGTATGTCCAGAGACAACCTATGGGCTGAATCTGTCTGTCCTTGGTACACACTGTGTTCACCGGTCACACCACTAATCCAAAATGGCTTCCTCTCCTTGTTTTTGAAAACCATTTATTTATTCATTTAGGCTTTATTTTAACCAGGTAAGTCATTGAGAAAGCATTATATTTTACAACAACGACGTGAACGTAGTAAAAGGTGGAAGTAATATGCTGCATGTCTATACCAGGTACAGTGTTTGATTGATCAGTTCTATCTTATCAATAGAGAGGAAGGAAAGGAGACGAGGAGAGGAAGCCACTGCTCTCAACAGTAGGAGCATTGAGAACATAATGTATGACTACCACTCACAACAAAGTGTTTTCCCTCATCAGTTCAGGGTCTGAGTTACAGTAAAGCTAGGTGACGGTGCGACACGGTAAAGCTAGGTGACGGTGCGACACAGTGAAGCTAGGTGACGGTACGACACAGTGAAGCTAGGTGACGGTACGACACAGTAAAGCTAGGTGACGGTGCAGCACAGTGAAGCTAGGTGACGGTACGACACAGTGAAGCTAGGTGACGGTGCAGCACAGTAAAGCTAGGTGACGGTACGACACAGTAAAGCTAGGTGACGGTACGACACAGTAAAGCTAGGTGACGGTACGACACAGTAAAGCTAGGTGACGGTACGACACAGTAAAGCTAGGTGACGGTACGACACAGTAAAGCTAGGTGACGGTACGACACAGTAAAGCTAGGTGACGGTACGACACAGTAAAGCTAGGTGACGGTACGACACAGTAAAGCTAGGTGACGGTGCAGCACGGTAAAGCTAGGTGACGGTGCTGCACGGTAAAGCTAGGTGACGGTGCGGCACGGTAAAGCTAGGTGACGGTGCGGCACGGTAAAGCTAGGTGACGGTACGACACTGTAAAGCTAGGTGACGGTACGACACAGTAAAGCTAGGTGACGGTACGACACAGTAAAGCTAGGTGACGGTACGACACAGTAAAGCTAGGTGACGGTACGACACAGTAAAGCTAGGTGACGGTACGACCCAGTAAAGCTAGGTGACGGTACGACACAGTAAAGCTAGGTGACGGTACGACACAGTAAAGCTAGGTGACGGTACGACACAGTAAAGCTAGGTGACGGTACGACACAGTAAAGCTAGGTGACGGTACGACACAGTAAAGCTAGGTGACGGTACGACACAGTAAGGCTAGGTGACGGTACGACACGGTAAAGCTAGGTGACGGTACGGCACGGTAAAGCTAGGTGACGGTACGACACTGTAAAGCTAGGTGACGGTACGACACTGTAAAGCTAGGTGACGGTACGACACAGTAAAGCTAGGTGACGGTACGACACAGTAAAGCTAGGTGACGGTACGACACGGTAAAGCTAGGTGACGGTACGACACGGTAAAGCTAGGTGACGGTACGACACGGTAAAGCTAGGTGACGGTACGACACGGTAAAGCTAGGTGACGGTGCGACACGGTAAAGCTAGGTGACGGTGCGACACGGTAAAGCTAGGTGACGGTGCGACACAGTAAAGCTAGGTGACGGTGCGACACAGTAAAGCTAGGTGACGGTGCAGCACAGTAAAGCTAGGTGACGGTGCGACACGGTAAAGCTAGGTGACGGTGCGACACGGTAAAGCTAGGTGACGGTACGACACGGTAAAGCTAGGTGACGGTACGACACGGTAAAGCTAGGTGACGGTGCGACACGGTAAAGCTAGGTGACGGTGCGACACAGTAAAGCTAGGTGACGGTACGACACAGTAAAGCTAGGTGACGGTACGACACAGTAAAGCTAGGTGACGGTACGACACAGTAAAGCTAGGTGACGGTGCGACACAGTAAAGCTAGGTGACGGTGCGACACGGTAAAGCTAGGTGACGGTGCGACACGGTAAAGTTAGGTGACGGTAAGACACGGTGTAGTCAGTCAGCCGGTGCCTCTAAGGTGATGTAAATCTGTGGCGTGTCTGTCACGGCCACAGTAGAGCGTGCTCACTGGGCCTCCTGATAAGACCAACCTGCTTCCTGCCTTTGTCCCAGCATGTATTTCTACTGAACTGGTGCCCTATGTGAAGATGTACAATGTGTAGCCTGTGATGTTGAAGGATTTTATACTTGTCTCTCGCCTCTCCTCCCCTCTCTTTCTCCATCTCTCTCACTTTCACCCCCCCATGAGTACAGTAAGCTGCTGCTCTATCTGAACCATAGACACTACACAACATTACGTAACCCTGTTATTACCCTGTTATAACCTCTCTCTCCTAGACGTCGCCAGACAAGGTGGACTATGAGTACTGTGAGCTGCTGCTGTACCAGAACCATAGACACTACATAATACTACATAACCATGTTATAACCTCTCTCTCCTAGACGTCTCCAGACAAGGTGGACTATGAGTACAGTGAGCTGCTGCTGTACCAGAACCATAGACACTACATAATACTACATAACCCTGTTATAACCTCTCTCTCCTAGACGTCGCCAGACAAGGTGGACTATGAGTACAGTGAGCTGCTGCTGTACCAGAACCATAGACACTACATAATACTACATAACCCTGTTATAACCTCTCTCTTCTAGACGTCTCCAGACATGCTGGACTATGAGTACAGTGAGCTGCTGCTGTACCAGAACCATAGACACTACATAATACTACATAACCATGTTATAACCTCTCTCTCCTAGACGTCTCCAGACAAGGTGGACTATGAGTACAGTGAGCTGCTGCTGTACCAGAACCATAGACACTACATAATACTACATAACCCTGTTATAACCTCTCTCTCCTAGACGTCGCCAGACAAGGTGGACTATGAGTACAGTGAGCTGCTGCTGTACCAGAACCATAGACACTACATAATACTACATAACCCTGTTATAACCTCTCTCTTCTAGACGTCTCCAGACATGCTGGACTATGAGTACAGTGAGCTGCTGCTGTACCAGAACCATAGACACTACATAATACTACATAACCCTGTTATAACCTCTCTCTTCTAGACGTCTCCAGACAAGGTGGACTATAAATACAGTGAGCTGCTGCTGTACCAGAACCATAGACACTACATAACCCTGTTATAACCTCTCTCTCCTAGACGTCTCCAGACAAGGTGGACTATAAATACAGTGAGCTGCTGCTGTACCAGAACCATAGACACTATATAATACTACATAACCCTGTTATAACCTTTCTCTCCTAGACGTCTCCAGACAAGGTGGACTATGAGTACAGTGAGCTGCTGCTGTACCAGAACCATAGACACTACATAACCCTGTTATAACCTCTCTCTCCTAGACGTCTCCAGACAAGCTGGACTATGAGTACAGTGAGCTGCTGCTGTACCAGAACCATAGACACTACATAGCCCTGTTATAACCTCTCTCTCCTAGACGTCTCCAGACAAGGTGGACTATGAATACAGTGAGCTGCTGCTGTACCAGAACCATAGACACTACATAACCCTGTTATAACCTCTCTCTCCTAGACGTCTCCAGACAAGCTGGACTATGAATACAGTGAGCTGCTGCTGTACCAGAACCATAGACACTACATAACCCTGTTATAACCTCTCTCTCCTAGACGTCTCCAGACATGCTGGACTATGAATACAGTGAGCTGCTGCTGTACCAGAACCATAGACACTACATAATACTACATAACCCTGTTATAACCTCTCTCTTCTAGACGTCTCCAGACAAGGTGGACTATGAATACAGTGAGCTGCTGCTGTACCAGAACCATAGACACTACATAATACTACATAACCCTTATATAACCTCTCTCTCCTAGACGTCTCCAGACATGCTGGACTATGAATACAGTGAGCTGCTGCTGTACCAGAACCATAGACACTACATAACCCTGTTATAACCTCTCTCTCCTAGACGTCGCCAGACAAGCTGGACTATGAATACAGTGAGCTGCTGCTCTACCAGAACCAGGTTCTGAGGGAGGCTGGACTCTACAGGGAGGTTCGGGACCACCTCACCACCTACGAGAAACAGATCTGTGACAAACTGGCCGTCGAGGAGACACGAGGTGTGTGTGTGTGTGTGTGTGTGTGTGTGTGTGTGTGTGTGTTTGCAACCATCACACACATTTCATTTCTTTATTTGGATCCACAAAGAAACCAAGACTGAAGCCTCTCACCGTCTCTCTGTCTGTCACACCTGGAACACACACAGAGATCACTAACAGTGTATTCCCCCTGTAGGAGAGTTGTTTTTGAACCTGGATCGTCTGGATGAAGCTACAGAAGTCTACCGCCGTCTACAGGAGAGAAACCCTGAGAACTGGTCCTACTACCACAGCCCTGAAGCCTGGTACGCTACATATACCCTACATAACACTGTTGTAACTGGTCCTACTACGGCCTGGAGAAGGTCCTGAAGCCTAGTACGCTACATATACCCTACATAACACTGTTGTAACTGGTCCTACTACGGCCTGGAGAAGGTCCTGAAGCCTAGTACGCTACATATACCCTACATAACACTGTTGTAACTGGTCCTACTACGGCCTGGAGAAGGTCCTGAAGCCTGGTACGCTACATATACCCTACATAACACTGTTGTAACTGGTCCTACTACCACAGCCTTGAGAAGGCCCTGAAGCCTAGTACGCTACATATACCCTACATAAGGTCCTGTACTCCCTGTTCACCCACGACTGCGTGGCCATGCACGCCTCCAACTCAATCATCAAGTTTGCGGATGACACTACAGTGGTAGGCTTGATTACCAACAACGACGAGACGGCCTACAGGGAGGAGGTGAGGGCCCTCGGAGTGTGGTGTCAGGAAAATAACCTCACACTCAACGTCAACAAAACAAAGGAGATGATTGTGGACTTCAGGAAACAGCAGAGGGAGCACCCCCCTATCCACATCGACGGGTCAGTAGTGGAGAAGGTGGAAAGTTTTAAGTTCCTCGGTGTACACATCACGGACAAACTGAATTGGTCCACCCACACAGACAGCGTTGTGAAGAAGGCGCAGCAGCGCCTCTTCAACCTCAGGAGGCTGAAGAAATTCGGCTTGTCACCAAAAGCACTCACAAACTTCTACAGATGCACAATCGAGAGCATCCTGTCGGGCTGTATCACCGCCTGGTACGGCAACTGCTCCGCCCACAACCGTAAGGCTCTCCAGAGGGTAGTGAGGTCTGCAGAACGCATCACCAGGGGCAAACTACCTGCCCTCCAGGACACCTACACCACCCGATGTCACAGGAAGGCCATAAAGATCATCAAGGACAACAACCACCCAAGCCACTGCCTGTTCACCCCGCTATCATCCAGAAGGCGAGGTCAGTACAGGTGCATCAAAGCAGGGACCGAGAGACTGAAAAACAGCTTCTATCTCAAGGCCATCAGACTGTTAAACAGCCACCACTAACATTTAGCGGCCGCTGCCAACATACTGACTCAACTCCAGCCACTTTAAAAATGGGAATTGATGGAAATTATGTAAAAATGTACCACTAGCCACTTTAAACAATGCCACTTAATATAATGTTTACATACCCTACATTACCCATCTCATATGTATATACTGTACTCTATATCATCTACTGCATCTTGCCATCTTTATGTAATACATGTACCACTAGCCACTTTAAACTATGCCACTTTATGTTTACATACCCTACAGTACTCATCTCATATGTATATACCGTACTCTATACCATCTACTGCATCTGCCATGCCGTTCTGTACCACCACTCATTCATATATCTTTATGTACATATTCTTTATCCCTTTACACTTGTGTGTGTGTATAAGGTAGTAGTTGTGGAATTGTTAGGTTAGATTACTTGTTGGTTATTACTGCATTGTCGGAACTAGAAGCACAAGCATTTCGCTACACTCGCATTAACATCTGCTAACCATGTGTATGTGACTAATAAAATTTGATTTGATTTGATTTGATTTGATAACACTGTTGTAACTGGTCCTACTACCACGGCCTGGAGAAGGCCCTGAAGCCTAGTACGCTACATATACCCTACATAACACTGTTGTAACTGGTCCTACTACAGCCTGGAGAAGGCGCTGAAGCCTGGTACGCTACATATACCCTACATAACACTGTTGTAACTGGTCCTACTACGGCCTGGAGAAGGCGCTGAAGCCTGGTACGCTACATATACCCTACATAACACTGTTGTAACTGGTCCTACTACGGCCTGGAGAAGGCCCTGAAGCCTGGTACGCTACATATACCCTACATAACACTGTTGTAACTGGTCCTACTACCACGGCCTGGAGAAGGCCCTGAAGCCTGGTACGCTACATATACCCTACATAACACTGTTGTAACTGGTCCTACTACGGCCTGGAGAAGGTCCTGAAGCCTGGTACGCTACATATACCCTACATAACACTGTTGTAACTGGTCCTACTACGGCCTGGAGAAGGCCCTGAAGCCTGGTACGCTACATATACCCTACATAACACTGTTGTAACTGGTCCTACTACCACGGCCTGGAGAAGGCCCTGAAGCCTGGTACGCTACATATACCCTACATAACACTGTTGTAACTGGTCCTACTACGGCCTGGAGAAGGCCCTGAAGCCTGGTACGCTACATATACCCTACATAACACTGTTGTAACTGGTCCTACTACGGCCTGGAGAAGGCCCTGAAGCCTGGTACGCTACATATACCCTACATAACACTGTTGTAACTGGTCCTACTACGGCCTGGAGAAGGCCCTGAAGCCTAGTACGCTACATATACCCTACATAACACTGTTGTAACTGGTCCTACTACGGCCTGGAGAAGGCCCTGAAGCCTGGTACGCTACATATACCCTACATAACACTGTTGTAACTGGTCCTACTACGGCCTGGAGAAGGCCCTGAAGCCTGGTACGCTACATATACCCTACATAACACTGTTGTAACTGGTCCTACTACGGCCTGGAGAAGGCCCTGAAGCCTGGTACGCTACATATACCCTACATAACACTGTTGTAACTGGTCCTACTACGGCCTGGAGAAGGCCCTGAAGCCTGGTACGCTACATATACCCTACATAACACTGTTGTAACTGGTCCTACTACGGCCTGGAGAAGGCCCTGAAGCCTGGTACGCTACATATACCCTACATAACACTGTTGTAACTGGTCCTACTACGGCCTGGAGAAGGCCCTGAAGCCTGGTACGCTACATATACCCTACATAACACTGTTGTAACTGGTCCTACTACGGCCTGGAGAAGGCCCTGAAGCCTGGTACGCTACATATACCCTACATAACACTGTTGTAACTGGTCCTACTACGGCCTGGAGAAGGCCCTGAAGCCTGGTACGCTACATATACCCTACATAACACTGTTGTAACTGGTCCTACTACGGCCTGGAGAAGGCCCTGAAGCCTGGTACGCTACATATACCCTACATAACACTGTTGTAACTGGTCCTACTACGGCCTGGAGAAGGCCCTGAAGCCTGGTACGCTACATATACCCTACATAACACTGTTGTAACTGGTCCTACTACGGCCTGGAGAAGGCCCTGAAGCCTGGTACGCTACATATACCCTACATAACACTGTTGTAACTGGTCCTACTACGGCCTGGAGAAGGTCCTGAAGCCTGGTACGCTACATATACCCTACATAACACTGTTGTAACTGGTCCTACTACGGCCTGGAGAAGGTCCTGAAGCCTGGTACGCTACATATACCCTACATAACACTGTTGTAACTGGTCCTACTACGGCCTGGAGAAGGCCCTGAAGCCTAGTACGCTACATATACCCTACATAACACTGTTGTAACTGGTCCTACTACGGCCTGGAGAAGGCCCTGAAGCCTAGTACGCTACATATACCCTTCATAACACTGTTGTAACTGGTCCTACTACGGCCTGGAGAAGGCCCTGAAGCCTGGTACACTACATATACCCTACATAACACTGTTGTAACTGGTCCTACTACGGCCTGGAGAAGGCCCTGAAGCCTAGTACGCTACATATACCCTTCATAACACTGTTGTAACTGGTCCTACTACGGCCTGGAGAAGGCCCTGAAGCCTAGTACGCTACATATACCCTTCATAACACTGTTGTAACTGGTCCTACTACGGCCTGGAGAAGGCCCTGAAGCCTAGTACGCTACATATACCCTTCATAACACTGTTGTAACTGGTCCTACTACGGCCTGGAGAAGGCCCTGAAGCCTAGTACGCTACATATACCCTACATAACACTGTTGTAACTGGTCCTACTACGGCCTGGAGAAGGCCCTGAAGCCTAGTACGCTACATATACCCTACATAACACTGTTGTAACTGGTCCTACTACCACAGCCTGGAGAAGGCCCTGAAGCCTAGTACGCTACATATACCCTACATAACACTGTTGTAACTGGTCCTACTACCACGGCCTGGAGAAGGCCCTGAAGCCTGGTACGCTACATATACCCTACATAACACTGTTGTAACTGGTCCTACTACGGCCTGGAGAAGGCCCTGAAGCCTGGTACGCTACATATACCCTACATAACACTGTTGTAACTGGTCCTACTACGGCCTGGAGAAGGCCCTGAAGCCTAGTACGCTACATATACCCTACATAACACTGTTGTAACTGGTCCTACTACCACGGCCTGGAGAAGGCCCTGAAGCCTAGTACGCTACATATACCCTACATAACACTGTTGTAACTGGTCCTACTACGGCCTGGAGAAGGCCCTGAAGCCTGGTACGCTACATATACCCTACATAACACTGTTGTAACTGGTCCTACTACGGCCTGGAGAAGGCCCTGAAGCCTGGTACGCTACATATACCCTACATAACACTGTTGTAACTGGTCCTACTACCACGGCCTGGAGAAGGCCCTGAAGCCTGGTACGCTACATATACCCTACATAACACTGTTGTAACTGGTCCTCCTACTAAGGAGTTCTACTATGACATCAGCAGTGCCAGATGAGTCTCGTCCCTGGAGCCTGGTACGCTACATATACCCTACATAACACTGTTGTAACTGGTACGCTGGGAAGGACCAGTTTAAACATCTCCTGAAAGCGGAGAGAACATTTAGCAGTTTTCATGCACATTTCCTGCAATTCTACACATTTTGCCATTAGGGCAGAGAGAGAACTTAGCGGTTTTAAAGCTTAAATTACAGTAGATAGATTTATGTTAATTTTGGGGGAATACAAGAACTATTGATTTGAAAAATGTATAATTGGTGGAGTACTGTGGATACCAATATCCCCGTGAGCCTCCCAGGCCCATGTTGTCCAGGGTTAAGAACAGACGTTGTAGAATTATATTGTATTACACCCTCGTAACTTATTCCACGGATTCCTTGGTCAAAATTATTTTAATCCGATAGAAATATTAATTAAGTTATTTTTTATTTACATTGTTTTTAATATATTTTGAGATCTGGCCGCAGTCACCCGCAATCCATGCCCTACATAACACTGTTATAACCAGTGATGGGCTACATAACACTGTTATAACCAGTGATGGGCTACATAACACTGTTATAACCAGTGATGGGCTACATAACACTGTTATAACCAGTGATGGGCTACATAACACTGTTATAACCAGTGATGGGCTACATAACACTGTTATAACCAGTGATGGGCTACATAATTCAGCCTAATAATGCGGTCTTTGTTTAAGACTGGGATCATATTAAATAGTCAAACCACTTTCCCCTGTTTTCCTGATGATCATAATAGTTGATTTTCTCTGTGTTCCAGGCAGTGTGGAGGAGCGACAGAAAATCTATGAGGATTACTGGGTATCCTAACGGACTGGTGTATCCTTAAGGAAAGGACTGGTGCCCAGACGACTACCCCTCACCTTCCTCTCTGGTACCAACAATCACAACACCTCAGAAAGTCTGAAATACACTTCAGCCTCAACTTATCAATAATGACCACTGGAGCAGGTTTAATATTGACCACTGGATCTAACACAGCAGCAGGTTTAATAATGACCCTGGATCTAACACAGCAGCAGGTTTAATATTGACCCCTGGATCTAACACAGCAGCAGGTTTAATAATGACCCCTGGATCTAACACAGCAGCAGGTTTAATAATGACCACTGGATCTAACACAGCAGCAGGTTTAATAATGACCACTGGATCTAACACAGCAGCAGGTTTAATAATGACCACTGGATCTAACACAGCAGCAGGTTTAATAATGACCACTGGATCTAACACAGCAGCAGGTTTAATAATGACCACTGGAGCTAACACAACAGCAGGGTTAATAATGACCACTGGATCTAACACAACAGCAGCAGGTTTAATAATGACCACTGGATCTAACACAGCAGCAGGTTTAATAATGACCACTGGATCTAACACAGCAGCAGGTTTAATAATGACCACTGGATCTAACACAGCAGCAGGTTTAATAATGACCACTGGATCTAACACAACAGCAGGTTTAATAATGACCACTGGATCTAACACAGCAGCAGGTTTAATAATGACCACTGGATCTAACACAGCAGCAGGTTTAATAATGACTACTGGATCTAACACAGCAGCAGGTTTAATAATGACCACTGGATCTAACACAGCAGCAGGTTTAATAATGACCACTGGATCTAACACAGCAGCAGGTTTAATAATGACCACTGGATCTAACACAGCAGGTTTAATAATGACCACTGGATCTAACACAGCAGCAGGTTTAATAATGACCACTGAATCTAACACAGCAGCAGGTTTAATAATGACCACTGGATCCCACACAGCAGCAGGTTTAATAATGACCACTGGATCCCACACAGCAGCCGGTTTAATAATGACCACTGGATCTAACACAGCAGCAGGTTTAATATTGACCACTGGATCCCACACAGCAGCAGGTTTAATAATGACCACTGGATCTAACACAGCAGCAGGTTTAATAATGACCACTGGATCTAACACAGCAGCAGGTTTAATAATGACCACTGGATCTAACACAGCAGCAGGTTTAATAATGACCACTGGATCTAACACAACAGCAGGTTTAATAATGACCACTGGATCTAACACAACAGCAGCAGGTTTAATAATGACCACTGGATCTAACACAGCAGCAGGTTTAATAATGACCACTGGATCTAACACAGCAGCAGGTTTAATAATGACCACTGGATCTAACACAGCAGCAGGTTTAATAATGACCACTGGATCTAACACAACAGCAGGTTTAATAATGACCACTGGATCTAACACAGCAGCAGGTTTAATAATGACCACTGGATCTAACACAGCAGCAGGTTTAATAATGACTACTGGATCTAACACAGCAGCAGGTTTAATAATGACCACTGGATCTAACACAGCAGCAGGTTTAATAATGACCACTGGATCTAACACAGCAGCAGGTTTAATAATGACCACTGGATCTAACACAGCAGGTTTAATAATGACCACTGGATCTAACACAGCAGCAGGTTTAATAATGACCACTGAATCTAACACAGCAGCAGGTTTAATAATGACCACTGGATCCCACACAGCAGCAGGTTTAATAATGACCACTGGATCCCACACAGCAGCCGGTTTAATAATGACCACTGGATCTAACACAGCAGCAGGTTTAATATTGACCACTGGATCCCACACAGCAGCAGGTTTAATAATGACCACTGGATCTAACACAGCAGCAGGTTTAATAATGACCACTGGATCTAACACAGCAGCAGGTTTAATAATGACCACTGGATCTAACACAGCAGCAGGTTTAATAATGATTCAATGTTGTTACGTTGCTGTCATCTAGTGGGTCGGGTTGTTACGTTGCTGTCGTCTAGTGGGTCGGGTTGCTACGTTGCTGTCGTCTAGTGGGTCGGGTTGTTACGTTGCTGTCGTCTAGTGGGTCGGGTTGTTACGTTGCTGTCGTCTAGTGGGTCGGGTTGTTACGTTGCTGTCGTCTAGTGGGTCGGGTTGTTACGTTGCTGTCGTCTAGTGGGTCGGGTTGCTACGTTGCTGTCGTCTAGTGGGTCGGGTTGCTACGTTGCTGTCGTCTAGTGGGTCGGGTTGTTACGTTGCTGTCGTCTAGTGGGTCGGGTCGTTACGTTGCTGTCGTCTAGTGGGTCGGGTTGTTACGTTGCTGTCGTCTAGTGGGTCGGGGTTGTTACGTTGCTGTCGTCTAGTGGGTTGGGTTGTTACGTTGCTGTCGGGTCGTTACGTTGCTGTCGTCTAGTGGGTTGGGTTGTTACGTTGCTGCCGAACAACCAGACGTTTTCATGTCCTGTTTAACAAGGCAGAGTTTTTCTGTCGTGAATCCTTCTTTTGATGACATTATTTGTTATTCCATTTTCTGACACTTTCAATATAAAAACAGCAGAACAGAAATGCAGAAACGATAATTAAAACTTGATTACATAATTTACCTATAATGCCTTTCTCGTTCCTATCAGATCTGCACAGAGGTACTAGAGGCGCTTCGGAATGGAGGATTGGGCGAGTCAAAGGAGCGGGCGGGGCGGAGTCTTACCGTGCGGAGTGTCACAGGCTCTTCCCGTACGCGCTAGCCTTCATGCCCGTGGGGTACGAGGAGAACACCAAGATCGCCAATGGCGACGTCTCCACAGAGACCGAGGAGCTGGCCAATGACATGTGAGCTGCGCTACGGTTGGAGAAACCTTACGTGCCAAGCACCGAGCCTTGGGGGACACCAAGTCGACTGGACGCCATTTTGTAGCACCTGTTGAAACGTTGAAGTGGAGGAGACAGAGGGTTTGTTTCTCCTTTGCTTGGGCTTTGGCGCAGTTCGGTTCATCTGTCTCCGACGTGGCAAACTAGGACTGTGTGTGGAGGAGGAAGAAGAGGAGGAGGAAGAGGGGAATAAAATAGGAAGTGAATGAAATGGGAATTGTATTTTTTCATCTTGCTGACGGACTCTAACTGAAAATACAACGTCAACAAACACTATCATCAACTGTAATCAAAGAGTTTATTAAAAACACAACCAACAGGCAGATGAGATTAAACTATTTATGTCATGAACAACTACACTTGGTATTTTTTCTGAGAGGAGATGGAGAACTGTGTTCTCCGTTACTTTGTGTTTTCTCCGTTACTTTGTGATCTACGTGTATTCTGGTTCTTTCTCCTGTGTTCTCCGTTACTTTGTGTTTTCTCCGTGTATTCTGGTTCGTTCTCCTGTGTTCTCCGTTACTTTGTGTTTTCTCCGTGTATTCTGGTTTGTTCTCCTGTGTTCTCCTTTACTTTGTGTTTTCTCCGTGTATTCTGGTTCGTTCTCCTGTGTTCTCCGTTACTTTGTGTTTTCTCCGTGTATTCTGGTTCGTTCTCCTGTGTTCTCCGTTACTTTGTGTTCTCTGTGTATTCTGGTTCTTTCTCTTGTGTTCTCCGTGTATTCTGATTCGTTCTCCTGTGTTGGTCAGACCTTATCCTCACTCACTCAAACTCCCAAATGATCAGCCAGAAACATGTTGTCTTCTACTTTAATAAGAATCCATGTTGTCACAACACCCAACAATTCAGCATTTTGGGCAAGGTACCAGACCTTTGCCACTCTAAATACAACATTTATTTACTTAACTTATTGACTGATTGGTTGGTTGTATGATTTAATTATTTCATATGCACACAGCATACACACACAATCTATTGTATATCAGACCTGCACGGAGTTCTTCCTGTGTAACACACAGATCATAAGAGAATAACATCAGTATCTCTATACTATTAACATCATCATAACAATAATCTACTTCATAATCAATATCATAACATTTATAATCAATAACATCGTTATCTATATACTACTAACAACATCATAACAATAATCTACATCATAATCAATGTAACGTTTATAATCTATAACATCATGAGAGAAACTAAACTAGAAAATAAACCCCACCAACTATAATGAATTGTGAAAAATACAGTGTAGGAAACATTAAGTACACCTTCCTAATATTGAGTTGCACCCTCCCCCCCTGGTGGTGGTGGCTGCATCATGTTATGGGTATGCTTGTAATCGTTAAGGACTGGGGAGTTCTTCAGGATAAAAATATTCACGGATTAGAGCAAAGCACAGGCAAAATCCTAGAGGGAAACATGGTTCAGTCTGCTTTCCACCAACACTGGGTTACGAATTCAACTTTCGGCAGGACAATAACCTAAAACACAAGGACAAGTCTACACAAGGTGCTTACCAAGAAAACAGTGAATGTTCCTGAGTGGCCGAGTTACAGTTTTGACTTAAATCTGCTCGAAAATCTATAGCAAGACCTGAAAATGGTTGTCTAGTAATGATCAATAACTAATTAGATAGAGTTTGAAGAATTTAGGTTAAATGTTGTTATAAATGGGCAAATGTTGCACAATCCAGATGTGGAAAGCTCTTCTAGACTTACCCAGAAGAACTCACAGCTGTAATCACTGCCAAATCTGATCCAAACACGTATTGACTCAGGAGGTTGAGTATTTTGTGTAGATCGTTGACAAAAAAATGACAAATCAATTTTTATCCCATTTTGTAAGTAAAGGGGTGTGAATATTTTCTGAAGGCACAACATCATAACAATAATCTGCATCGTAATCAATATCAACATCATAATCAATATCAACATCATGACAATAATCTGCATCGTAATCAATATCAACATCATGACAATAATCTGCATCGTAATCAATATCAACATCATGACAATAATCTGCATCGTAATCAATATCAACATCATGACAATAATCTGCATCGTAATCAATATCAACATCATGACAATAACCCTAACCCTAATCAATATCAACATCATGACAATAATCTGCATCCTAATCAATATCAACATCATGACAATAATCTGCATCGTAATCAATAACATCATGACAATAACCCTAATCAATAACAACACCATAATCAATAACCCTAATCAATATCAACATCATGACAATAACCCTAATCAATATCAACATCATGACAATAACCCTAATCAATACCAACACCATAATCAATAACCCTAATCAATAACAACACCATAATCAATAACCCTAATCAATAACAACACCATAATCAATAACCCTAATCAATAACAACACCATAATCAATAACCCTAATCAATATCAACATCATGACAATAACCCTAATCAATATCAACATCATGACAATAACCCTAATCAATACCAACACCATAATCAATAACCCTAATCAATAACAACACCATAATCAATAACCCTAATCAATACCAACATCATGACAATAACCCTAATCAATACCAACATCATGACAATAACCCTAATCAATATCAACATCATGACAATAACCCTAACCCTAATCAATATCAACATCATGACAATAACCCTAATCAATATCAACATCATGACAATAACCCTAATCAATATCAACACCATAATCAATAACCCTAATCAATAACAACACCATAATCAATAACCCTAATCAATAACAACACCATAATCAATAACCCTAATCAATATCAACACCATAATCAATAACCCTAATCAATATCAACACGATAATCAATAACCCTAATCAATAACAACACCATAATCAATAACCCTAATCAATAACAACACCATAATCAATAACCCTAATCAATAACAACACCATAATCAATAACCCTAATCAATAACAACACCATAATCAATAACCCTAATCAATAACAACACCATAATCAATAACCCTAATCAATATCAACATCATAATCAATAACCCTAATCAATATCAACATCATGACAATAACCCTAATCAATATCAACATCATGACAATAACCCTAACCCTAATCAATATCAACATCATGACAATAACCCTAATCAATATCAACATCATGACAATAACCCTAATCAATATCAACATCATGACAATAACCCTAATCAATATCAACATCATGACAATAACCCTAATCAATATCAACATCATGACAATAACCCTAATCAATATCAACATCATGACAATAACCCTAATCAATATCAACATCATGACAATAACCCTAATCAATATCAACATCATGACAATAACCCTAATCAATAACAACACCATAATCAATAACCCTAATCAATATCAACATCATGACAATAACCCTAATCAATATCAACACCATGACAATAACCCTAATCAATATCAACACCATAATCAATAACCCTAATCAATACCAACACCATAATCAATAACCCTAATCAATAACAACACCATAATCAATAACCCTAATCAATACCAACACCATAATCAATAACCCTAATCAATAACAACACCATAATCAATAACCCTAATCAATATCAACACCATAATCAATAACCCTAATCAATAACAACACCATAATCAATAACCCTAATCAATATCAACACCATAATCAATAACCCTAATCAATATCAACACCATAATCAATAACCCTAATCAATACCAACACCATAATCAATAACCCTAATCAATAACAACACCATAATCAATAACCCTAATCAATAACAACACCATAATCAATAACCCTAATCAATATCAACACCATAATCAATAACCCTAATCAATATCAACACCATAATCAATAACCCTAATCAATATCAACACCATAATCAATAACCCTAATCAATATCAACACCATAATCAATAACCCTAATCAATATCAACACCATAATCAATAACCCTAATCAATATCAACATCATAATCAATAACCCTAATCAATATCAACACCATAATCAATAACCCTAATCAATACCAACACCATAATCAATAACCCTAATCAATAACAACACCATAATCAATAACCCTAATCAATATCAACACCATAATCAATAACCCTAATCAATAGCAACACCATAATCAATAACCCTAATCAATATCAACACCATAATCAATAACCCTAATCAATACCAACACCATAATCAATAACCCTAATCAATATCAACATCATAATCAATAACCCTAATCAATATCAACACCATAATCAATAACCCTAATCAATATCAACACCATAATCAATAACCCTAATCAATACCAACACCATAATCAATAACCCTAATCAATAACAACACCATAATCAATAACCCTAATCAATATCAACACCATAATCAATAACCCTAATCAATATCAACACCATAATCAATAACCCTAATCAATACCAACACCATAATCAATAACCCTAATCAATAACAACACCATAATCAATAACCCTAATCAATACCAACACCATAATCAATAACCCTAATCAATACCAACACCATAATCAATAACCCTAATCAATATCAACACCATAATCAATAACCCTAATCAATACCAACACCATAATCAATAACCCTAATCAATATCAACACCATAATCAATAACCCTAATCAATATCAACACCATAATCAATAACCCTAATCAATATCAACACCATAATCAATAACCCTAATCAATATCAACACCATAATCAATAACCCTAATCAATATCAACACCATAATCAATAACCCTAATCAATACCAACACCATAATCAATAACCCTAATCAATATCAACACCATAATCAATAACCCTAATCAATATCAACACCATAATCAATAACCCTAATCAATATCAACACCATAATCAATAACCCTAATCAATACCAACACCATAATCAATAACCCTAATCAATATCAACACCATAATCAATAACCCTAATCAATATCAACACCATAATCAATAACCCTAATCAATATCAACACCATAATCAATAACCCTAATCAATACCAACACCATAATCAATAACCCTAATCAATACCAACACCATAATCAATAACCCTAATCAATACCAACACCATAATCAATAACCCTAATCAATACCAACACCATAATCAATAACCCTAATCAATATCAACACCATAATCAATAACCCTAATCAATATCAACACCATAATCAATAACCCTAATCAATATCAACACCATAATCAATAACCCTAATCAATATCAACACCATAATCAATAACCCTAATCAATAACAACACCATAATCAATAACCCTAATCAATATCAACATCATAATCAATAACCCTAATCAATAACAACACCATAATCAATAACCCTAATCAATATCAACACCATAATCAATAACCCTAATCAATATCAACACCATAATCAATAACCCTAATCAATATCAACATCATAATCAATAACCCTAATCAATAACAACACCATAATCAATAACCCTAATCAATATCAACACCATAATCAATAACCCTAATCAATATCAACACCATAATCAATAACCCTAATCAATACCAACACCATAATCAATAACCCTAATCAATACCAACACCATAATCAATAACCCTAATCAATACCAACACCATAATCAATAACCCTAATCAATATCAACACCATAATCAATAACCCTAATCAATATCAACACCATAATCAATAACCCTAATCAATATCAACACCATAATCAATAACCCTAATCAATATCAACACCATAATCAATAACCCTAATCAATATCAACACCATAATCAATAACCCTAATCAATATCAACACCATAATCAATAACCCTAATCAATAACAACACCATAATCAATAACCCTAATCAATATCAACACCATAATCAATAACCCTAATCAATATCAACACCATAATCAATAACCCTAATCAATACCAACACCATAATCAATAACCCTAATCAATACCAACACCATAATCAATAACCCTAATCAATATCAACACCATAATCAATAACCCTAATCAATATCAACATCGTGAGAGATTTAAACATCTAAAAGAAAACAAACTACAACAATAAAGAATCTAACAGTAGGCTACACTAAATAATATAAAGACATGAAGACGAAAGCAAAAACTACAATAAATTAATGTATACAATGCAGTGGAGGCTGGTAGGAGGAGCTATAGGAGGACTGGCTCATTGTATTGGCTGTAAGGGAATGTTACCCAAAACCCCATGTTACCCAAACCCCATGTTACCAAAACCCCATGTTACCCAAAGTTACCCAAAACACCATGTTACCCAAAACCCATGTTACCCAGAACCCCATGTTACCCAAACCCCATGTTACCAAAACCCCATGTTACCCAAAACACCATGTTACCCAAAACCCATGTTACCCAAAACACCATGTTACCCAAAACCCATGTTACCCAAAACCCCATGTTACCAAAACGCCATGTCACCCAAAACACCATGTTACCCAAACCCCATGTTACCCAAAACACCATGTTACCCAAAACACCATGTTACCCAGAACCCCATCCAAAACCCCATCTTACCCAAACCCCATGTTACCCAGAACCCCATCCAAAACCCCATGTTACCCAAAACCCCATGTTACCCAAAACCCCATGTTACCCAAAACCCCATGTTACCCAAAACCCCATGTTACCCAAAACCCCATGTTACCCAGAACCCCAATGTTACCAAAACCCCATGTTACCAAAACCACCTGTTACCAGAACCCCATATTACCCAAAACCCCATATTACCCAAAACCCCATGTTACCCAAACCCCATGCTACCAGAACCCCATGTTACCCAGAACCCCATGTTACCCAAAACCCCATGTTACCCAAAACCCCATGTTACCCAGAACCCCATGTTAACCAAAACCCCATGTTACCAAAACCACCTGTTACCAGAACCCCATATTACCCAAAACCCCATATTACCCAAACCCCATGCTACCAGAACCCCATGTTACCCAAAACCCCATGTTACCCAGAACCCCATGTTACCCAGAACCCCATGTTACCCAGAACCCCATGTTACCCAAAACCCCATGTTACCCAAAACCCCATGTTACCCAAAACCCCATGTTACCCAGAACCCCATGTTACCCAGAACCCCATGTTACCCAGAACCCCATGTTACCCAAACCCCATGTTACCCAGAACCCCATGTTTCCCTGGTAGTAAAAACCAAACTAAAAGGAATAATGGTGGTTGCAGTCACTCCTTTTAGATTTCTTCCAAGGTTCTAGAAAGATAAACTAATTCTGAACTTGTTATTAAAATTAGAACCACTTCAGGTTTGTCACCACATTTTAAACACCAGTCCACTGCTGACCATCGATTTAAAACACAAAACTGACCTAAGATCAGCATGTAGGGTCAGCTTCATTCTACTCCTACTCCGTCCCCTGGGCTGCTCTCTCCTCTCCCGGTCCAGCTTCAGCTCTGGAGCTCAGAGAGACCATCTCCATGGCATTGACATCAAGATCCATGCTGCTCACCCTGTTCACTCTCTTCTGCCTCCTGGTGGGCTAGGGAGACACAGCACCAACAGTCAGACATTTACTCTCTAGTATCTCCATTCTCTCTCCCTCCCTCTCCTCCTCACCCTCTCCCTCTAGTTTAAATGACTTGTAACGTCTGAGTAAATGTCTTTACCTTGTAGTACAGGTAGGAGGTGGTGATGGCTGTCAGTAGGAGCAGCAGCACTACAACGTGTCTGATGATGAAGGCTGGCAGAGGAGAGGCTGCAAACAGAAACACCTTTGATGAGGGGACTGATCATCATCACATAGATCTGTGGGAAATCTGTCAATGACAAAGTTATAAGTCTGGTTCATGTTCAGTTACCTGTGATGGTGAGGGAGAGGAGCTCACTCTCAGAGGAGAAGTTATGAGAGAAAACATAATTGTCATAAACACAGCTGTAGTTCCCTTGGTGGGAGTCATCTGCAGCAGGGAAGAGGAAGGCAGCAGAGTGATTGACAGCTGGCTGGGTCTGGGTTCTGTTGGAGCCGGTGAACGTGAGGAGGAAGGAGCCTCCTGGGTACTGTGGCTGAGTGGAGCAGGTGATGGTGAAGCTGTAGCCCCTGAACACCTCGGGCCCCTGGTGGCCCCTGAAGACCCCTCCCATTGAGTCAGTCAGGGAGATGTCAGGCTGGACCAGGAGATCTGTAACAATAAAAGAGAAGAAGTAAAACCTCTTCAACTAGTTTCCTATAGATATGACAATAACATCAGCATGTAACAGTGCCAGCCACCCTCCCTCACAGGGCAACATGAGTAGTGGGCCTACAGTCACTGAGACAACATATGTTGATATCAGGCTTAAGCAGGACATCTGGAACAAGAGGAGAAAAAAAGAAAACGTAGCTCCTCAACTACTTTCCTCATTTAGATATGACAATAACATGACATGTGACAGTGGTAGTGAGTAGAGACGTTCACTGAGATAACACTCAAATACAAAAGCATTCTGGGATATTTAACTTGTATTTGATTCCTACTTGACTGAGTGATCTATTTAGTAAAGCAGACTGACAAGCTAAACAGTCATCATGAGAGGTGCAGAGGAAGTTGTATGAATGAAGGAAATCAGTTGAATATAATTATAATATCTTGTTATTACCTGAGCAGATCACTGTGAGTCCAGGACGGAGATCATATCTTCTCCTACATTCCCTCAGTGAAGACTCAGACCCATAACAGATGAATCCAAACCCTCCAGTGGTGTTTCCTGGTAGTACTGAAACAGTGGAGCCACAACCCAGCTGTCTACACACGACTGCAGCTAAAAACATCCTGGCCCTGTCAGCAGCTCCCACAGTCCTCCACTCTCCCTGGTCGTACCGCTCCACTCCACCAGCACAGCGACTGCCTCCTCCCACCAGCCTCACATCATCAGGCTCTGAGAAAAGAAAAGAGAGAGACAGTAATCTTACTATTTTCTCACTAAAACACACCTATATTGTCTCTCATATTCTTCACTCCAGGTGAGAAACAATGTTGATTGAGTTACAAACTGTTTCTTACCTGAGCAGGTGAGTCCAACAGCATTACCAGGTAGGCAGGTGTTGTGTTTTCTGTCTGAGGTGTCACAGTCCTGGAGAAGGGACTCTTTGCCTTTATACTGGAACTCTTTATCCCAGGTGTGACCCTCACCTACTCCATAGAGCCCCCCCTGTAGAGCTGCAGGAGCCCCACAGCCAAGCTCCCCACAGACTACCTCTGCATCCTGCCGGTCAAAGTCAGCTTCACACACTGAGGCCCAGGACTGATTGGACTTCACCTCCACTCTCCCAGAGCAGAGACCAGCTCCATCCACAAGCCGCACAGACTCTGGAGAAAAAGAGTTGGTTGAACATTCAATCAGTTTTGTTGATGACACTGTCAAGGACTAAACACAAATATGTTGGATAAAAGATTGTAGTTTTCTATGTTTGATACTGTAAGAGGTAGAAATGGGTTCTTAGTCACTCAGGATCGGGTTGGGAATAATGCAGGCAGGAGACAGGAAAGTTCACTTCACTTTATAGAAAATAAACAGCTGGACATCCATCAGGCAGCTTCACTTCAGTACCATCTGAACTACAATGATCTGCCCATGAACATCTCCCATAAACCAATATGACAAACACAAATATAATGTTTAAATACATCTGACATCTCTCCCTCTCTTTAAATGAAATAAAAACACATAAAACATGATACATGGTAATATTGTATAATGTATAAATAAATCTCTCAATATGACTAGTCTCTTACCTGAACAGGTCACATGATGATAATATCCATCATCACAGACATCAGGATTTCCTTCACTGATGATTTTGCCACACTGTCTAACAGAAGACTCATCTCCATCACAACTTAGTGTGAATCCTCTTCTTCCATCTTCAAACAGACGTCCTCTAGATTCAGCTACAACATTCCCACAGTCCAGCTCTCTACACACAACCTTAATCTCTTTCATACTCCACCAATCAGTACATAGACCTGACCACTCTCCTCTGTAGAAGACTTCTAATGTCCCAGAACAGGAAGTGGTTCCATTCACCAGTCTGACTGAGTATTCAGCTGTAAACAGCAGAGAGGAAAACACAGTGGTGAGGACAGATGATGACAGTGATTCTGTTATTCTAACAGCAGTAATGCTTTGTGGTTGACAAGTATTAGTAGTTCCATAAAACACTACTTGTTATTGGGGTTTAGAATGGTTTGTATGGACACATGACTTTCTCCATGTGGGATAATAAAGTTGACTAATATTGAACTGCTATAATCACTGTAGATTTATACTCTACCTACCTGGTGGACTGACGCTTTGAGCCTGGAGATCTGAGGAGAAAGAGAGAGACAGAGGAGAAAGAGAGAGAAAGAGACAGAGAGTTAGAGAGAAAGGGAGGAGTCAGAGGAAGAGAGAGACAGAGGAGAAAGGGAGGAGTCAGAGGAGAAAGGGAGGAGTCAGAGGAAGAGAGAGACCGAGGAGAAAGGGAGGAGTCAGAGGAAGAGAGAGACAGAGGAGAAAGGGAGGAGTCAGAGGAAGAGAGAGACAGAGGAGAAAGGGAGGAGTCAGAGGAAGAGAGAGACAGAGGAGAAAGGGAGGAGTCAGAGGAAGAGAGAGACAGAGGAGAAAAGGAGGAGTCAGAGGAAGAGAGAGACAGAGGAGAAAGGGAGGAGTCAGAGGAAGAGAGAGACAGAGGAGAAAGGGAGGAGTCAGAGGAAGAGAGAGACAGAGGAGAAAGGGAGGAGTCAGAGGAAGAGAGAGACAGAGGAGAAAGGGAGGAGTCAGAGGAAGAGAGAGACAGAGGAGAAAGGGAGGAGTCAGAGGAAGAGAGAGACAGAGGAGAAAGGGAGGAGTCAGAGGAAGAGAGAGACAGAGGAGAAAGGGAGGAGTCAGAGGAAGAGAGAGACAGAGGAGAAAGGGAGGAGTCAGAGGAAGAGAGAGTCAGAGGAAGAGAGAGACAGAGGAGAAAGGGAGGAGTCAGAGGAAGAGAGAAACAGAGGAGAAAGGGAGGAGTCAGAGGAAGAGAGAGACAGAGGAGAAAGGGAGGAGTCAGAGGAAGAGAGAAACAGAGGTTAAATGAACATCAACATGACCTTTCATGATGTGATGGGAAGACAGGTTTATCATGAGGTTTCACATGTGTTTGGTTACATAGTGTCCAATGTTCTTCTGAGTGATAAAACAGCAAACATTAAGAGTGTTTACTTATCAGACCCACATATATAATAAATATACTATAATATACTATATTCATATGCTTTTAGTACTCACACATGAATCATATCATGTATGCAGGGCATGTGTTGTTTTGAGCCAGCAGTAAAAACACACTGACAGGACAGTTCCTCTTATGGCCACTAGGTGATAATCTGGTGTCACAGACGCAGGACTGAAGACTAAAGAGAACCATTGTCCCAATTATCTCTCCTTTCTCCTAAAGTGTGCACTTGTTCCCTTCACTGAAATGACTGGTACACTAAATATAGTGGAAACGCCCACTTGATAACAGAAGGTAGAGTCCTCTGAGTGGAACGGTGTGAGACAAACAGTACCTCCTCTCCCCTCTCTCCTCTCCCCCCCTTCTCCTCTTCTCCCATATTCTCCTCCTCTTCTCCCCCTCATCTTCTCCCCCTCTCGCCTTCTCCCCCTCTCCTCTCCTTTCCCATCTACTCCCCTCCCTCTCTCCTCTCCTCTCCTCCCCCTTCTCCTCTCCTCTCCTCTCCCATTCCCTCTCCTCCCCCCTTCCCCTCCCCTTCCCCCTCTCCTCTCCTCCCCCTTCTCCTATCCTCTCCTCTCCCATTCCCTCTTCTCCCCTCTGCTCCCCTCTCCTACCCCCTCTCCTCTCCTCTCCTCTCCTCTCCTCTCCTCTCCTCTCCTCTCCACTCCTCTCCCCTCTGCTCCCCTCCCCTTCCCCCTCTCCTCTCCTCCCCTACCCCCTCTCCTCTCCTACACCCTCTCCTCTCCCACTCCTCTCCCCTCTGCTCCCCTCCACTTCCCCCTCTCCTCTCCTCTCCTACCCCCTCTCCTCTCCTACCCCCTCTCCTCTCCACTCCTCTCCCCTCTGCTCCCCTCCCCTCTCTCCTCTCCTCTCCTACCCCCTCTCCTCTCCTACCCCCTCTCCTCTCCTCTCCCATTCCCTCGTCTCCCCTCTCCTCTCCTCTCCTCTCCACTCCTCTCCCCTCTGCTCCCATCCCCTTCCCCCTCTCCTCTCCTCCCCTACCCCCTCTCCTCTCCTACCCCCTCTCCTCTCCACTCCTCTCCCCTCTGCTCCCCTCCCCTTCCCCCTCTCCTCTCCTCTCCTACCCCCTCTCCTCTCCTACCCCCTCTCCTCTCCCCTCTGCTCCCCTCCCCTTCCCCCTCTCCTCTCCTCTCCTTTCCTCTGCCTTTCTCCTCTTCTCCCCCTCTCTCTTCTCCTAATCTCATCTCCCCTCTCTTCTCATCTCCCCCTCTCTCTTCTCCTAATCTCATCTCCTCTTCGCCCCCCTCTCTCTTCTCCTAATCTCATCTCCTCTTCTCCCCCCTCTCTCTTCTCCTAATCTCATCTCCTCTTCTCCCCCTCTCTCTTCTCCTAATCTCATCTCCTCTTCTCCCCCCTCTCTCTTCTCCTAATCTCATCTCCTCTTCTCCCCCTCTCTCTTCTCCTAATCTCATCTCCTCTTCTCCCCCCTCTCTCTTCTCCTAATCTCATCTCCTCTTCTCGCCCTCTCTCTTCTCCTAATCTCATCTCCTCTTCTCCCCCCTCTCTCTTCTCCTAATCTCATCTCCTCTTCTCCCCCTCTCTCTTCTCCTAATCTCATCTCCTCTTCTCCCCCCTCTCTCTTCTCCTAATCTCATCTCCTCTTCTCCCCCTCTCTCTTCTCCTAATCTCATCTCCTCTTCTCCCCCCTCTCTCTTCTCCTAATCTCATCTCCTCTTCTCCCCCTCTCTCTTCTCCTAATCTCATCTCCTCTTCTCCCCCCTCTCTCTTCTCCTAATCTCATCTCCTCTTCTCCCCCTCTCTCTTCTCCTAATCTCATCTCCTCATCTCCCCTCTCTTCTCATCTCCCCCTCTCTCTTCTCCTAATCTCATCTCCTCTTCGCCCCCCTCTCTCTTCTCCTAATCTCATCTCCTCTTCTCCCCCCTCTCTCTTCTCCTAATCTCATCTCCTCTCCCCCCCCTCTCTTCTCCTAATCTCATCTCCTCTTCTCCCCCCTCTCTCTTCTCCTAATCTCATCTCCTCTTCTCCCCCTCTCTCTTCTCCTAATCTAATCTCCTCTTCTCCCCCCTCTCTCTTCTCCTAATCTCATCTCCTCTTCTCCCCCTCTCTCTTCTCCTAATCTCATCTCCTCTTCTCCCCCCTCTCTCTTCTCCTAATCTCATCTCCTCTTCTCCCCCCTCTCTCTTCTCCTAATCTCATCTCCTCTTCTCCCCCCTCTCTCTTCTCCTAATCTCATCTCCTCTTCTCCCCCTCTCTCTTCTCCTAATCTCATCTCCTCTTCTCCCCCCTCTCTCTTCTCCTAATCTCATCTCCTCTTCTCCCCCTCTCTCTTCTCCTAATCTCATCTCCTCATCTCCCCTCTCTTCTCATCTCCCCCTCTCTCTTCTCCTAATCTCATCTCCTCTTCTCCCCCTCTCTCTTCTCCTAATCTCATCTCCTCTTCTCCCCCTCTCTCTTCTCCTAATCTCATCTCCTCTTCTCCCCCTCTCTCTTCTCCTAATCTCATCTCCTCTTCTCCCCCTCTCTCTTCTCCTAATCTCATCTCCTCTTCTCCCCCTCTCTCTTCTCCTAATCTCATCTCCTCTTCTCCCCCTCTCTCTTCTCCTAATCTCATCTCCTCTTCTCCCCCTCTCTCTTCTCCTAATCTCATCTCCTCTCCCCTCTCTCTTCTCCTAATCTCATCTCCTCTTCTCCCCCTCTCTCTTCTCCTAATCTCCTAATCTCCTAGTCTCTCTTTAGAACATGGATCTAGTCCAATCAGACGTGTCTCACCTCAACATGGATCTAGTCCAATCAGACGTGTCTCACCTCAACATGGATCTAGTCCAATCAGACGTGTCTCACCTCAACATGGATCTAGTCCAATCAGACGTGTCTCACCTCAACATGGATCTAGTCCAATCAGACGTGTCTCACCTCAACATGGATCTAGTCCAATCAGACGTGTCTCACCTCAACATGGATCTAGTCCAATCAGACGTGTCTCACTTCAACATGGATCTAGTCCAATCAGACGTGTCTCACCTCAACATGGATCTAGTCCAATCAGACGTGTCTCACCTCAACATGGATCTAGTCCAATCAGACGTGTCTCACCTCAACATGGATCTAGTCCAATCAGACGTGTCTCACCTCAACATGGATCTAGTCCAATCAGACATGTCTCACCTCAACATGGATCTAGTCCAATCAGACGTGTCTCACCTGAACATGGATCTAGTCCAATCAGACGTGTCTCACCTCAGCATGGATCTAGTCCAATCAGACATGTCTCACCTCAACATGGATCTAGTCCAATCAGACGTGTTCACACTGATATTGATCTAATAGTCAACAGTGACTTTTTTAATGCAACAGAATAAACACTAAAAAACACATTACATTTCAATAGGTGCAATAACTTATCTCTGTACACTATTCTGATTAGATACTATTTAATGCTGAGTTTGGACACAGGTTTTTATAGGAACACTAAGGCACCTGGACCACATATTGAGATGTGCCTTTAGTTAAGTAAATCAGCTGTTACATGAGGTGACAGTTGTAGGACTGTTAACAAAGTAGCTGAATTGTCAAAGACCGTAGCCTGAGGTCACCCAAAGAAAAGTAATCCAGAACTTTCTCTTGTAAAGAATTACAAATCTACCACTTTCATATAAACACCTTGATACACAGCAGAACACTTGCTATTGAGAAAGGATTGAAACAGGCAGAGAGATGACAGGCTATGTGCCCACTACCGACAAAATGTAGGACGGCAGCGTAGCCTAGTGGTTAGACTGTTGGGCCAGTAACCAAAAGGTTGCAAGATCAAATCCCCGAGCTGACAAGGTACAAAGCTGTCGTTCTGCCCCTGAACAAGTTAACCCAGCCAGGCTGTCATTGTAAGAAAATAATGTGTTCTTAAATGACTTGCCTGGTTAAATTTTAAAAATCCATCCACCAAACATCCTGATTTGTTTTAATGAACACTTTTTATGCACTAAAATAACCTTCAACTACAGTATATATATGAAGGGATTATTGTCATTGGTACATTATATAGGCTACAGTAAGTTATATTGTTCCATTTTAAATAACAGGCTCTCCCACCATCTAGAATCATCAGGTCTGCTTGCAGATGAACAGAATGTCTTGGAAAGACAGACCTTTAGACCTCATAGGCCTGTCCAATACTTTGTTGATTTTTATTATTTATACTTTCATTACAAGTTGGGATTTAAATTGATGTACACGCCATGATGTCTCAGTGAAAATGTATTATATACACTGCTCAAAAAAATAAAGGGAACACTTAAACAACACAATGTAACTCCAAGTCAATCACACTTCTGTGAAATCAAACTGTCCACTTAGGAAGCAACACTGATTGACAATAAATTTCACATGCTGTTGTGCAAATGGAATAGACAACAGGTGGAAATTATAGGCAATTAGCAAGATACCCCCAATAAAGGAGTGGTTCTGTAGGTGGTGACCACAGACCACTTCTCAGTTCCTATGCTTCCTGGCTGATGTTTTGGTCACTTTTGAATGCTGGCGGTGCTTTCACTCTAGTGGTAGCATGAGACGGAGTCTACAACCCACACAAGTGGCTCAGGTAGTGCAGCTCATCCAGGATGGCACATCAATGCGAGCTGTGGCAAAAAGGTTTGCTGTGTCTGTCAGCATAGTGTCCAGAGCATGGAGGCGCTACCAGGAGACAGGCCAGTACATCAGGAGACGTGGAGGAGGCTGTAGGAGGGCAACAACCCAGCAGCAGGACCGCTACCTCCGCCTTTGTGCAAGGAGGAGCACTGCCAGAGCCCAGCAAAATGACCTCCAGCAGGCCACAAATGTGCATGTGTCTGCTCAAACGGTCAGAAACAGACTCCATGAGGGTGGTATGAGGGCCCGACGTCCACAGGTGGGGGTTGTGCTTACAGCCCAACACCGTGCAGGACGTTTGGCATTTGCCAGAGAACACCAAGATTGGCAAATTTGCCACTGGCGCCCTGTGCTCTTCACAGATGAAAGCAGGTTCACACTGAGCACATGAGCACATGTGACAGACGTGACAGAGTCTGGAGACGCCGTGGAGAACGTTCTGCTGCCTGCAACATCCTCCAGCATGACCGGTTTGGCGGTGGGTCAGTCATGGTGTGGGGTGGCATTTCTTTGTAGGGCCGCACAGCCCTCCATGTGCTCGCCAGATGTAGCCTGACTGCCATTAGGTACCGAGATGAGATCCTCAGACCCCTTGTGAGACCATATGCTGACACATGCACAAATGAACATCAACATGACCTTTCATGATGTGATGGGAAGACAGGCTTATCGTTGGTATGGTGCAACAACACAGGTACATACATTCCTCTTCCATGGAAAGGTGAACCTCTCTTAGCAGATTAGTTTATATCAAGTCATATTTTATTTGTCACATAAACCGAATACAACAGTGAAATACTGACTTACAAACCCTGAACCAACAATGCAGTTTAAAGAAAAAAACTAAAAAAGAGAGATAAAAGTAACAAGTAATTAAAGAGCAAAATAACAATGTGGAGGCTGAAAACAGGGGTACCAGTACAGAGTCAATGTGGAGGCTATATACAGGGGTACCGGTACAGAGTCAATGTGGAGGCTATATACAGGGGGTACCGGTACAGAGTCAATGTGGAGGCTATATACAGGGGGTACTGGTACAGAGTCAATGTGGAGGCTATATACAGGGGGTACCGGTACAGAGTCAATGTGGAGGCTATATACAGGGGGTATTGGTACAGAGTCAATGTGGAGGCTATATACAGGGGGTACCAGTACAGAGTCAATGTGGAGGCTATATACAGGGGGTATTGGTACAGAGTCAATGTGGAGGCTATATACAGGGGGTATTGGTACAGAGTCAATGTGGAGGCTATATACAGGGGGTACCAGTACAGAGTCAATGTGGAGGCTATATACAGGAGGTACTGGTACAGAGTCAATGTGGAGGCTATATACAGGGGTACTGGTACAGAGTCAATGTGGAGACTATATACAGGGGGTATTGGTACAGAGTCAATGTGGAGGCTTTATACAGGGGGTACCAGTACAGAGTCAATGTGGAGGCTATATACAGGGGGTACCAGTACAGAGTCAATGTGGAGGCTATATACAGGGGGTACCGGTACAGAGTCAATGTGGAGGCTATATACAGGGGTACCGGTACAGAGTCAATGTGGAGGCTATATACAGGGGTACTGGTACAGAGTCAATGTGCTGGGGTACATATGGTAATTGAGGTAATATGTACACTTAGGTGGAGTTATTAAAGTGACTATGCATAGATAATAACAGAGAGTAGCAGCAGCATAGAAGTGGAGGGGCAATGAAAATAGTCTGGGAAGCAATTAGATTAGATGTTCAGGAGTCTTATGGCTTGGGGTTAGAAGATGTTTAGAAGCCTCTTGGACCTAGACTTGGGGCACCGGGACCGTATGCCGTGTGATAACAGAGAGAACAGGGGGCACCGGGACCGCATGCCGTGTGATAACAGAGAGAACAGGGGCACCGGGACCACATGCCGTGTGATAACAGAGAGAACAGGGGCACCGGGACCACATGCCGTGTGATAACAGAGAGAACAGGGGCACCGGGACCACATGCCGTGTGATAACAGAGAGAACAGGGGCACCGGGACCACATGCCGTGTGATAACAGAGAGAACAGTCTATGACTAGGATGGCTGGAGTCGTTGACCATTTTTAGGGCCTTCCTGGTATAGAGGTCCTGGATGGCAGGAAGCTTGGCCCCAGTGATGTACTGGGCCGTAAGCACTACCCTCTGTCGTGCCTTGCGGTCGGAGGCCAAGCAGTTGCCATACCAGGGAGTGTTGCAACCTGTCAGGATGCTCTCGATGGTGCAGCTGTAGAACCTTTTGAGGATCTGAGGACCCATGCCAAATCTTAGAAATACAGCTAAACCTAGGGTATGGCTAAATGGGATGTGTATAAATACAGCTAAACCTAGGGTATGGCTAAATGGGGTGTGTAGAAATACAGCTAAACCTAGGGTATGGCTAAATGGGGTGTGTATAAATACAGCTAAACCTAGGGTATGGCTAAATGGGGTGTGTAGAAATACAGCTAAACCTAGGGTATGGCTAAATGGGGTGTGTAGAAATACAGCTAAACCTAGGGTATGGCTAAATGGGATGTGTATAAATACAGCTAAACCTAGGGTATGGCTAAATGGGATGTGTAGAAATACAGCTAAACCTAGGGTATGGCTAAATGGGATGTGTAGAAATACAGCTAAACCTAGGGTATGGCTAAATGGGGTGTGTAGAAATACAGCTAAACCTAGGGTATGGCTAAATGGGGTGTGTAGAAATACAGCTAAACCTAGGGTATGGCTAAATGGGATGTGTATAAATACAGCTAAACCTAGGGTATGGCTAAATGGGGTGGGTAGAAATACTTGAGGGGGTCAGGAAGAGAGGTGAGTTACGTACTAGTCTGTTGGGGGTCGGGAGAGAGTTGAGTTACGTACTAGACTGGTGGGGGTCAGGGAGAGAGTTGAGTTATGTACTAGACTGGTGGGGGTCGGGAGAGAGTTGAGTTATGTACTAGACTGGTGGGTGTCAGGGAGAGAGTTGAGTTAAGGTCTAGACTGGTGGGGGTCGGGGAGAGAGTTGAGTTATGTATTAGACTGGTGGGGGTCAGGGAGAGAGTTGAGTTAAGGTCTAGACTGGTGGGGGTCGGGGAGAGAGTTGAGTTATGTATTAGACTGGTGGGGGTCGGGGAGAGAGTTGAGTTATGTACTAGACTGGTGGGGGTTGGGGAGAGAGTTGAGTTATGTACTAGACTGGTGGGGGTCAGGGAGAGAGTTGAGTTATGTACTAGACTGGTGGGGGTCAGGGAGAGAGTTGAGTTATGTACTAGACTGGTGGGGGTCGGGGGGAGAGTTGAGTTATGTACTAGACTGGTGGGGTCAGGGAGAGAGTTGAGTTATGTACTAGACTGGTGGGGGTTGGGGAGAGAGTTGAGTTATATTCTAGACTGGTGGAGGTCAGGGAGAGAGTTGAGTTATATACTAGACTGGTGGGGGTCAGGGAGAGAGTTGAGTTTTGTACTAGACTGGTGGGGGTCGGGGGGAGAGTTGAGTTATGTACTAGACTGGTGGGGTCAGGGAGAGAGTTGAGTTATGTACTAGACTGGTGGGGTCAGGGAGAGAGTTGAGTTATGTACTAGACTGGTGGGGGTCAGGGAGAGAGTTGAGTTAAGTACTAGACTGGTGGGGGTCGGTGAGAGAGTTGAGTTATGAACTAGACTGGTGGGGGTCAGGGAGAGAGTTGATTTGGTTACTAGACTGGTGGGGGTCAGGGAGAGAGTTGAGTTATATACTAGACTGGTGGGGTCAGGGAGAGAGTTGAGTTATTGACCAGACTGGTGGGGGTCAGGGAGAGAGTTGAGTTATGTACTAGACTGGTGGGGGTCAGGAAGAGAGTTGAGTTATGTACTAGACTGGTGGGGGTCAGGTAGAGAGTTTAGTTATGTACTAGACTGGTGGGGGTCAGGTAGAGAGTTGAGTTATGTACTAGACTGATGGGGGTCAGGGAGAGAGTTGAGTTATGTACTAGAGTGGTGGGGGTCGGGGAGAGAGTTGAGTTATGTACTAGACTGGTGGGGGTCAGGGAGAGAGTTGAGTTATGTACTAGACTGGTGGGGGTCAGGGAGAGAGTTGAGTTATGTACTAGACTGGTGGGGGTCAGGGAGAGAGTTGAGTTATGTACTAGACTGGTGGGGGTCAGGGAGAGAGTTGAGTTATGTACAAGAGTGGTGGGGGTCAGGAAGAGAGTTGAGTTACAGTGGGGAGAACAAGTATTTGATACACTGCCGATTTTGCAGGTTTTCCTACTTACAAAGCATGTAGAGGTCTGTAATTTTTATCATAGGTACACTTCAACTATGAGAGACGGAATCTAAAACAAAAATCCAGAAAATCACATTGTATGATTTTTAAGTAATTAATTTGCATTTTATTGCAGACTCGTGGGGGTCAGGTAGAGAGTTGAGTTATGTACTAGACTGATGGGGGTCAGGGAGAGAGTTGAGTTATGTACTAGACTGGTGGGGGTCAGGGAGAGAGTTGAGTTATGTACTAGAGTGGTGGGGGTCAGGGAGAGAGTTGAGTTATCTACTAGACTGGTGGGGGTCAGGGAGAGAGTTGAGTTATGTACTAGACTGGTGGGGGTTGGGGAGAGAGTTGAGTTATGTACTAGACTGGTGGGGGTCAGGGAGAGAGTTGAGTTATATACTAGACTGGTGGGGGTCAGGGAGAGAGTTGAGTTATGTACTAGACTGGTGGGGGTTGGGGAGAGAGTTGAGTTATATACTAGACTGGTGGGGGTCAGGGAGAGAGTTGAGTTATGTACTAGACTGGTGGGGGTCAGGGAGAGAGTTGAGTTTTGTACTAGACTGGTGGGGGTCGGGGGGAGAGTTGAGTTATGTACTAGACTGGTGGGGTCAGGGAGAGAGTTGAGTTATGTACTAGACTGGTGGGGTCAGGGAGAGAGTTGAGTTATGTACTAGACTGGTGGGGGTCAGGGCGAGAGTTGAGTTAAGTACTAGACTGGTGGGGGTCGGTGAGAGAGTTGAGTTATGAACTAGACTGGTGGGGGTCAGGGAGAGAGTTGATTTGGTTACTAGACTGGTGGGGGTCAGGGAGAGAGTTGAGTTATATACTAGACTGGTGGGGTCAGGGAGAGAGTTGAGTTATTGACCAGACTGGTGGGGGTCAGGGAGAGAGTTGAGTTATGTACTAGACTGGTGGGGGTCAGGAAGAGAGTTGAGTTATGTACTAGACTGGTGGGGGTCAGGTAGAGAGTTTAGTTATGTACTAGACCGGTGGGGGTCAGGTAGAGAGTTGAGTTATGTACTAGACTGATGGGGGTCAGGGAGAGAGTTGAGTTATGTACTAGAGTGGTGGGGGTCGGGGAGAGAGTTGAGTTATGTACTAGACTGGTGGGGGTCAGGGAGAGAGTTGAGTTATGTACTAGAGTGGTGGGGGTCAGGGAGAGAGTTGAGTTATGTACTAGACTGGTGGGGGTCAGGGAGAGAGTTGAGTTATGTACTAGACTGGTGGGGGTCAGGGAGAGAGTTGAGTTATGTACAAGAGTGGTGGGGGTCAGGAAGAGAGTTGAGTTACAGTGGGGAGAACAAGTATTTGATACACTGCCGATTTTGCAGGTTTTCCTACTTACAAAGCATGTAGAGGTCTGTAATTTTTATCATAGGTACACTTCAACTATGAGAGACGGAATCTAAAACAAAAATCCAGAAAATCACATTGTATGATTTTTAAGTAATTAATTTGCATTTTATTGCAGACTCGTGGGGGTCAGGTAGAGAGTTGAGTTATGTACTAGACTGATGGGGGTCAGGGAGAGAGTTGAGTTATGTACTAGACTGGTGGGGGTCAGGGAGAGAGTTGAGTTATGTACTAGAGTGGTGGGGGTCAGGGAGAGAGTTGAGTTATGTACTAGACTGGTGGGGGTCAGGGAGAGAGTTGAGTTATGTACTAGACTGGTGGGGGTCAGGGAGAGAGTTGAGTTATGTACTAGAGTGGTGGGGGTCAGGAAGAGAGTTGAGTTACGTACTAGACTGGTGGGGGTCAGGGAGAGAGTTGAGTTATGTACTATACTGTTGGGGGTCAGGGAGAGAGTTGCATTATGTACTAGACTGGTGGGGGTCAGGAAGAGAGTTGAGTTATGTTCTAGAGTGGTGGGGGTCGGGGAGAGAGTTGAGTTATGTACTAGACTGGTGGGGGTCAGGGAGAGAGTTGAGTTATGTACTAGACTGGTGGGGGTCAGGGAGAGAGTTTAGTTATGTACTAGACTGGTGGGGGTCAGGGAGAGAGTTGAGGTATGTACTAGACTGGTGGGGGTTGGGGAGAGAGTTGAGTTATATTCTAGACTGGTGGGGGTCAGGGAGAGAGTTGAGTTATATACTAGACTGGTGGGGGTCGGGGGGAGAGTTGAGTTATGTACTAGACTGGTGGGGGTCAGGGCGAGAGTTGAGTTAAGTACTAGACTGGTAGGGGTCGGTGAGAGAGTTGAGTTATGAACTAGACTGGTGGGGGTCAGGGAGAGAGTTGATTTGGTTACTAGACTGGTGGGGGTCAGGGAGAGAGTTGAGTTATATACTAGACTGGTGGGGTCAGGGAGAGAGTTGAGTTATTGACCAGACTGGTGGGGGTCAGGGAGAGAGTTGAGTTATGTACTAGACTGGTGGGGGTCAGGAAGAGAGTTGAGTTATGTACTAGACTGGTGGGGGTCAGGTAGAGAGTTTAGTTATGTACTAGACTCGTGGGGGTCAGGTAGAGAGTTGAGTTATGTACTAGACTGATGGGGGTCAGGGAGAGAGTTGAGTTATGTACTAGACTGGTGGGGGTCAGGGAGAGAGTTGAGGTATGCACTAGACTGTTGGTGGTCGGGAAGAGAATTTTGTTATTGACTGGACTGGTCAGGGTTTGGTGTCCAGGCGGCCCTGGCAGAAGTAGTGGGTTCTGGGTAAAATCACTGGGGAAGCCAATCCAGATAAAAGCCCTATTACAACCTGTGTGTTGTGATAATTGTGTTGTTTCTCTGTAACCTGTTAGTTTATAATATTACAAACTGTGTGTTTTGTGATAATTGTGTTGTTGCTCTGTAACCTGTTAGTTTATAATATTACAATCTGTGTGTTGTGATAATTGTGCTGTTTCTCTGTAACCTGTTAGTTTATAATATTACAACGTGTGTGTTGTGATAATTGTGTTGTTTGCTCTGAGAGAGAGGAAGGGAGAGTGATGCCTTGACACCGTGATTTATAAGCCTAAAGGCTGAGATTATTAGAAGACACAGTGGCAGAATAAATTCAACCACACCTTTGTTTCATCACAAAACCAGAGAGCAACATCTGTCCGGTGAAGTCCACAAAACATACTACATGTAACAAACAGTTACATGACCTGCAGCATGGTCAAGCAAGGTCATGTTTCTGACATTTTCTGACTACTAAACAACTATTGATTTAGAACCACAGAGTTACAGCAAGTCACAAAGACAACAGGAGCTGCCTCCACTATTCCAGCACCATTTCAACTTCAACATTTCAACATCATCAAATCACCTCTGCTTAGTCTAATACAGTGTGTGTGTGTGTGTGTGTGTGTGTGTGTGTGTGTGTGTGTGTGTGTGTGTGTGTGTGTGTGTGTGTGTGTGTGTGTGTGTGTGTGTGTGTGTGTGTGTGTGTGTGTGTGTGTGTGTGTGTGTGTGTGTGTCTCTGTGTGTGTGTGTGTGTGTGTGTGTGTGTGTGTGTGTGTGTGTGTGTGTGTGTGTGTGTGTGTGTGTGTGTGTGTGTGTGTGTGTGTGTGTGTGTGTGTGTGTGTGTGTGTGTGTGTGTGTGTGTGTGTGTGTGTGTGTGTGTGTGTGTGTGTGTGTGTGTGTGTGTGTGTGTGTGTGTGTGTGTGTGTGTGTGTGTGTGTGTGTGTGTAAGTAGAGAACACATGTTGACTCACCCTACTTGTAGAGAAACACCAATGCCATCCTCCTCTTTCATGTATCCTACACGTCTATGACTCTGTCATACAGGACACCATTTTAGTTTTTTTTCTCCTAAGGTACCTGGATAAAATGCTTGCTGGCTAGCTTAACTTCCTGTCATGGGCAACGATGCGCCAGGCCAGCTAGTTAACATTAGCCTGCTACATCTAGCTACAGTACATGTTGAACTTCCATCCTCTCAGGCCAGCTAGTTAACATTATCCTACTACATCTAGCTACAGTACATGTTGAACTTCCATCCTCTCAGGCCAGCTAGTTAACATTAGCCTACTACATCTAGCTACAGTACATGTTGAACTTCCATCCTCTCAGGTCAGCTAGTTAACATTAGCCTACTACATCTAGCTACAGTACATTTTGAACTTCCACCCTCTCAGGCCAGCTAGTTAACATTAGCCTGCTACATCTAGCTACATGTTGAACTTCCATCCTCTCAGGCCAGCTAGTTAACATTAGCCTGCTACATCTAGCTACAGTACATTTTGAACTTCCACCCTCTCAGGTCAGCTACTTAACATTAGCCTACTACATCTAGCTACAGTATATGTTGAACTTCCATCCTCTCAGGCCAGCTAGTTAACATTAGCCTACTACATGTAGCTACAGTACATTTTGAACTTCCACCCTCTCAGGCCAGCTAGTTAACATTAGCCTGCTACATCTAGCTACATGTTGAACTTCCATCCTCTCAGGCCAGCTAGTTAACATTAGCCTACTACATCTAGCTACAGTATATGTTGAACTTCCATCCTCTCAGGTCAGGGGCACAATGTATGAATTTATGGTTGGATCAGAATCTCTGTTTTAATCTTTGTCCAGTAAAGAGAATTAAAACCACACGTCCAAATCCCTATGTCCATCCATGGCTAATTTAGGAAAGGGAACGACACAATGAGATGCATTCAAGTTTTTTTTCTGTAAATTATGATGTTTGACTTGTGATGTGATTGGTCTGAAGCCAAATCCAAACTGGCTTCCCTTTACACTTTTATTTGGTGTGCCAGGACCAATCACAGCGGAGCTCACTCAGTTTAGCTCAACGCTGATTAGCTATTAATCAATAAAACATTCATCAAGGGAGGCAAAATTATTAAATATTTACTGACTAGAAATATAATAAACCCACACAGTATCTAGAACTACACAACTACAAAATGTCAAAGTGAACTTAAATGCTATTTGGCCCTAAACAGACAATACACGGTGGCAGACTATCTGACCACTGTGACTGATAGAAAACAGAGAAGAAATGGACAATGTACAGACTCAGTGAGCATGGCCTTGCTATTGAGCCCACTGTGTGCCCACTGCCCACAAACTGAGGTGGAAACTGAGCAGCACTTCCTAACCTCCTGCCAAATGTACGTCGATATAGGAGACGTATATTTCTCTCATATTACAAGGACCCCAAAATAATTTGAAAACAAATATAATATTGACAAGCTCCTGCATCTGTTAGGTAAAATACCACAGTGTGCAATCATGTCAGCAGAATGTGTGACCTGTTGTGATGAGAACAGGGTAACCAGTGGAGAACAAACACCACAGTAAATAAAACCTAGGACTAGATTTATCACTTTAGTTCATTTCCCTTGACATTTGTACTTCTACTTTTTGTACACACATCTCACACTCTCCTACACACACCAGCTGACTGAGAGGGCCCTAGTGGAGCCGGCTGGCTGAGAGGGCCCTAGTGGAGCCGGCTGGTTAAGAGGGCCCTAGTGGAGCCGGCTGGTTGAGAGGGCCCTAGAGGAGCCAGCTTGGCTGAGAGGGCCCTAGTGGAGCCAGCTTGGCTGAGAGGGTACTAGTGGAGCCAGCTGGTTGAGAGGGCCCTAGTGGAACAGGCTGTCTGAGAGGGCCCTAGTGGAGCAGGCTGGCTGAGAGGGCCCTAGTGGCGCCAGGTGGCTGAGAGGGCCCTAGTGGAGCCAGGTGGCTGAGAGGGCCCTAGTGGAGCAGGCTGGCTGAGAGGGCCCTAGTGGAGCAGGCTGGCTGAGAGGGCCTCTTTCCCTCCCCTTCTCTCTCTTTCTCTCTCCTCCACAAATCTCTCTCTCCCCTCTCCTTTTCTCTCCGTTACCCTCCTCCCTCCCCTACCCTCCTTTCTCCCCGTCCCTCCTCTGTCCCCTCCCATCCTCTGCTCTCCCCACCCCTCCTCTCTCCTCCCTCTGGCTCTGCTCATCTCTCTCTTGCGCACACACTCCCTCTCTCTCTCTCTCTCTCGTTCTCTCTCTCTTCCTGACATATAGTATTGGACCTGTTGATCTTGACTCAGCTCATAGAGCTCATCTACACCCCTCCCTTCTCCTACTCTAACTTAACACCAATATAATATATACTCTCATTCATTTACATAGAGACAGATACAATCAATCATTGACACACTGAATATACAACAGTCAGATGCATGACACCATCACAACTTAACTGACATTAGTGCCTGTCCCCAGATGGACAGTTAGGCTACAGTAAAGTACATTTACAGGTGATCACATCATTGTCCTGCTTTGAGACACATTTTTACTGTCTGCTTCCAGTTGCATGTTATTTTACTAGCCCTGCAAATTATAATATATCTTACAATATTAAATCACATCTCAGTAACTGTCACAAGTGTATATCAACATAACAGCCTCCTACCTGTGCTCCACAACAGGGTCATCAGTATCACTACAGGTATCATTTCTGCCTCTAACTGGGGCTCCACAGTCTGCTGTCATAAAGAGAGGACTGAAGAGTGAGAAATACTGCTAAGCTTTATGACTTCTATCTCATTACTTCCTTACTTCTATGAAGTGACAAACCTTTAAGCAGATAAGATCAGTTAAACCCACCAACCTACAGGAAACACTGACATTAGAAAAACTCCACAGGAAACTGCTGGCAGAGCAGCAACGTTTCACATAGTGTGTCCTATAATATCAGCTCTAACTTTCTACTGCTTGAGTTCACCTCTTATAGAATATTGGCTTAATGTTCCAGCACCTCAATATAAACAGTACCAGCACCCAAAATGAGTACTGATGAGGTCTCATGTTAGAGCAGAAGGGGGGATGTGGTGTAGAGACTAGAGGTCTGTTACCCAAGTCAACTCAACAGGCCTGATGCTATATGTCAGAGTCAGGCTGGGCTGGGACAAGAGAGGAACAGGTTACTGGTTATGATGACGTCACTGGTGAGAAGTCAGTGGTAAAAAGATGAAGAGGAGAGAGAGAGAAGAGGAGAGGAGAGGAGGATGGGAGAGAGAAAAGAGGAGAAGGGAGGAGAGAAGAGAAGAGGAGAGGAGGATGGGAGAGAGAAAAGAGGAGAAGGGAGGAGAGGAGAGAAGAGGAGAGGAGGATGGGAGAGAGAAAAGAGGAGAAGGGAGGAGAGGAGAGAAGAGGAGAGGAGGATGGGAGAGAGAAAAGAGGAGAAGGGAGGAGAGAAGAGAAGAGGAGAGGAGGATGGGAGAGAGAAAAGAGGAGAAGGGAGGAGAGGAGAGAAGAGGAGAGGAGGATGGGAGAGAGAAAAGAGGAGAAGGGAGGAGAGGAGAGAAGAGGAGAGGAGGATGGGAGAGAGAAAAGAGGAGAAGGGAGGAGAGGAGAGAAGAGGAGAGGAGGATGGGAGAGAGAAAAGAGGAGAAGGGAGGAGAGGAGAGAAGAGGAGAGGAGGATGGGAGAGAGAAAAGAGGAGAAGGGAGGAGAGGAGAGAAGAGGAGAGGAGGATGGGAGAGAGAAAAGAGGGTTTTCTGAAAAAGGTGAGTTCTGAACCCCAATGCTATTTGGCCTTAGTCTGCCACCGTGGACTGTCTGTTTTTCTGACCACTGTGACTGATGGAAAACGGAGAAAAAATGGACAGTTTACAGACTCAGTGAGCATAGCCTTGCTAAAGCTTCTTCAGGAGTGGTGGGTCCCCTGCGGGACCGTTGAGCTAATGCAGGCTAATGTGATTAGCATGAAGTTGTAAGTAACAAGAACATTTCCCAGGACATAGACATCTCTGATATTGGCAGAAAGCTTAAATTCTTGTTAATCTAACTGCACTGTCCAATTAACAGTAGCTATTACAGTGAAATAATACCATGCTATTGTTTGAGTAGAGCGCACAGTTATGAACATAAAAAGTTATTAATAAACAAATTAGGCACATTTAGGCAGTCTAGATACAAAATTTTGAACAGAAATGCAATGGTTCATTGGATCAGTCTACAACTTTCCACATACACTGCTGCCATCTAGTGGCCAAGATCTAAATTGCACCTGGGCTTGAATAATACACTATGGCCTTTCTCTTGCATTTCAAAGATGATTGTTTTTTTCTTTGTATTATCTTTTACCAGATCCATTGTGTTATATTCTCCCACATTCATTTCACATTTCCACAAACTTCAAAGTGTTTCCTTTGAAATGGTACCAAGAATATGCATATAGGGCCTGTTGTCCGGGCCTCTGGCAGTCTCTATGGGGGTGCCTCAGGGTTAAATTCTTGGACCGACTCTCTTCTCTGTATACATCAATGATGTCGCTCTTGCTGCTGGTGAGTCTCTGATCCACCTCTATGCAGACGACACCATTCTGTATACTTCTGGCCCTTCTTTGGACACTTAAATAACCTCCAGACGAGCTTCAATTCCATACAACTCTCCTTCCGTGGCCTCCGACTGCTCTTAAATACAAGTAAAACTAAATGCATGCTCTTCAACCGATCGCTGCCTGCACCTGCCCGCCCGCCCAACATCACTACTCTGGACGGTTCTGACTTAGAATATGTGGACAACTACAAATACCTAGGTGTCTGGTTAGACTGTAAACTCTCCTTCCAGACTCACATCAAACATCTCCAATCCAAAGTTAAATCTAGAATTGGCTTCCTATTCCGCAACAAAGCATCCTTCACTCATGCTGCCAAACATACCCTCGTAAAACTGACTATCCTACCGATCCTCGACTTCGGCGATGTCATTTACAAAATAGCCTCCAACACTCTACTCAACAAATTGGATGCAGTCTATCACAGTGCCATCTGTTCTGTCACCAAAGCCCCATATACAGTGAGGGAAAAAAGTATTTGATCCCCTGCTGATTTTGTACGTTTGCCCACTGACAAAGAAATTATCAGTCTATAATTTTAATGGTAGGTTTATTTGAACAGTGAGAGACAGAATAACAACAAAAATATCCAGAAAAACGCATGTCAAAAATGTTATAAATTGATTTGCATTTTAATGAGGGAAATAAGTATTTGACCCCTTCTCAATCAAAAAGATTTCTGGCTCCCAGGTGTCTTTCATACAGGTAACGGACGGAGATTAGGAGCACACTCTTAAAGGGAGTGCTCCTAATCTCAGTTTCTTACCTGTATAAAAGATACCTGTCCACAGAAGCAATCAATCAATCAGATTCCAAACTCTCCACCATGGCCAAGACCAAAGAGCTCTCCAAGGATGTCAGGGACAAGATTGTAGACCTACACAAGGCTGGAATGGGCTACAAGACCATCGCCAAGCAGCTTGGTGAGAAGGTGACAACAGTTTCTGTGATTATTCGCAAATGGAAGAAACACAAAAGAACTGTCAATCTCCCTCAGCCTAGGGCTCCATGCAAGATCTCACCTCGTGGAGTTGCAATGATCATGAGAACGGTGAGGAATCAGCCCAGAACTACACAGGAGGATCTTGTCAATGATCTCAAGGCAGCTGGGACCATAGTCATCAAGAAAACAATTGGTAACACACTATGCCGTGAAGGACTGAAATCCTGCAGCGCCCGCAAGGTCCCCCTGCTCAAGAAAGCACATATACATGCCCGTCTGAAGTTTGCCAATGAACATCTGAATGATTCAGAGGACAACTGGGTGAACGTGTTGTGGTCAGATGAGACCAAAATGGAGTTCTTTGGCATCAACCCAACTTGCCGTGTTTGGAGGAGGAGGAATGCTGCCTATGACCCCAAGAAACCATCCCCACCGTCAAACATGGAGGTGGAAACATTATGCTTTGGGGGTGTTTTTCTGCTAAAGGGACAGGACAACTTCACCGCATCAAAGGGACGATGGACGGGGCCATGTACCGTCAAATCTTGGGTGAAAACCTCCTTCCCTCAGCCAGGGTATTGAAAATGGGTCGTGGATGGGTATTCCAGCATGACAATGACCCAAAACACACGGCCAAGGCAACAAAGGAGTGGCTCAAGAAGAAGCACATTAAGGTCCTGGAGTGGCCTAGCCAGTCTCCAGACCTTAATCCCATAGAAAATCTGTGGAGGGAGCTGAAGGTTCGAGTTGCCAAACGTCAGCCTCGAAACCTTAATGACTTGAAGAAGATCTGCAAAGAGGAGTGGGACAAAATCCCTCCTGAGATGTGTGCAAACCTGGTGGCCAACTACAAGAAACGTCTGACCTCTGTGATTGCCAACAAGGGTTTTGCCACCAAGTACTAAGTCATGTTTTGCAGAGGGGTCAAATACTTATTTCCCTCATTAAAATGCAAATCAATTCATAACATTTTTGACATGCGTTTTTCTGGATTTTTTTGTTGATATTCTGTCTCTCACTGTTCAAATAAACCTACCATTAAAATTATAGACTGATAATTTCTTTGTCAGTGGGCAAACGTACAAAATCAGCAGGGGATCAAATACTTTTTTCCCTCACTGTACTACCCACCACTGCGACCTGTATGCTCTCGTTGGCTGGCCCTCGCTTCATACTCGACGCCAAACCCACTGGCTCCAGGTCATCTACAAGACCCTGCTAGGTAAAGTCCCCCCTTATCTCAGCTCGCTGGTCACCATAGCAGCACCTACCTGTAGCACGCGCTCCAGCAGGTATATCTCTCTGGTCACCCCCAAAACCAATTCTTCCTTTGCCCGCCTCTCCTTCCAGTTCTCTGCTGCCAATGACTGGAACGAACTACAAAAATCTCTGAAACTGGAAACACTTATCTCCCTCATTAGCTTTAAGCACCAGCTGTCAGAGCAGCTCACAGATTACTGCACCTGTACATAGCCCATCTATAATTTAGCCCAAACAACTACCTCCCCCCCTACTGTATTTATTTATTTTGCTCCTTTGCACCCCATTATTTCTATCTCTACTTTGCACTTTCTTCCACTGCAAATCTACCATCCCAGTGTTTTACTTGCTATATTGTATTTACTTCGCCACCATGGCCTTTTAATAATTTTTATTGTTTTGCCTATACCTCCCTTATCTCACCTCATTTGCTCACATTGTATATAGACTTATTTTTCTACTGTATTATTGACTGTATGTTTGTTTTACTCAATGTGAAACTCTGTGTTGTTGTATGTGTCAAACTGCTTTGCTTTATCTTGGCCAGGTCGCAATTGTAAATGAGAACTTGTTCTCAACTTGCCTACCTTGTGAAATTAAAAAAATGTCCTTGCTTCAGGGCCTGAGTTACAGGCAGTTAGATTTGAGTTTGTCATTTTAGGTGAAAATTGAAAAAAAGGGGCCAATCCTTAAGAGTTTCAGAGATTAAGAGTCTCTACTTAAGAGTCTCTACTTAAGAGTCTACTTAAGAGTCTCTACTTAAGAGTCTACTTAAGAGTCTCTACTTAAGCATCTACTTAAGAGTCTACTTAAGAGTCTCTACTTAAGAGTCTACTAAAGAGTCTCTACTTAAGAGTCTCTACTTAAGAGTCTACTTAAGAGTCTATACTTAAGAGTCTACTTAAGAGTCTACTTAAGAGTCTCTACTTAAGAGTCTCTACTTAAGAGTATCTACTTAAGAGTCTCTACTTAAGAGTCTCTACTTAAGAGTCTACTTAAGAGTCTCTACTTAAGAGTCTCTACTTAAGAGTCTACTTAAGAGTCTCTACTTAAGAGTCTCTACTTAAGAGTCTACTTAAGAGCCTCTACTTAAGAGTCTCTACTTAAGAGTCTACTTAAGAGTCTCTACTTAAGAGTCTCTACTTAAGAGTCTACTTAAGAGTCTCTACTTAAGAGTCTACTTAAGAGTCTCTACTTAAGAGTCTCTACTTAAGAGTCTCTACTTAAGAGTCTCTACTTAAGAGTCTCTACTTAAGAGTCTACTTAAGAGTCTCTACTTAAGAGTCTACTTAAGAGTCTACTTAAGAGTCTCTACTTAAGAGTCTCTACTTAAGAGTGTACTTAAGAGTCTCTACTTAAGAGTCTACTTAAGAGTCTACTTAAGAGTCTCTACTTAAGAGTCTACTTAAGTCTCTACTTAAGAGTCTCTACTTAAGAGTCTCTACTTAAGAGTCTACTTAAGAGTCTCTACTTAAGAGTCTCTACTTAAGAGTCTACTTAAGAGTCTCTACTTAAGAGTCTCTACTTAAGAGTCTACTTAAGAGTCTCTACTTAAGAGTCTCTACTTAAGAGTCTCTACTTAAGAGTCTACTTAAGAGTCTCTACTTAAGAGTCTACTTAAGAGTCTCTACTTAAGAGTCTCTACTTAAGAGTCTCTACTTAAGAGTCTACTTAAGAGTCTCTACTTAAGAGTGTCTACTTAAGAGTCTCTACTTAAGAGTCTCTACTTAAGAGTCTACTTAAGAGTCTCTACTTAAGAGTCTCTACTTAAGAGTCTACTTAAGAGTCTACTTAAGAGTCTACTTAAGAGTCTCTACTTAAGAGTCTCTACTTAAGAGTCTACTTAAGAGTCTCTACTTAAGAGTCTCTACTTAAGAGTCTACTTAAGAGTCTCTACTTAAGAGTCTACTTAAGAGTCTCTACTTAAGAGTCTCTACTTAAGAGTCTACTTAAGAGTCTCTACTTAAGAGTCTACTTAAGAGTCTACTTAAGAGTCTCTACTTAAGAGTCTCTACTTAAGAGTCTCTACTTAAGAGTCTACTTAAGAGTCTCTACTTAAGAGTCTCTACTTAAGAGTCTCTACTTAAGAGTCTACTTAAGAGTCTCTACTTAAGAGTCTCTACTTAAGAGTCTACTTAAGAGTCTCTACTTAAGAGTCTCTACTTAAGAGTCTACTTAAGAGCCTCTACTTAAGAGTCTACTTAAGAGTCTCTACTTAAGAGTCTACTTAAGAGTCTCTACTTAAGAGTCTACTTAAGAGTCTCTACTTAAGAGTCTCTACTTAAGAGTCTACTTAAGAGTCTCTACTTAAGAGTCTACTTAAGAGTCTCTACTTAAGAGTCTCTACTTAAGAGTCTCTACTTAAGAGTCTACTTAAGAGTCTCTACTTAAGAGTCTACTTAAGAGTCTACTTAAGAGTCTCTACTTAAGAGTCTCTACTTAAGAGTCTACTTAAGAGTCTCTACTTAAGAGTCTCTACTTAAGAGTCTACTTAAGAGTCTCTACTTAAGAGTCTACTTAAGTCTCTACTTAAGAGTCTCTACTTAAGAGTCTCTACTTAAGAGTCTACTTAAGAGTCTCTACTTAAGAGTCTCTACTTAAGAGTCTACTTAAGAGTCTCTACTTAAGAGTCTCTACTTAAGAGTCTACTTAAGAGTCTCTACTTAAGAGTCTCTACTTAAGAGTCTACTTAAGAGTCTCTACTTAAGAGTCTCTACTTAAGAGTCTCTACTTAAGAGTCTCTACTTAAGAGTCTACTTAAGAGTCTCTACTTAAGAGTCTCTACTTAAGAGTCTACTTAAGAGTCTCTACTTAAGAGTCTCTACTTAAGAGTCTACTTAAGAGTCTTTAAGAGTCTCTACTTAAGAGTCTCTACTTAAGAGTCTCTACTTAAGAGTCTCTCTCGCCACAGGCAGAGAGAATACAGGCTATGTGCCCACTGCCCACAAAATAAGGTGGAAATTGAGCTGCACCTCCTAACCTCCTGTTTAATGTACTATGATATAGGAGACATCATTTTCTCTCAGCATACAAGGACCCCAAAATAATTTGAAAAAGAATATGTAATATTGATAAGCTGCTGTATCTGTTGGGTGAAATACCACAGTGTGTAATCATGTCAGCAGAATGTGTGACCTGTTGTGATGAGAACAGGGTAACCAGTGGAGAACAAACACCACAGTAAATAAAACCTAGGACTAGATTTATCACTTTAGTTCATTTACCTTGACATTTTTACTTCTACTTTTTGCACACACATCTCACACTCTCCTACACACACCAACTGTCTGAGAGGGCCCTAGAGTAGCCAGCTGGATGAGAGGGCCCTAGTGGAGCCGGGTGACTGAGAGGGCCCTAGAGTAGCCAGCTGGATGAGAGGGCCCTAGTAGAGCAGGCTGGCTGAGAGGGCCATAGTGGAGCAGGCTGGTTGAGAGGTCCCTAGTGGAGCCGGCTGGCTGAGAAGGCCCTAGTGGAGCAGGCTGGTTGAGAGGGCCCTAGAGTAGCCAGCTGGTTGAGAGGGCCCTAGTGGCGCCAGGTGGCTGAGAGGGCCCTAGTGGAGCCAGGTGGCTGAGAGGGTCCTAGTGGAGCCAGGTGGCTGAGAGGGCCCTAGTGGAGCAGGCTGGTTGAGAGGGCCCTAGAGTAGCCAGGTGGCTGAGAGGGCCCTAGTAGAGCCAGGTGGCTGAGAGGGCCATAGTGGAGCCCTTCCCTTACTATTTCTCTCTCCGCCACAAATCTCTCTCCTCTCCCCTTCTCTCTCACCTCCCCTCCTCTGTCCCCTCCACTACTCTCTCCTCTGCTCTCCCCACCCCTCCTCTCTCTCTCATCCTGACATATAGTGTATACCATATAGTGTATGTCAGTATATCTCTCTCCTATTCTCTCTCCACTCCCCTTTTCTCTCCCCTCCCCTTTTCTCTCACCTACCCTCCTCTGTCCCCCTCCACTACTCTCTCCTCTGCTCTCCCTATGCATCCTCTCTCCTCCCTGTCGCTCTGCTCATCTCTCTCTCCTTCTCTCTCTCTTCTTGACGTATAGTGTTGGACCTGTTGATCTTGACTCAGCTCATAGACCTCATCTACACCCCTCCCTTCTCCTACTCTAACATAACATCAATATAATATATAATACATAAAATATACTCTTTCATTTACATAGAGACAGATACAATCAATCATTGACACACTGAATATACAACAGTCAGATGCATGACACCATCACAACTTAACTGACATTTGGACTGAAGTGTGGAAAATACTGCTATATGACTTCTATGTCATTACGTCCTAACTTCAATGATGTGAGATAAACTTCTTAGCATCTTATCTTGGATCAGTGGTTGAACACACTACAGCAAACTGAAAAACTCCACAGGAAACTGCTGGCAGAGCAGCAACGTTTCACATAGTGTGTCCTATAATATCACCTCTAACTTTCTACTGCTTGAGTTCACCTCTTATAGAATATTGGCTTAATGTTCCAGCACCTCAATATAAACAGTACCAGCACCCAAAATGAGTACTGATGAGGTCTCATGTTAGAGCAGGAGAAGGGGGGATGTGGTGTAGAAGCTAGAGGTCTGTTACCCAAGTCAACTCAACAGGTCTGATGCTATATGTCAGGGTCAGGCTGGGCTGGGACAAGAGAGGAACAGGTTACTGGTTATGATGACATCACTGGTGAGAAGTCAGTGATAAAAAGATGAAGAGTAGAGGGGGGAGAAGAGGAGAGGGAGAGGGGGGAGAAGAGGAGGATGGGAGAAGGGGAGAGGAGGTACTGTTTGTCTCCCACCGTTCCACTCAGAGGACTCTACCTTCTGTTATCAAGTGGGCGTTTCCACCATATTTAGTGTACCAGTCATTTCAGTGAAGGGAACAAGTGCACACTTTAGGAGAAAGGAGAGATAATTGGGACAATGCTTCTCTTTAGTCTTCAGTCCTGCGTCTGTGACACCAGATTACCACCTAGTGGCCATAAGAGGAACTGTCCTGTCAGTGTGTTTTTACTGCTGGCTCAAAACAACACATGACCTGCATACATGATATGATTCATGTGTGAGTACTAAAAGCATATGAATATAGTATATAATAGTATATTTATTATATATGTGGGTCTGATAAGTAAACACTCTTAATGGTTGCTGTTTTATCACTAAGAAGAACATTGGACACTATGTAACCAAACACATGTGAAACCTCATGATATGAGTGATAAGAAGTGTTTAAAAAGGTGAGTTCTGAACCCTGTAGACTACTGCACTACTTCTGAAGAAGACCAGAGTCATTTCAGAATGAAGACTGCTATAGTTCTGACGCTGTTGCTGTTCTGTCTGTCTGGGGCCTGGACTCAGGGAGAGAGTGGAGGGGTGACTAGTAGTTCTGTCTGTCTGTCTGTCTGGGGCCTGGACTCAGGGAGAGAGTGGAGGGGTGACTAGTAGTTCTGTCTGTCTGTCTGGGGCCTGGACTCATGGAGAGAGTGGAGGGGTGACTAGTAGTTGTCTGTCTGTCTGTCTGTCTGTCTGTCTGTCTGTCTGTCTGTCTGTCTGTCTGTCTGTTTGTCTGTCTGTCTGTCTGTCTGTCTGTCTGTCTGTCTGTCTGTCTGTCTGTCTGTCTGTCTGTCTGTCTGTCTGTCTGTCTGTCTGTCTGTCTGTCTGTCTGTCTGTCTGTCTGTCTGTCTGTCTGTCTGTCTGTCTGTCTGTCTGTCGCCTGGACTCAGGGAGAGAGTGGAGGGGTGACTAGTAGTTCTGTCTGTCTGTCTGTCTGTCTGTCTGTCTGTCTGGGGGAGAGGTCACTAAGGGTCAAGGTGCTGAGCTGGACCTCTGGGCTGAGCTGATGTCTGGTGTCACTGATGGAATCACTAATGATCAATAACCCCTTGACCACTGGGAAATAAAAAACTGGAGGGAAATCACACAAGACTGACAGCCTGTGAGTTTATTAAAAGCATTCAGTGAAAACATGACAGTTTAGAGAACAACAGGTCTTTATCTGGAAAGAGTAAATAACATAACAGCAACATCATCTGAACTCACAACTATTCACTGAGTGGACAAAACATTAGGAACACCTTCCTGATATTGAGTTAAACCCCCACCTTTTGACCTCAGAATATGTTGACTCCAAAGCTTCCTACACTTGTGTCCAGTTGGCTGGATGTCCTTTGGGTGGTGGACCATTCTTGATACACATGGGTTTTTCTAGAACACTAAATAAGATAAAGAATCTAAGAGACACTAAATAAGATAAAGAATCTAAGAGACACTAAATAAGATAAAGAATCTAAGAGACACTAAATAAGATAAAGAATCTAAGAGACACTAAATAAGATAAAGAATCTAAGAGACACTAAATAAGACAAAGACATGAAGACAAAAGCAAAAATCAATACATTCTGGAACACAAAATAGATGTAATTGAGCTACTCTCTTAAAATAATTAAAACCCCATGTTTCCCAAAACCCCATGTTACCCAAAACCCCATGTTACCCAGAACCCCATGTTACCAAAACCCCATGTTACTAAAACCCATGTTACCCAAAACCCCATGTTACTTAAACCCCATGTTACCCAAAACCCCATGTTACCCAAAACCCCATGTTACCCAAAACCCCATGTTACCCAAAACTCCACGTTACCCAAAACTCCATGTTACCAAAACCCCATGTTACCCAAAACCCCATGTTACCAAAACCCCATGTTACCAAAACCCCATGTTACCCAAAACCCCATGTTACCAAAACCCCATGTTACCCAAAACCCCATGTTACCCAAAACCCCATGTTACCAAAACCCCATGTTACCCAAAACCCCATGTTACCAAAACCCCATGTTACCCAAAACCCCATGTTACCCAGAACCCCATGTTACCCAAAACCCCATGTTACCCAAAACCCCATGTTACCCAGAACCCCATGTTACCCAAAACCCCATGTTACCCAGAACCCCATGTTTCTCTGGTGGTAAAAACCAAACTAAAAGGAATAATGGTGGTTGCAGTCACTCCTTTTAGATTTCTTCCAAGGTTCTAGAAAGATAAACTAATTCTGAACTTGTTATTAAAATTAGAACCACTTCAGGTTTGTCACCACATTTTAAACACCAGTCCACTGCTGACCATCGATTTAAAACACAAAACTGACCTAAGATCAGCATGTAGGGTCAGCTTCATTCTACTCCTACTCCGTCCCCTGGGCTGCTCTCTCCTCTCCCGGTCCAGCTTCAGCTCTGGAGCTCAGAGAGACCATCTCCATGGCATTGACATCAAGATCCATGCTGCTCACCCTGTTCACTCTCTTCTGCCTCCTGGTGGGCTAGGGAGACACAGCACCAACAGTCAGACATTTACTCTCTAGTATCTCCATTCTCTCTCCCTCCCTCTCCCCCTCACCCTCTCCCTCTAGTTTAAATGACATGTAACGTCTGAGTAAATGTCTTTACCTTGTAGTACAGGTAGGAGGTGGTGATGGCTGTCAGTAGGATCAGCAGCACTACAACGTGTCTGATGATGAAGGCTGGCAGAGGAGAGGCTGCAAACAGAAACACCTTTGATGAGGGGACTGATCATCATCACATAGATCTGTGGGAAATCTGTCAATGACAAAGTTATAAGTCTGGTTCATGTTCAGCTACCTGTGATGGTGAGGGAGAGGAGCTCACTCTCAGAGGAGAAGATGTGAGAGAAAACATAATTGTCATAAACACAGCTGTAGTTCCCTTGGTGGGAGTCATCTGCAGCAGGGAAGAGGAAGGCAGCAGAGTGATTGACAGCTGGCTGGGTCTGGGTTCTGTTGGAGCCGGTGAACGTGAGGAGGAAGGAGCCTCCTGGGTACTGTGGCTGAGTGGAGCAGGTGATGGTGAAGCTGTAGTCCCTGAACACCTCGGGCCCCTGGTGGCCCCTGGAGACCCCTCCCATTGAGTCAGTTAGGGAGATATCAGGCTGGACCAGGAGATCTGTAACAATAAAAGAGAAGAAGAAAAACCTCTTCAACTAGTTTCCTATAGATATGACAATAACATCAGCATGTAACAGTGCTAGCCACCCTCCCTCACAGGGCAACATGAGTAGTGGGCCTACAGTCACTGAGACAACATATGTTGATATCAGGCTTAAGCAGGACATCTGGAACAAGAGGAGAGAAAAAGAAAACGTAGCTCCTCAACTACTTTCCTCATTTAGATATGACAATAACATGACATGTGACAGTGGTAGTGAGTAGAGACGTTCACTGAGATAACACTCAAATACAAATGCATTCTGGGATATTTAAGTTGTATTTGATTCCTACTTGACTGAGTGATATATTTTGTAAAGCAGACTGACAAGTTAAACAGTCATCATGAGAGGTGCAGAGGAAGTTGTATGAATGAAGGAAATCAGTTGAATATAATTATAATATGTTGATATTTCCTGAGCAGATCACTGTGAGTCCAGGAAGGAGATATAATACATGGACAAAAGTATGTGGAACTCAGCAGTGAGTTTTGAAAGGACTATTTTTATGCTCGAGGATCCGTTCTGTGAGTCTGTGCCAATTTGCGGCTGAGTCGTTGTTGCCCTAAGACAAAAAAAGGTAAAAGTCACTGAGCTCTTCATTCCACTGCCAATCTATGAAGATTGTACCAGCGTGTGCTCAATTTTATACACCTGTCAGCAATGGGTGTGGCTGAAACAGTCAAATCCACTAATGTCCACATACTTTTGGCCATATAGTGTATCTTGTTATTACCTAAGCAGATCACTGTGAGTCCAGGACGGAGAAAATAGATTCTTCTACACTCCCTCAGTGCGCGCTCAGACCCAGAACAGTGAACTAAAAACTCTCTAGTGGTGTTTCCAGGAAGTACTGAAACAGTGGAGCCACAACCCAGCTGTCTACACACTACTGCAGCTACATCCTCCTGGTTCCAGTCAGTTCCCACAGTCCTCCACTCTCCCTGGTCGTACCACTCCACTCCACCAGCACAGCGACTGCCTCCTCCCACCAGCCTCACATCATCAGGCTCTGAGAAAAGAAAAGAGAGAGACAGTAATCTTACTATTTTCTCACTAAAACACACCTATATTGTCTCTCATATTCTTCACTCCAGGTGAGAAACAATGTTGACTGAGTGACAAACTGTTTCTTACCTGAGCAGGTGAGTCCAACAGCATTACCAGGTAGGCAGGTGTTGTGTTTTCTGTCTGAGGTGTCACAGTCCAGGAGAAGGGACTCTTTGCCTTTACACTGGAACTCTTTATCCCAGGTCTGACCCTCACCTCCTCCATAGAGCCCCCCCTGTAGAGCTGCAGGAGCCCCACAGCCAAGCTCCCCACAGACTACCTCTGCATCCTGCCGGTCAAAGTCAGCTTCACACACTGAGGCCCAGGACTGATTGGACTTCACCTCCACTCTCCCAGAGCAGAGACCAGCTCCATCCACAAGCCGCACAAACTCTGGAGAAAAAGAGTTGGTTGAACATTCAATCAGTTTTGTTGATGACACTGTCAAGGACTAAACACAAATATGTTGGATAAAAGATTGTAGTTTGCTATGTTTGATACTGTAAGAGGTAGAAATGGGTTCTTAGTCACTCAGGATCAGGTTGGGAATAATGCAGGCAGGAGACAGGAATAAGTTCACTTCACTTTATAGAAAATAAACAGCTGGACATCCATCAGGCAGCTTCACTTCAGTACCATCTGAACTACAATGATCTGCCCATGAACATCTCCCATAAACCAATACGACGAACACAAATTTAATGTTTAAATACATCTGACATCTCTCCCTCTATTTAAATGAAATAAAAACACATAAAACATGATACATGGTAATATTGTATAATGTATAAATAAATCTCTCAATATGACCAGTCTCTTACCTGAACAGGTCACATGACGATAATATTCATCATTACAGTTACCAGGTCCTCCTATGATGTCACACTGTCTAATAGAAGACTCATTTCCATCACATCTGCTATATAGTCTGACTCCTCTTCTTCCATCTTCAATCAGAGGTCCTCCAGATTCAGCTACAGGATTCCCACAGTCCAGCTCTCTACACACAACCTTAGTCTCTCTCATCATGCTCCACCACCTAGAACATAGACCCAACCACTCTCCTTCATAGAAGACTTCCACTGTCCCAGAACAGGAAGTGGTCCCATTCACCAGTCTGACTGAGTATTTAGCTGTAAACAGCAGAGAGGAAAACACAGTGGTGAGGACAGATGATGACAGTGATTCTGTTATTCTAACAGCAGTAATGCTTTGTGGTTGACAAGTATTAGTAGTTCCATAAAACACTACTTGTTATTGGGTTTTAGAATGGTTTGTATGGACACATGAATTTCTCCATGTGGGATAATAAAGTTGACTAATATTGAACTGCTATAATCACTGTAGATTTATACTCTACCTACCTGGTGGACTGACGCTTTGAGCCTGGAGATCTGAGGAGAAAGAGAGAGACAGAGGAGAAAGAGAGAGACAGAGACAGAGGAGAAAGGGAGGAGTCAGAGGAAGAGAGAGACAGAGGAGAAAGGGAGGAGTCAGAGGAAGAGAGAGACAGAGGAGAAAGGGAGGAGTCAGAGGAAGAGAGAGACAGAGGAGAAAGGGAGGAGTCAGAGGAAGAGAGAGACAGAGGAGAAAGGGAGGAGTCAGAGGAGAAAGGGAGGAGAGAGGAAGAGAGAGACAGAGGAGAAAGGGAGGAGTCAGAGGAAGAGAGAGACAGAGGTTAAATGAACATCAACATGACCTTTCATGATGTGATGGGAAGACAGGCTTATCGTTGGTATGGTGCAACAACACCCATGTGTACATACATTCCTCTTCCATGGAAAGGTGAACCTCTCTTAGCAGATTAGTTTATATCAAGTCATATTTTATTTGTCACATAAACCGAATACAACAGTGAAATACTGACTTACAAACCCTTAACCAACAATGCAGTTTAAAGAAAAAAACTAAAAAAGAGAGATAAAAGTAACAAGTAATTAAAGAGCAGCAGTAAAATAACAATGTGGAGGCTATATACAGGGGGTACTGGTACAGAGTCAATGTGGAGGCTATATACAGGGGGTACCGGTACAGAGTCAATGTGGAGGCTATATACAGGGGTACCGGTACAGAGTCAATGTGGAGGCTATATACAGGGGGTACCGGTACAGAGTCAATGTGAAGGCTATATACAGGGGTACTGGTACAGAGTCAATGTGGAGGCTATATACAGGGGTACCGGTCAGAGTCAATGTGGAGGCTATATACAGGGGGTACCGGTACAGAGTCAATGTGGAGGCTATATACAGGGGGTACCGGTACAGAGTCAATGTGGAGGCTATATACAGGGGGTATCGGTACAGAGTCAATGTGGAGGCTATATACAGGGGGTACCGGTACAGAGTCAATGTGGAGGCTATATACAGGGGGTACTGGTACAGAGTCAATGTGGAGGCTATATACAGGGGGTACTGGTACAGAGTCAATGTGGAGGCTATATACAGGGGGTACTGGTACAGAGTCAATGTGGAGGCTATATACAGGGGTACTGGTACAGAGTCAATGTGGAGGCTATATACAGGGGGTACTGGTACAGAGTCAATGTGGAGGCTATATACAGGGGTACTGGTACAGAGTCAATGTGGAGGCTATATACAGGGGGTACTGGTACAGAGTCAATGTGGAGGCTATATACAGGGGGTACCAGTACAGAGTCAGTGTGGAGGCTATATACAGGGGGTACCGGTACAGAGTCAATGTGAAGACTATATACAGGGTGTTACGGTACAGAGTCAATGTGAAGACTATATACAGGGGTACCGGTACAGAGTCAATGTGGAGGCTATATACAGGGGTACCAGTACAGAGTCAATGTGGAGGCTATATACAGGGGTACCGGTACAGAGTCAATGTGGAGGCTATATACAGGGGGTACCGGTACAGAGTCAATGTGGAGGCTATATACAGGGGGTACCGGTACAGAGTCAATGTGGAGGCTATATACAGGGGGTACCGGTACAGAGTCAATGTGGAGGCTATATACAGGGGGTACTGGTACAGAGTCAATGTGGAGGCTATATACAGGGGGTACTGGTACAGAGTCAATGTGGAGGCTATATACAGGGGTACTGGTACAGAGTCAATGTGGAGGCTATATACAGGGGGTACTGGTACAGAGTCAATGTGGAGGCTATATACAGGGGTACTGGTACAGAGTCAATGTGGAGGCTATATACAGGGGGTACTGGTACAGAGTCAATGTGGAGGCTATATACAGGGGTACTGGTACAGAGTCAATGTGGAGGCTATATACAGGGGGTACTGGTACAGAGTCAATGTGGAGGCTATATACAGGGGGTACTGGTGCAGAGTCAATGTGGAGGCTATATACAGGGGTACCAGTACAGAGTCAATGTGGAGGCTATATACAGGGGGTACCGGTACAGAGTCAATGTGAAGACTATATACAGGGTGTTACGGTACAGAGTCAATGTGAAGACTATATACAGGGGTACCGGTACAGAGTCAATGTGGAGGCTATATACAGGGGTACCAGTACAGAGTCAATGTGGAGGCTATATACAGGGGTACTGGTACAGAGTCAATGTGAAGACTATATACAGGGTACCGGTACAGAGTCAATGTGGAGACTATATACAGGGGTACCAGTACAGAGTCAATGTGGAGGCTATATACAGGGGGTACCGGTACAGAGTCAATGTGGAGGCTATATACAGGGGGTACCGGTACAGAGTCAATGTGAAGACTATATACAGGGGTACCAGTACAGAGTCAATGTGGAGGATATATACAGGGGTACTGGTACAGAGTCAATGTGAAGACTATATACAGGGGGTATTGGTACAGAGTCAATGTGGAGGCTGAATACAGGGGTACCAGTACAGAGTCAATGTGGAGGCTATATACAGGGGGTACTGGTACAGAGTCAATGTGGAGGCTATATACAGGGGGTACCGGTACAGAGTCAATGTGGAGGCTATATACAGGGGTACTGGTACAGAGTCAATGTGGAGGCTATATACAGGGGTACTGGTACAGAGTCAATGTGGAGGCTATATACAGGGGGTACCGGTACAGAGTCAATGTGGAGGCTATATACAGGGGGTACCGGTACAGAGTCAATGTGGAGGCTATATACAGGGGGTACCGGTACAGAGTCAATGTGGAGGCTATATACAGGGGTTACTGGTACAGAGTCAATGTGGAGGCTATATACAGGGGGTACTGGTACAGAGTCAATGTGGAGGCTATATACAGGGGTACCGGTACAGAGTCAATGTGGAGGCTATATACAGGGGTACTGGTACAGAGTCAATGTGGAGGCTATATACAGGGGGTACCAGTACAGAGTCAATGTGGAGGCTATATACAGGGGTACCGGTACAGAGTCAATGTGGAGGCTATATACAGGGGGTACCGGTACAGAGTCAATGTGGAGGCTATATACAGGGGTACCGGTACAGAGTCAATGTGGAGGCTATATACAGGGGTACCGGTACAGAGTCAATGTGGAGGCTATATACAGGGGTACCGGTACAGAGTCAATGTGGAGGCTATATACAGGGGTATTGGTACAGAGTCAATGTGGAGGCTATATACAGGGGTACTAGTACAGAGTCAATGTGGAGGCTATATACAGGGGTACTGGTACAGAGTCAATGTGGAGGCTATATACAGGGGGTACCGGTACAGAGTCAATGTGGAGGCTATATACAGGGGTACCGGTACAGAGTCAATGTGGAGGCTATATACAGGGGGTACTGGTACAGAGTCAATGTGCTGGAGTACATATGGTAATTGAGGTAATATGTACACGTAGGTGGAGTTATTAAAGTGATAATAACAGAGAGTAGCAGCATTATAGAAGTGGGGGGGGGGGGGGGGGGGACAATGAAAATAGTCTGGGAAGATTTTCAGGAGTCTTGTGGCTTGGGGTTAGAAGATGTTTAGAAGCCTCTTGAACCTAGACTTGGGGCACCGGGACTGGGACCGCATGCCGTGCGATAACAGAGAGAACAGTCTATGACTAGGATGGCTGGAGTCGTTGACCATTTTTAGGGCCTTCCTCTGACACCGCCTGGTATAGAGGTCCTGGATGGCAGGAAGCTTGGCCCCAGTGATGTACTGGGCCGTAGGCACTACCCTCTGTCGTGCCTTGCGGTCGGAGGCCAAGCAGTTGCCATACCAGGGAGTGTTGCAACCTGTCAGGATGCTCTCGATGGTGCAGCTGTAGAACCTTTTGAGGATCTGAGGACCCATGCCAAATCTTAGAAATACAGCTAAACCTGCGGTATGGCTAAATGGGGTGTGTAGAAATACTGCAGGGGATATGGGAAAGAGTTGAGTTATGAACTAGACTAGGAGAGAAAATTAAAACCACAAGTCCAAATCCCTCCATCCTTGGCTAATATAGGAAAGGGACAATTTTAGCTAGCTGGACAACAATACAATGAGATGCATTCATGTTTTTTTTCTGTCAATTATGACGTCTGGCTTGTGATGTGATTGGTCTGAAGCCAAATCCAACATGGCTTCCCTTTACACTTTTATTTGGTGCGCCAGGACCAATCACAGCTGAGCTCACTCAGTTTAGCTCAACGCTGATTGGCTATTAATTAATAAAACATTCATCAAGGGAGGCCAAATTATTAAATATTTACTGACTAGAAATATAATAAACCCACACAGTATCTAGAACTACACAACAACAAAATGTCAAAGTGAATTTAAATGCTATTTGGCCCTAAACAGACAATACACGGTGGCAGACTATCTGACCACTGTGACTGATAGAAAACAGAGAAGAAATGGACAATGTACAGACTCAGTGAGCATGGCCTTGCTATTGAGCCCACTGTGTGCCCACTGCCCACAAACTGAGGTGGAAACGGAGCTGTACTTCCTAACCTCCTGCCAAATGTACGACGATATAGGAGACATATTCTCTCAGATTACAAAGACCCCCAAATAATTTGAAAACAAATATAATATTGACAAGCTCCTGTATCTGTTAGGTAAAATACCACAGTGTGCAATCATGTCAGCAGAATGTGTGACCTGTTGTGATGAGAACAGGGTAACCAGTGGAGAACAAACACCACAGTAAATACAACCTAGGACTAGATTTATCACTTTAGTTCATTTCCCTTGACATTTGTACTTCTACTTTTTGTACACACAGCTCACACTCTCTTACACACACCAGCTGGCTGAGAGAGCACTAGTGGAGAAAGCTGGCTGAGAGGGCCCTAGTGGAGCCGACTGGTTAAGAGGGCCCTAGAGGAGCCAGCTTGACTGAAAGGGCCCTAGTGGAGCCAGGTGGCTGAGAAGGCCCTAGTGGAGCCAGGTGGCTGAGAGGACCCTAGAGGAGCCAGCTTGACTGAGAGGGCCCTAGTGGAGCCAGGTGGCTGAGAGGGCCCTAGTGGAGTCAGGTGGCTGAGAGGGCCCTAGTGGAGCCAGCTGGCTGAGAGGGCCCTAGTGGAGCCAGCTGGCTGAGAGGGCCCTAGTGGAGCCAGGTGGCTGAGAGGGCCCTAGTGGAGTCAGGTGGCTGAGAGGGCCCTAATGGAGCCAGCTGACTGAGAGGGCCCTAGTAGAGCCAGCTGGTTGAGAGGGCCCTAGTGGAGCCAGCTTGGCTGAGAGGGCCCTAGTGGAGCCAGCTTGGCTGAGAGGGCCCTAGTGGAGCCAGGTGGCTGAGAGGGCCCTAGTGGAGCCAGGTGGCTGAGAGGGCCCTAGTGGAGCCAGGTGGCTGAGAGGGCCCTAGTGGAGCCAGGTGGCTGAGAGGGCCCTAGTGGAGCCAGCTTGACTGAGAGGGCCCTAGTGGAGCCAGGTGGCTGAGAGGGCCCTAGTGGAGTCAGGTGGCTGAGAGGGCCCTAATGGAGCCAGCTGACTGAGAGGGCCCTAGTAGAGCCAGCTGGTTGAGAGGGCCCTAGAGGAGCCAGCTTGGCTGAGAGGGCCCTAGTGGAGCCAGCTTGGCTGAGAGGGCCCTAGTGGAGCCAGGTTGGCTGAGAGGGCCCTAGTGGAGCCAGCTGACTGAGAGGGCCCTAGTAGAGCCAGCTGGTTAAGAGGGCCCTAGAGGAGCCAGCTTGGCTGAGAGGGCCCTAGTGGAGCCAGCTGACTGAGAGGGCACTAGTGGAGCCAGCTGGTTGAGAGGGCCCTAGTGGAGCAGGCTGTCTGAGAGGGCCCTAGTGGAGCAGGCTGGCTGAGAGGGCCCTAGTGGAGCAGGCTGGCTGAGAGGGCCCTAGTGGAGCAGGCTGGCTGAGAGGGCCCTAGTGGAGCAGGCTGGCTGAGAGGGCCCTAGTGGAGCAGGCTGTCTGAGAGGGCCCTAGTGGAGCAGGCTGGCTGAGAGGGCCCTAGTGGAGCAGGCTGGCTGAGAGGGCCCTAGTGGAGCAGGCTGGCTGAGAGGGCCCTAGTGGAGCAGGCTGGCTGAGAGGGCCCTAGTGGAACAGGCTGGCTGAAAGGTCCCTAGTGGAGCAGACTGACTGAGAGGGCCCTAGTGGAGCAGGCTGACTGAGAGGGCCATAGTGGAGCCAGCTAGCTGAGAAGGCCCTAGTGGAGCCAGGTGGCTGAGAGGGCCCTAGTGGAGCAGACTGGCTGAGAGGGCCCTAGTAGAGCCAGCTAGCTGAGAGGGCCCTAGTGGAGCCAGCTAGCTGAGAGGGCCCTAGTGGAGCCAGGTGGCTGAGAGGGCCCTAGTGGAGCAGACTGGCTGAGAGGGCCCTAATAGAGCCAGCTAGCTGAGAGGGCCCTAGTGGAGCCAGATGGCTGAGAGGGCCCTAGTGGAGCAGACTGGCTGAGAGGGCCCTAATAGAGCCAGCTAGCTGAGAGGGCCCTAGTGGAGCAGACTGGCTGAGAGGGCCCTAGTGGAGCAGACTGGCTGAGAGGGCCCTAGTAGAGCCAGCTAGCTGAGAGGGCCCTAGTGGAGCAGACTGGCTGAGAGGGCCCTAGTGGAGCAGACTGGCTGAGAGGGCCCTAGTGGAGCAGGCTGGCTGAGAGGGCCCTAGTGGAGCAGACTGGCTGAGAGGGCCCTAGTGGTGCAGACTGGCTGAGAGGGCCCTAGTGGAGCAGACTGGCTGAGAGGGCCCTAGTGGAGCAGACTGTCTGAGAGGGACCTAGTGGAGCAGACTGACTGAGAGGGCCCTAGTGGAGCAGGCTGGCTGAGAGGGCCCTAGTGGAGCAGACTGGCTGAGAGGGCCCTAGTGGAGCAGACTGGCTGAGAGGGCCCTAGTGGAGCAGACTGGCTGAGAGGGCCCTAGTGGAGCAGACTGGCTGAGAGGGCCCTAGTGGAGCAGACTGGCTGAGAGGGCCGTAGTGGAGCAGGCTGGCTGAGAGGGCGCTAGTGGAGCAGACTGGCTGAGAGGGCCCTAGTGGAGCAGGCTGGCTGAGAGGGCCCTAGTGGAGCAGACTGGCTGAGAGGGCCCTAGTGGAGCAGGCTGGCTGAGAGGGCCCTAGTGGAGCAGGCTGGCTGAGAGGGCCCTAGTGGAGCAGGCTGGCTGAGAGGGCCCTAGTGGAGCCCTTCCTTTACTATTTCTCTCCCCTCCCCCATCTCTTCCCTCCCCTTCTCTCTCCTCCACAAATCTCTCTCTCCCCTCTCCTTTTCTCTCCGTTACCCTCCTCCCTCCCCTACCCTCCTTTCTCCCCGTCCCTCCTCTGTCCCCTCCCATCCTCTGCTCTCCCCACCCCTCCTCTCTCCTCCCTCTGGCTCTGCTCATCTCTCTCTTGCGCACACACTCCCTCTCTCTCTCTCTCTCTCTCTCTCTCTCTCTCTCTCTCTCCTGACATATAGTGTTGGACCTGTTGATCTTGACTCAGCTCATAGACCTCTATCATCTACACCCCTCCCTTCTCCTACTCTAACATAACACCAATATAATATATACTCTCATTCATTTACATAGAGACAGATACAATCAATCATTGACACACTGAATATACAACAGTCAGATGCATGACACCATCACAACTTAACTGACATTAGTGCCTGTCCCCAGATGGACAGTTAGGCTACAGTAAAGTACATTTACAGGTGATCACATCATTGTCCTGCTTAGAGACACATTTTTACTGTCTGCTTCCAGTTGCATGTTATTTTACTAGCCCTGGAAATGGTAACATATCTTACAATATCAAAACATATCTCAGTAACTGTCACTGTAGGAGTGGCCATAAGAGGAACTGTCCTGTCAGTGTGTTTTTACTGCTGGCTCAAAACAACACATGACCTGCATACAGGATATGATTCATGTGTGAGTACTAAAAGCATATGAATATAGTATATTATAGTATATTTATTATATATGTGGGTCTGATAAGTAAACACTCTTAATGGTTGCTGTTTTATCACTCAGAAGAACATTGGACACTATGTAACCAAACACATGTGAAACCTCATGATGTGAGTGATAAGAAGTGTTTAAAAAGGTGAGTTCTGAACCCTGTAGACTACTGCACTACTTCTGAAGAAGACCAGAGTCATTTCAGAATGAAGACTGCTATAGTTCTGACGCTGTTGCTGTTCTGTCTGTCTGGGGCCTGGACTCGGGGAGAGAGTGGAGGGGTGACTAGTAGTTCTGTCTGTCTGTCTGTCTGTCTGTCTGTCTGTCTGTCTGTCTGTCTGTCTGTCTGTCTGTCTGTCTGTCTGTCTGTCTGTCTGTCTGTCTGTCTGTCTGTCTGTCTGTCTGTCTGTCTGTCTGTCTGTCTGTCGCCTGGACTCAGGGAGAGAGTGGAGGGGTGACTAGTAGTTCTGTCTGTCTGTCTGTCTGGGGCCTGGACTCATGGAGAGAGTGGAGGGGTGACTAGTAGTTCTGTCTGTCTGTCTGTCTGTCTGTCTGTCTGTCTGTCTGTCTGTCTGTCTGTCTGTATGTTTGTCTGTCTGTATGTTTGTCTGTCTGTCTGTCTGTCTGTCTGTCTGTCTGTCTGTCTGTCTGTCTGTCTGTCTGTCTGTCTGTCTGTCTGTCTGTCTGTCTGTCTGTCTGTCTGTCTGTCGCCTGGACTCAGGGAGAGAGTGGAGGGGTGACTAGTAGTTCTGTCTGTCTGTCTGTCTGTCTGTCTGTCTGTCTGTCTGGGGGAGAGGTCACTAAGGGTCAAGGTGCTGAGCTGGACCTCTGGGCTGAGCTGATGTCTGGTGTCACTGATGGAATCACTAATGATCAATAACCCCTTGACCACTGGGAAATAAAAAACTGGAGGGAAATCACACAAGACTGACAGCCTGTGAGTTTATTAAAAGCATTCAGTGAAAACATGACAGTTTAGAGAACATCAGGTCTTTATCTGGAAAGAGTAAATAACATAACAGCAACATCATCTGAACTCACAACTATTCACTGAGTGGACAAAACATTAGGAACACCTTCCTGATATTGAGTTAAACCCCCACCTTTAGACCTCAGAATATGTTGACTCTAAAGCTTCCTTCACTTGTGTCCAGTTGGCTGGATGTCCTTTGGGTGGTGGACCATTCTAGATACACATGGGGTTTTCTAGAACACTAAATAAGATAAAGAATCTAAATAAGATAAAGAATCTAAGAGACACTAAATAAGATAAAGAATCTAAGAGACACTAAATAAGATAAAGAATCTAAGAGACACTAAATAAGATAAAGACATGAAGACAAAAGCAACAATCAATACATTCTGGAACACAAAATAGATGTAATTGAGCTACTCGCTTAAAATAATTTAAACCCCATGTTACCTCAAACCCCATGTTACCCAGAACCCCATGTTACCCAAAACCCCATGTTACCAAAACCTCATGTTACCCAAACCCCATGTTACCCAGAACCCCATGTTACCCAAAACACCATGTTACCATGGTGGTCCCGTGTGGCTCAGTTGGTAGAGCATGGCGCTTGCAACGCCAGGGTTGTGGGTTCATTCCCCACGGGGGGACCAGGATGAATATGTATGAACTTTCCAATTTGTAAGTCGCTCTGGATAAGAGCGTCTGCTAAATGACTTAAATGTAAATGTACCAAAACCCCATGTTACCAAAACCCCATGTTACACAATATCCCATGTTAGCAAAACCCCATGTTACCCAGAACCCCATGTTACCCCAAACCCCATGTTACCAAAACCCCATGTCACCAAAACCCCATGTTACTCAAACCCCATGTTACCCTGAACCCCATGTTACCCTGAACCCCATGTTATCCAAAACCCCATGTTACCCAGAACCCCATGTTACCCTGAACCCCATGTTACCCTGAACCCCATGTTACCCAGAACCCCATGTTTCTCTGGTGGTAAAAACCAAACTAAAAGGAATAATGGTGGTTGCAGTCACTCCTTTTAGATTCCTTCCAAGGTTCTAGAAAGATAAACTAATTCTGAACTTGTTATTAAAATTAGAACCACCAGTCCACTGCTGACCATCGATTTAAAACACAAAACTGATCTAAGATCAGCATGTAGGGTCAGCTTCATTCTACTCCTACTCCGTCCCCTGGGCTGCTCTCTCCTCTCCCGGTCCAGCTTCAGCTCTGGAGCTCAGAGAGACCATCTCCATGGCATTGACATCAAGATCCATGCTGCTCACCCTGTTCACTCTCTTCTGCCTCCTGGTGGGCTAGGGAGACACAGCACCAACAGTCAGACATTTACTCTCTAGTATCTCCATTCTCTCTCCCTCCCTCTCCTCCTCACCCTCTCCCTCCCTCTCCCCCTCACCCTCTCCCTCCAGTTTAAATGACTTGTAACGTCTGAGTAAATGTCTTTACCTTGTAGTACAGGTAGGAGGTGGTGATGGCTGTCAGTAGGAGCAGCAGCACTACAACGTGTCTGATGATGAAGGCTGGCAGAGGAGAGGCTGCAAACAGAAACACCTTTGATGAGGGGACTGATCATCATCACATAGATCTGTGGGAAATCTGTCAATGACAAAGTTATAAGTCTGGTTCATGTTCAGTTACCTGTGATGGTGAGGGAGAGGAGCTCACTCTCAGAGGAGAAGTTATGAGAGAAAACATAATTGTCATAAACACAGCTGTAGTTCCCTTGGTGGGAGTCATCTGCAGCAGGGAAGAGGAAGGCAGCAGAGTGATTGACAGCTGGCTGGGTCTGGGTTCTGTTGGAGCCGGTGAACGTGAGGAGGAAGGAGCCTCCTGGGTACTGTGACTGAGTGGAGCAGGTGATGGTGAAGTTGTAGCCCCTGAACATCTCGGGCCCCTGGTGGCCCCTGGAGACCCCTCCCATTGAGTCAGTCAGGGAGATATCAGGCTGGACCAGGAGATCTGTAACAATAAAAGAGAAGAAGAAAAACCTCTTCAACTAGTTTCCTATAGATATGACAATAACATCAGCATGTAACAGTGCCAGCCACCCTCCCTCACAGGGCAACATGAGTAGTGGGCCTACAGTCACTGAGACAACATATGTTGATATCAGGCTTAAGCAGGACATCTGGAACAAGAGGAGAGAAAAAGAAAACGTAGCTCCTCAACTACTTTCCTCATTTAGATATGACAATAACATGACATGTGACAGTGGTAGTGAGTAGAGACGTTCACTGAGATAACACTCAAATACAAAACATTCTGGGATATTTAAGTTGTATTTGATTCCTACTTGACTGAGTGATATATTTTGTAAAGCAGACTGACAAGTTAAACAGTCATCATGAGAGGTGCAGAGGAAGTTGTATGAATGAAGGAAATCAGTTGAATATAATTATAATATGTTGATATTTCCTGAGCAGATCACTGTGAGTCCAGGAAGGAGATATAATACATGGACAAAAGTATGTGGAACTCAGCAGTGAGTTTTACAACAGAGGATTATTTTTACGCTCTACGTGGTTCAGCACTCGGCGGTCCGTTCTGTGAGCTTGTGTTGTCTACCACTTCGCGGCTGAGCCGTTGTTGCTCCTAGACGTGCCACGTTAAGTCACTGAGATCTTCAGTAAGTCCATTCTACTGGTAATGTTTGTCTATGGAGATTGCATGGCTGTGTACTCAATTTTAAACACCTGTCAGCAACATGTGTGGCTGAAATAGCCGAATCCACATATGTCCACATACCTTTGGCCATATAGTGTATCTTGTTCTTACCTGAGCAGATCACTGTGAGTCCAGGAGAGAGATCATACATTCTGGAACACTCCCTCAGTGAAGACTCAGACCCAGAACAGTAAACTTCAATCTCTCCAGTGGTGTTTCCAGGAAGTACTGAAACAGTGGAGCCACAACCCAGCTGTCTACACACTACTGCAGCTACATCCTCCTGGTCCTCGTCCTCAGTTCCCACAGTCCTCCACTCTCCCTGGTCGTACCACTCCACTCCACCAGCACAGCGACTGCCTCCTCCCACCAGCCTCACATCATCAGGCTCTGAGAAAAGAAAAGAGAGAGACAGTAATCTTACTATTTTCTCACTAAAACACACCTATATTGTCTCTCATATTCTTCACTCCAGGTGAGAAACAATGTTGATTGGTTGTCAAACTGTTTCTTACCTGAGCAGGTGAGTCCAACAGCATTACCAGGTAGGCAGGTGTTGTGTTTTCTGTCTGAGGTGTCACAGTCCAGGAGAAGGGACTCTTTGCCTTTACACTGGAACTCTTTATCCCAGGTCTGACCCTCACCTCCTCCATAGAGCCCCCCCTGTAGAGCTGCAGGAGCCCCACAGCCAAGCTCCCCACAGACTACCTCTGCATCCTGCCGGTCAAAGTCAGCTTCACACACTGAGGCCCAGGACTGATTGGACTTCACCTCCACTCTCCCAGAGCAGAGACCAGCTCCATCCACAAGCCGCACAGACTCTGGAGAAAAAGAGTTGGTTGAACATTCAATCAGTTTTGTTGATGACACTGTCAAGGACTAAACACAAATATGTTGGATAAAAGATTGTAGTTTGCTATGTTTGATACTGTAAGAGGTAGAAATGGGTTCTTAGTCACTCAGGATCGGGTTGGGAATAATGCAGGCAGGAGACAGGAATAAGTTCACTTCACTTTATAGAAAATAAACAGCTGGACATCCATCAGGCAGCTTCACTTCAGTACCATCTGAACTACAATGATCTGCCCATGAACATCTCCCATAAACCAATATGACAAACACAAATATAATGTTTAAATACATCTGACATCTCTCCCTCTATTTAAATGAAATAAAAACACATAAAACATGATACATGGTAATATTGTATAATGTATAAATAAATCTGTCAATATGACCAGTCTCTTACCTGAACAGGTCACATGATGATAATATTCACCATCACAGACACCAGGTCTTCCTATGATGTCACACTGTCTAATAGAAGACTCATCTCCCCTGCAACTCCTATATAGTCTGATTCCTCTTCTTCCCTCTTCAACCAGAGGTCCTCTAGATTCAGCTTCGACATTCCCACAGTCCAGCTCTCTACACACAACCTTAGCCTCTATCATCATTCTCCACCACCACTCAATACATAGACCCAACCACTCTCCTATGTAGAAGACTTCCACTGTCCCAGAACAGGAAGTGGTCCCATTCACCAGTCTGACTGAGAGTTCAGCTGTAAACAGCAGAGAGGAAAACACAGTGGTGAGGACAGATGATGACAGTGATTCTGTTATTCTAACAGCAGTAATGCTTTGTGGTTGACAAGTATTAGTAGGTCCATAAAACACTACTTGTTATTGGGTTGTAGAATTGTTTGTATGGACACATGAATTTCTCCATGTGGGAAAAATAAAGTTGACTAATATTGAACTGCTATAATCACTGTAGATTTATACTCTACCTACCTGGTGGACTGACGCTTTGAGCTTGAAGATCTGAGGAGAAAGAGAGAGACAGAGGAGAAAGAGAGAGAAAGAGAGACAGAGAGACAGAGGAGAAAGGGAGGAGTCAGAAGAAGAGAGAGACAGAGGAGAAAGGGAGGAGTCAGAGGAAGAGAGAGACAGAGGAGAAAGGGAGGAGTCAGAGGAAGAGAGAGACAGAGGAGAAAGAGAGAGACAGAGAGAGAGAGAGACAGAGGAGAAAGGGAGGAGTCAGAGGAAGAGAGAGACAGAGGAGAAAGGGAGGAGTCAGAGGAAAGAGAGAGACAGAGGAGAAAGGGAGGAGTCAGAGGAAGAGAGAGACAAAGGAGAAAGGGAGGAGTCAGAGGAAGAGAGAGACAGAGGAGAAAGGGAGGAGTCAGAGGAAGAGAGAGAAAGAGGGGAAAGGGAGGAGTCAGAGGAAGAGAGAGAAACAGAGGAGAAAGGGAGGAGTCAGAGGAAGAGAGAGACAGAGGAGAAAGAGAGAGACAGAGAAAGAGAGAGACAGAGGAGAAAGGGAGGAGTCAGAGGAAGAGAGAGACAGAGGAGAAAGAGAGAAACAGAGAAAGAGAGAGACAGAGGAGAAAGGGAGGAGTCAGAGGAAGAGAGAGACAGAGGAGAAAGGGAGGAGTCAGAGGAAGAGAGAGAAAGAGAAGAAAGTGAGGAGTCAGAGAAAGAGAGAGACAGAGGAGAAAGGGAGGAGTCAGAGGAAGAGAGAGACAGAGAAGAAAGGGAGGAGTCAGAGAAAGGAGAGAGACAGAGGAGAAAGGGAGGAGTCAGAGGAAGAGAGAGAGAGGAGAAAGGGAGGAGTCAGAGGAAGAGAGAGAGACAGAGGAGAAAGGGAGGAGTCAGAGGAAGAGAGAGACAGAGGAGAAAGGGAGGAGTCAGAGGAAGAGAGAGACAGAGGAGAAAGGGAGGAGTCAGAGGAAGAGAGAGACAGAGGAGAAAGGGAGGAGTCAGAGGAAGAGAGAGACAGAGGAGAAAGGGAGGAGTCAGAGGAAGAGAGAGACAGAGGAGAAAGGGAGGAGTCATGGGAAGAGAGAGACAGAGGAGAAAGGGAGGAGTCAGAGGAAGAGAGAGACAGAGAAGAAAGGGAGGAGTCAGAGAAAGAGAGAGACAGAGGAGAAAGGGAGGAGTCAGAGGAAGAGAGAGACAGAGGAGAAAGGGAGGAGTCAGAGGAAGAGAGAGACAGAGGAGAAAGGGAGGAGTCAGAGGAAGAGAGAGACAGAGGTTAAATGAACATCAACATGACCTTTCATGATGTGATGGGAAGACAGGCTTATCATGAGGTTTCACATGTGTTTGGTTACATAGTGCCCAATGTTCTTCTGAGTGATAAAACAGCAAACATTAAGAGTGTTTACTTATCAGACCCACATATATAATAAATATACTATAATATACTATATTCATATGCTTTTAGTACTCACACATGAATCATATCCTGTATGCAGGTCATGTGTTGTTTTGAGCCAGCAGTAAAAACACACTGACAGGACAGTTCCTCTTATGTCCACTAGGCGAAAATCTGGTGTCACAGACGCAGGACTGTAGACTAGAAGGAAGCATTGTCCCAAATATCTCTCCTTTCTCCTAAAGTGTGCACTTGTTCCCTTCACTGAAATGACTGATACAGTAAATATGGTGGAAACGCCCACCTGATAACAGAAGGTAGAGTCCTCTGAGTGGAACGGTGGGAGACAAACAGTACCTCCTCTCCCCTCTCTTCTCTTCCTCTCCCCTTCTCTCATCCTCCTCTTCTCCCCCTCTCCTCTCCTCCCCCTTCTCCTCTTCTCCCATCTTCTCCTCCTCTTCTCCCCCTCATCTTCTCACCCTCTCGCCTTCTCCCCCTCTCCTCCCCTCTCCTTTCCCATCTACTCCCCTCTCTCCTCTCCTCTCCTCCCCCTTCTCCTCTCCTCTCCTCTCCCATTCCCTCTCCCCCCTTCTCCTCTCCTCTCCCATTCCCTCTTCTCCCAATCTCCTCTCCTCCCCTTTCTCCTCTCCTCTCCCATTCCCTCTTCCCCCCCTCTCCTCTCCTACCCCCTCTCCTCTCCTACCCCCTCTCCTCTCCACTCCTCTCCCCTCTCCTCTCCTCTCCTCTCCTCCACCTTTCTTCTCATCTCCCTCTCTCTCTTCTCCTAATCTCATCTCCTCTTCTCCCCTCTCTCCCTTCTCCCCTTCTTCTCCCATTCTCCTCTTCCCCCCACTCCTCTTCTCTCCCCTCTTCTCCCCAATTATAATCGTCTCTTCTATCCACTCTACTCTTCTCCACTGTCTCCTCTTCTCCCCCTCTCTCCTCTTCCCCCCTCTCTTCTCATCTTCTCCCCCTTTCTTCTCCTCTTCTCCCCCTCTCTCCTCTTCCCCTCTCTTCTCCTCTCCTCTTCTCTCTTCTCCTCTTCTCCTCTCGAATCCTCCTCTCCCCCTCTTTTTTCCTCTTCTGCCCCCACCTCTCCTCTCCTCCCCCTCCCACCCCCTCTATTATCCTCTTTCCCTCTCCTCTCCTCCCCCTTTATTCCCCCTCTTCCCTTCTCCTCTCCCTCTCCCCTCCTCTCTCCTCTTCTCCCCCTCCCCTCTTCTCCCCCTCTCTTCTCCTCTTCTCCCCCTCTCTTCTCCCATTCTCCTCTCCTCTTCTGCCCCCACCTCTCCTCTCCTCCCCCTCCCACCCCCTCTATTATCCTCTTCCCCTCTCCCCTCCTCCCCCTTTATTCCCCCTCTTCTCCCCCTCTTCCCTTCTCCTCTCCTCCCCCTCTCCCCTCCTCTCTCCTCTTCTCCCCTCCCCTCTTCTCCCCCTCTCTTCTCCTCTTCTCCCATCTTCTCCTCCTCTTTTCCCCCTCATCCTTTCCCGCTCTCCTCTCCCCTTCCCTCTCCCCCACTGATCTTTCCCCCCTCTCCTCTCCCCTCCTCCCCACTCTTCTTCTGCACATCTCCTCTTACCCCCTCTCTCCTCCTCTCCACTATCCTCTCCTCTCCTCTCCCCTCTCCTCTTTACCACTCATCTCATCTCCTCTCCTCTTCTCTTCTTCCCTTTTCTCTCCTCTACTCCCCCCTCTCCTCCCCCTCTCTTCTCCCCTCTCCTCTCCTCTACTCCCCCCTCTCCTCCCCCTCTCTTCTCACTTCTCCTCATCTCCCCCTGTCCTCTTCTCCGTCGCTACTCTCCTCCCCCTCTCCTCCCCCTTCTCGCACTTCTCCCACTTCTCCTCTCCTCTCCTCTTCACCCCTCTCCTCTTCTCCCCTCTCTTCTTTTCTCCCTCTCCTCTTTTCTCCCTCTCATCTTCTCCCCCCTCCTCTACACTCCTTCTTTCCCCTCTCCTCTTCTCCCCTTCTCTCCCCTCTCCTCTTCTACCCCTCACCTCTTCTAAAACCCCCTCCTCTTCTCCCCTCTCTTCTCCTCTTTTTCCCCTCTCCTCTTCTCCCCCTCTCCTCTCCTCCTCTCCCCTCTCCTCTTCTCTCCCCTCTCCTCTTCTACCCCTCACCTCTTCTCCACCCCACCTCCTCTTCTCTTCTCCTATTCTGCCCCTCTCCTCTACTCCCCCTCTCCTCTCCCTCTCTCCCCTCTCCTCTTCTCCCCCTCTCTGCTTCCTCCCCCTCTCCTCTCCTCCCCCTCTCCTCTCCTCTTCTCCCCCTCTCCTCCCATCCTCTCCCCCTCTCCTCTTCTCCACCTATCTTCTCATCCCCCTCTCCTCTTCTCCACCTCTCCCATTCTCCCCCTCTTCTCCACCTCTCCCCCCTCTCCTCTTCTCCACCTATCCTCTCCTCCCCCTCTCCTCTTCTCCCCCCTCTCTTCTCCTATTCTGCCCCCTATTCTGTCTCACCTCAACA